>NC_141756.1:68786086-69117336 GCF_982258835.1 Parasteatoda tepidariorum
CAAAAGGTTGAACATAAGCTAATTTTTAATTAAATCTAAGCTATGCTAATTTCTTCATTAAATTTTAAAACATAAACGAAGAGAAAAAAAAAACTTACAAAACTATTGACGATGTCCAATTGTTTATTAAGCCTTTATATTTTTAGAATATTTATTTTAAATTGCAAATGATATATAAAATTTAATACTATTATAATATATATATGTCAACTAATGGAAAGAAAATTAGCTTTTCTCACAGCTATCTTTTGCCAAATTAAAGCTAATCTTTTAACGAT
Organism: Parasteatoda tepidariorum; assembly: GCF_982258835.1. Taxonomy (NCBI): domain Eukaryota; kingdom Metazoa; phylum Arthropoda; class Arachnida; order Araneae; family Theridiidae; genus Parasteatoda; species Parasteatoda tepidariorum. The sequence goes on from NC_141756.1 coordinate 68,786,365, forward strand.
TTTCAATAATCGATTCAGATAACGATATTTATCATTATAACAACGCATTGATTGACTGCAAGAGCTTTAAAAGCACCGAAAAACACTTATCTCGATTAGTTGTCAACAAATACTTATACAAAATGCAATAAACATGAAACAATCAAGCTCTGCGGTGAGCTGGACAATCGATTTACAACTGAAAGCAGGGAAAATACAAAACAGATGTTCATGGACCATGCCTATAAGAACACCTGTACTATATTTGGTTCTAAATTGGAAACAGTCAATAATATAAGCATTCATTTGGATGGCAGAGCAATTTGTTTGAATAATGAACAAATAGCTTTTATTTACGATAATATATTATCTTTGTTAGATTCAACAACATTTTATTTGGTAGCTTTTATGAATTCTGTTCTGACATTTTCCTAGTTAATGAACCAAAACGGGGAAAACTATTTCAATAAAATAATCGAATTTTGAATAATTTCGCCTTTTATGAGAGCTATGGAGAAATGGATGAGGAAAATAACAATGAAGTTAGGATGTAATTCATTCATATTAGCTTTATAGCACTGATCATAAAAAAAGGCAGAAATAATAATCGATAAAGTAATATTAGAAAGAAAGAAAAAATTGGAGCAAAATATGGAATTTGTTTTAAAACTTATGCATCACTACCCTATTCTCTTTCCTATTAACTTCCTTTATAATTTTGTTTCGAATTTCTCCATTTCTTTAAATTTATTCTGATACATAATGGCTCTTATTTAAAATGACTTCAATAATTTAAAATTAATGAGAAATATATAAATTTTATTACTTTAATTATATTTTAATTTAATAATATAATGACTGATTAAATCCTATAATAAACTGTGCAGTTTAAAAATTTTGTTTTAAAAATCATATTCAGATTCAGTTATCATATTCAGATATTATTTTAAAGAGAAAGAAACTCTTCGCGTCAGACAGACAATCACTTATGAAATATTGTTTCAAAAAAATTAAATAAATAAGTAAAAATTTATAATATTACCTTAAAGTTTAAGCATTCAGAAAAGAAAACGCTAAACTTGAGTTTGAAAATAAAAATAAACAGCTGAAATATCTACCAATATTTTCTTTAAAAAAAAACTAACAAACAGCAACAGCATTAATTTAATAGTAACAAAGTTAAAGAAAAATAATTTAAAAACAAGTAAAATTAAATATAAGTCTAATTAGGGAGGGAAACGCGTTTAAAAAATAATTACGTCGCACTTTTAATTTAAGCTTACATGCTGAATAATTGCAGATTTATATCAAATAATTTTTACAAAAATAAAAATAATGCTGGTATATTATGATTATGCGTATTTACTTTTTATGCAACAGTTTATAAGTGCATTAAGAAATCTTTAATTTAAAGCAATCTCAAAATACACTGATATTTATAAATTTTGAATTAAGACTAATCTTCTTTGTATAAAAACAATTAGACTAGAAACTGCTGTTTTTATAATCATTAAATCTTCTGAATGCTGTTTATCGGGCTGTTCCAGTATGAGATAAAAAAAAGTACAATCCTGCAAATTAAATATATTTAATAAGGAGTCACTATGAAGGACAATAAAGTATAGAGACAAAAAAAAAACTTCTTTGGATAAAGCATGCCTATTTTAAAAATAGAGTTTAATGGCCATAAATAAGAATATCTTATTTTTCTCTTGCTGCAACATTTTAAGAATAAATAGGTGCATTTTAATTAGGTGCAATTTTATTGCACCTAAATATTTTAAAAAATAAAATGGTTTCCAAATCTCAAATATTTTTAAAATTATTTATTTACACTAGAATTCTCATAATTTGAATTCTCTGTTGTAGATCATCAAATCTCATAATGCACAAAAATCATCCATTTTTACTGATTCATTATTTAAAAAAAAAAAAAAAAAAAAAAAAAAAAATTGGGTAATTACCGAAACGTTTAAGAAATTCGGAAAGGGTAAGTAACTTAAAACCTTCAACTCTTCATAAAAACAGTTTAACTAAGAATTTTTAACTATTAAAGCCTTATCTACATTGTTAAAGTATTTACGTTCTTCAAAGTAGCCAACTTTATTTTAGCACTTGGCAGTTTAATCTCTATAAATGCATTCCAGAAATGCAAACGATAAAATACGCTTCCTATCTTTTGTTCTTAACAGTTTAAAAAAAAAAAAAAAGAATTATTTCTCGTTTGAAACTAAAATGGTTTCCAAATCTCATATATTTCTAAAATGATTTATTTACAGCAAAATTCTCATAATTTGAATAATTTATTGTAGCTCATCAAATCTCAAATTGTACAAAAATCGTCCATTTTTACTGATTCATTATTTTTAAAAAAAATCGGGCAATTACAGAAACGTTTAAGAAGTTCGAAAATGGTAAGCAACTCAAAACTTTCAACTCTTCATTGAAACAGCTAAACTAACAATTTTAACTATTAAGCCTTTAACTGTATTGTTAAAGCATTTACGTTCTTCAAAGTAACAAACTTTATTTTAGCACTTGGCAGTTTAATCTCTATAAATGCATTCTAGAAATGCAAACGATAAAATACACTTCCTATCTTTTGTTCTTGACAGTTTAAAAAAAAAGAATTATTTCTCGTTTGAAACTGGCAATTGTCAAGCATACGCCTACTAGTAGGTTCGGCCAGGTAAAAGAACGTCAAGAAAAAAGGTCCGGCTTTAATGAAAGTGCAGAAGAACACATAGAATGCATTTTCCCCTCTCCTGTGTTACTTGTTATTAAAGAAAACCCGATTGGAAGTGCCCTGGGGCCGGGTCTTTAACTCTTAGCCATGCCGGTCATTACGAAGCTTATTTTCTTTCTTTTGCTTTTTTGTTGGGGTGCGTGTTGAAGTATTAGGAAAAGTAACAAGAATTGACAAGTTACGATGGATTTTTTTTCTTTTTACTTATTTAGCGATAATGCTTTCCTGTCACGTTATTTTAAAATAATTTGGTAACTTACAAAGAATTGCCTTTTCAGTTTTCATTATTTTTCGTTACGATAGGCTCCAAACAAACATGCTAAGCAAGTAAGTAATTGAAAGACTCTAGAATGTTAGAAATTTCGAGGACTGCTGTTGTTCAATTTCAGTCGTACATGTTTAACTTAATTGTGTGAGATGGTTTAACATGGTTTAATTTAACAACATTTTCTTAATGTTGCAGCGAATTTCAGCTATATCAAAGTTCAACGTCTCACCGAATGGAAAAGAATACAATAATCCATAGAAAGATTACAGCAACTTAAAGGTCGAATTGAAGTTATAATTTAAAAAAAAAAAACTTAAGTTGTAAAAACGACAAAAACATTAAAAATGTTAACTATAAAAAAATTCACATAATTATCAATTTAAAGATTCAATCGTGATTAAATTGATAATAAAACAATTTTGTATTAAATTTCTTTAATTTTTCTAAGCATTTACTTATAGAATTAATAGCAAAATTGTTGCAAATCGTAGCTTTAAAATAATTCATTTGACGCAAAATATACATATTGAATGCATGATTTAAATTACGTTTTATAAATCTGCTTTGTTAATTAAGACTTCAAGAAAAAAAAACTAACTTCCAAAAGAACTTAAAAAGAAATAATAAAATAAAAAATCAATAATGAAAGAAAAGTAGACCTATAGCAAATTTTCAATAAATTGAGGTTTTCCTTTTTATTTAGTAAACATAAATGATTGTTATATATTGCTAACATGCCTGCATAATTGCGCACATAAGTCAAAAAGAGAAGCAAATCTATTTAAATTACTTAGAAACTACAGAAGATCCTACAATACCTGGTCTGCAAGCATACTTTACTATACATAAAATAATAATCCAAGTAAACAAATAGAATATCATGTCTCCTAACGAAAGCATAAACTTGAATTTTATATTGTTAAAAAAGCCCGTATAATAACAATGCAAAATAGGCTTTTATCAGTAGGAAATGTAACAAGGTTTCAAGCTTAAAAAAGACGTAAAAAAGTTTTCCGGAATTGTTTTGCAATATATAATAACAATCGTTGGGATTGACATTGACACCCCATAATAGAACATTCTGTGTTGTAACTAACTATAAATAATGCACTTATGTCATAGTTATCGACAGGAGGATGAAAAAAATTTTAGATTTTCATCTTATCCACATTAGATAGAAATTTTTGAACTTACTTTAATTAGCCTTTATCGAATAAAAGAGTTTTCTTTGCGCAAAAACAAATTCGTTTCTAATAAACTTTGTAATTTCAATTTTAAAAAAAAAAATCTATTTGATAAAATAGCAATTCAAGAAACATTTACTAGCGGTTTAAAATTAGAAGCGCTATGTTTCAAAAACCGGGAGATTCTGAAAAGTTATTCCAAATTATATTTTTACGAATTTCCTTTCTAATATCATTCGAAACTGTCATTTGGGGACACTATAAAAACTTAATTCACGCGATTAAAAAGCGACAAGTTATTGAATTGAACTCATCGGATTACTAGTAGGCAGTAGCCAGTAAATAAATACCATAATAATCAAATTAAAAGATTTAATGAAGAAAAGAAAAATTGTACGTGATCGAGAAGATCAATATTTTCGGAGTCATAAAAATAAAATATTCGAACATAAAGTCAAATTGAAACAGTGACGATAAAATCAATCATCGAAATGTGATTATTTCCTTGAAACTGAAAATCGCCGGCTTAATTCATTTGGTACTAGTATTATGGCACGTTCTTCAAAGGGAAGTAGTATAAACAATTCCTTTAAATTCATGGTTTTTTCGCTAAATTTTAATTTCTTAAGCATATTTTTGAAAAGGTTTTTAAAGTTTTAGAAAGGTTAAAGGTTTTATTCGATAAATAATAAGAAAATAACATATTTGAAAAGGTTTAACGATACCCGATTTATACAGTACGCAAAAAAAGATACCTATATTTTTGAAAAAAGGTTTTAAATATTTCCTCATTGAATAAAAATGAAAAGTTACTCACCAATTTTGGTTATCACACAAAAACTCGATCTAAACCACATATCCACAATTAGAAAACGAAAAAATCCATAAAAAATCGGCACTAAATTTTCATTCCTTTCTATTAATTATTGCGAATAAAGAAAGGAAAAAGAAATGCACAACTAACAATCATCAGCACAGCAACAACGTTGGACGACGCGGACAGCTCATTTGTTGCCGAAAAGAAAATAAACAATAAACTGCTCAAACCAGCTTAGTTTTTTTTTCTCACAAATACTCCAGCCGACCACTCAGCCAGTTCAACTTGGAATGACTAGGTCCCGAAGTTGGAAGATTTTCCACGCCTCGCCGGGGTGCTGGGAGTAGGGTGGGAGGGAGTAGAATGTAAACGTCATCCCCTCAAGGTAGGAGGATCTGTAGAGGGCGCTGTGCCCCCCTCTGATTATCGTTTGCTTCCCCCTACTGTTGGAATATCGTCAGGAAGAATTTTTCTTCCTACCACCAGTTTTTCTTGGTTTTGGATCGCTCAACACTGTCATTGAAACAATGAATAGCGCAAACTGTGAAAAGACATTTTGTGAAATGAGTGGTTTTGGGTTGATGATGGTGTCATTTGTTTAAAAAAAATGTGGGTGCTTCACAGATCTGCAGGTGCTCACATTTAGTTTTTGAACAGGTGTTTGGTTCTTTAAAGACAGGATGCTAGCCTGATTAGAGGACGGATTTTACTATTGTGTTATGTTTTAAAAGCTTCCTCTGGAAATGACGTATAATTTTTGCGAATATTTAGTATACATTCCGGTTTAAATAGTATCAAAAAGGCGTAATTCCTGTCGCTAGCTTTAACACTAAAAAAAATTCAAGTTGAAAAGAAACGAAGAAAAAAAAACTATTAGACTTATAAAACTATTAGACATAAAAACTATTAGACACATAAACATAAAACTATAGACTGACAAAAGATTTTCAATACCCCTTTCTAATGTTTCAAATAATTATATTGCCGTACAATAGAAAAATCAACGAAAGCGGCAAAAAACCCAAAATTGAAGTATTTACATTCTTAACTTTTTTTTTTTTTAATAAGTTACATGCTGTAAGAATATTAAAAAAAATTTTTTTATCAGTGTTCTGTAATTTTAATTTAGGTTGATAGTATTAGCAACAGAAAAAAATAGCTGTCTCGAAATTTAACACATAGCATAAGATGACTAGATTTATAAACCATGATTTGAGAACAAATCTGCGATGTGCTCGAAAAATTTTATGATTTGAGGACACCCATATGTTTATGGAAAATATTAATTTTTATGTCCAACAAGGATTTATTTTTTTGTTTTTAATTTTTCGTAATCTCATAGATAATATCAGATGCAGAACCATCTTCAAATTGAGATTTCATTAGTAGGCAGTTTTGAAATGTCATACAACATTCCGAATTTGAATAGATGTAAAATAAATGAGTACTTCATTATTAAAATTTGTTTATTTTTTGCTGAAATTGTTTTAAGACCAAAATGGCGTTTTCCTCTGTTAGTTTTAGCATGGTGTTATTTTGCTTTTCGTTTGTATTTTCAGTAAAACAGAATTCTCTCGTTAAAAAAAAAAAAGCGTATTTCTAATTCTTTTGATATTTTACTGTACATAAAAAAAAAAAATATTTGTTTTCAGAGAAATTCGAGAACACGAGTTGAAATTCGGAGACATTTTCTTTCTTAAAGAGTTTTTTTGAGCACAATAAAGGGAATTCGTGGACTGTCCTTAAGATTTGAGGACGTCCGGTCATCTTAGTAAAACACTAACGTTGCTTTTTTTTCTTTTCTTCTTTTTTTCAATTTCACGGCAGTATAATAATTTTTTCATAAACTTTTTTTTTCACATAGAATTTTGTTTCTTCTTTAATCTCTCAAATAAAATTTTCAATTTCTACTTTGAGTACGTTCAGGTTGGCAACGTAACGGAAATGAGGAAGATGTTTAAATTCAATTTGATTTGTTTGAATTAAACTTGACGCCTTGATCCAGTGTGGTATCGTTTTTCTATTTTCCCTTTGTTTTCAGTTTTAATCTATCAAATGTGTTTATTTTTCTGAAGCTCGATGTTTCTAATAAACGCAGTAACCCTTGGAATTAAACTCGATTTTATGAAATTGTGATTCAGAGAGATATTTTTACCATAACCTTTTTTCTCGCGAGTTTCGCAGTAAAATTTCCAATTTTCTACAATTTGAGATATCGAACGCATATAGCAAATGGATTCAACTAGATTTTTCAAATCGACTCAAATTTTCTAGTATTTTTATCGATGAAAAATTCCATTTCGCGTTACTTTATCTGTGTAATTTCTATTCGAGTAAAACTGTACTTTTTGATAGTATGTACCTTTATAATACTGTGACTGTACTGTACCTTTACTGTTAATTACTGATACTGAACTGTACTGTGAATAACTGATAACTGTACAGTTTGATTTAAAGTTCTGTTCCGAAATATTTTGTCCGGATGAAACTCTATCCGACGACATTTTATCCAGGTGTTATCCTGTTCGATATTTTTTAAGTGAGATTCTTTCTTATAATGTTTTGCCCGACTGACATTCTGTTCCATAAAATATTGCCCAAGTGAGATTCTACGATGTTCTGCCCAAGTAGGACTCAGTTTCATGATATTTCGTCTGTGTGAAATCCTGTCCAACGATATTATTTTGTTCCGAGTGAAATTCTGTTCCATGAAATTTTACCTGATTGTGACATTCAGCCCAATGCTGTTTATATTGCCAGAGTGAATTTTTTTTCCCTTCCTGATTTGTCAGTGAGAGATTTTGCTCACTGATATTTTGCCTTGGTGACATTCTGTTCCATGGTTGTTTGTTTACGCAAGATTCTTTTCCATGCTACCTTTCCTGACTAAGATTCAATTCTACGATATATTTTGTCAGAGTTATTATAACATAATTATAACATATACAACATAATTGTCTGTGAAAGGTTCTGGATTCGAATCCTGGACAAGCAAGGATGTTCTTTCATTCCCTGTACTATCTGTCCTTTCTGTGGGAGCAACGTTGGCCAGTCTAATATGGCGCCCCTGAAAGAGTGGCCAACAAATCTGCCCAAGTATGCCTGAATTAACGAATGTCAACCCAGATGGGCATTGGAAAAAAAGTTGTCCGAGTTATTATAACATAATTAGTAACATGTACAATATAATTGTCTGAGTTAATATAACATAACAATACAATAACATGTACTACATAATTGTCTGAGTCATTATAACATAATTAACAACTTGTAAAATATAATTGTCTGAGTTATTATAACATAATTAGCAACATGTAAAATATAATTGTCTGAGTGATTATAACATAATTAGCAACATGCAAAATATAATTGTCTGAGTTATTATAACATAATTAGCAACATGTAAAATATAATTGTCTGAGTTATTATAATATAGTTAGTAGTAAATGAGTCTAACTACGTTTTGAAATAATGATCTGATTTTATCCATCACCCGAATGTCTTTTTAACAACGCTTTTATATTAATATTTTTATATTAATATATTACAGTGTTTTTATTTTACGATGTTTTTATAATAACATATTTATTATATTTGAAATCCTATTTTTTAAAATCAACATTTACTAAAAAAATATATAGATACAGAGAATTTTTTTAGAATGTTCCACGGCTCAAATGTTCATCGTCGTTATTACCAACGCACCTGTATTTGAAGTCAACTATTTAAACAGTAACAGGGCATTCACTTTTATTCTCTGCCTAGCAGTTAGAGAGTAAATCAGATCAATATACTATGCGTAAGTTCAAAGCTATATTTACTTTTACGCAGGTGGGTGTAATATATCATATAGCTTGGGTAAAAAACTGACATAAAAAGTTTCATTTATTTATATTTCAGTTGTTCTTGAATAAAATTTACGAACGTTATACGAAGAAAAATTAATTTAGGCTCCGAAATTGCATTCGGTTATTTTTATAGCCAATAACATAGGGAAATTTAGCATTCCAAATTTAATTGAAAATTACTATTCAATTTTGTTTTTGATCATATTTAGTAAATTCTACAGTAAGTGTCGATTTAACTCTATAAATATGAATATTACTGGAAGAACAATGAGGTGATATTTTGAAAAATTTGTTTATTAAAGCAATTTAGTTTTTACTTACTTATTAAAAAGTTGGTAACATGCCTGATGATTAAATATAATTAAACAGTTATTTTTGTTAAAGTATGGAAAAATTTTGTTTTATATAATTTCTATTAATCACTATTTAATTTCATTTTGTTTCCTCGAGCAATCAAACAGGTTTCGGTGTTTTCAATCCAGCCTTCCCCCGTAATTATTCGTTGAAGATTTCGATTGCCTTTTTGTTTTATTCCTCGCTGACATATCAATCTATATCCCTATACTTATATTAATTTTTTTTGTATATGTATGCATACTTAAAAATGTATATACATTTAAGATGGTACATAGCTACACCCTCTATAATATAAATTCGTATTTTTAAGAAAGAAATATATCAGAAAATTGAGAGTCGCGGTTTTGATGTGATGTCATTTTATTTTAATTCTTGCCCGGAGAAGAAATGCATGGTAAAAACTATCAGAATATGGTAAAGTTTACTGAGTTTCTGGCTCTAGGGCAGTGTTTCCCAAACTTATGACTTTCGTGTACCCTTTCTAAATTTTTCGTAACGCTGAGTACCACCAATAAAAAAAGGAATGAATTTTTTACAATAAAAATTTGCACCAAAGTTAAAAATCAGAACTGGCTGTTAACACCACTAATTATTAACTGTTAACTCTGCAAAAAATAGCCAATAGAAAATACGTAATCGTAAATTTTCTTGGCTGGCTTTGTTTTCAAATAAAAATTTTTGAAATTTTCGTTTGTTGCAAGATATTTCGCATAAGAACAAGTACCTCCGCTAAACTGTTCCCGTACCCCTGGGGGTACGCGTACCACACTTTGGGAAACACTGCTCTAGGGGAACATCAAAAAGCAAAGTAAATTTGACCGAAGCGTTTTGATGACTTTTCGTAAAATTAACAGTAAAATATAACTTTATTATTCTGCTGTTTTGTGGTAAATGTGATACAAATTCGTTAATTTTATTATATCTTAGAGCATGTAATAAAAACCAATGTATGGTTTAAATACTGTATAATTTGGTTCCTATACCAAATTTATGTTGTTTTTTTTTACTAGAAATGTTATTAAAATGTTACAAGTGCAGTAATTTTAATACAATTTTTCTCTTGTAAAATTACTGTATACAGGGTGATTATAAAATGACTTTGCCCTTTCTGGGGAGCATACCGTTTGAGAGAATAGAATAACATTTTGTACATAGGTATCATTTTCTAGAGTTCAAGAATGCTGTCAAAAATGAATACATAGTTTTCACTGTTACAGTTACAATTGCAAAATTTTTTGAATTCTTCAAACGGATACACCAACTTTTTTTTTAACCGAAACGTAGTCCTTGCAGTAAAAAAAAGAAAGCCAAAAATGAAGTTGTAACGATATTTTTACCTTTAGAAATAGAGAAAAAATTATAAAGAAAGCCCTTTACGTTTTAGAAAATTTTTGACGCGTCCTTACTCATATGTCGATAATTTCTTTTCTGTTGTAAAAGTTATTATCACGTCAAAGTTATTTTATTACCACCCTGTTGTATGTATACATATACATCTATGCACATCATCATATATCATGATGCATAAACCCTACATAATATTATAGCATGTAATAAATTAAATCGCGGTTTTAATAAAATTACTTCTTTTACTCTTACAAAAGTTTAGATTTTTATTATAATTATTATTTTTTCAGAATTCTTGAGTACAAATTTTTTTTAATGAAATAAGAATATGTCATCATAATCACCTTCATAAATAAATTTTAAATTACTCTTTTATTCATTCAATGAAATGTGCAACGATTAGCAAGAAAATAACCATTTTTTAAAACTGTCTAAATACTAATTCTATAACCCTAATTTCATGCTAGATACAATTTATGAAAACTTTATAAAAAATCGATGATAAATTTTTATCTTTTAAATAGCTATTTTTTTTAACTATCTAATTATGAAATCTCCTAAAATCATGGATACAGTATATTAAAACTTCATGAAAAAATCAATAATGTAATTTGTCTTATCTTTTAATTAGCAATTCCTATCTTTGATATAACTATTGTTTGTTTATAAATATGAATTCTAATTCCTGATTTCAAACTGGATGCAATATATCAAAACTTGAAAGAAAAATCGATAGTGTAAGAATTCTGATCTTTTAAATAACAATTAAATTTTTTTAAAATAAAACTTAAAAATATTAGTCATGTATTTATTTTTCAAATTATGAAATAATTAATTACTATTTGAATTCATCAGAGATTTTCGTAATTTAAAAAAGAAAACTAAGAAAAATATACATCATTTTACTAATTAAAACAAAACATGAAATGAATCAAAACTTACACGCTGTTTCAGTCATAATTTCAAAGATCCATTTATTCCCCAAAGTCATAAATTAAAATTAACAGCTTGTACTTAAATTAATGATTATTAAATTCGACACGTAGTTTTTCAAAAGTGCATATTTTATATTTATTAGTATTTTTTTTTAAAAAAAACATAAAACTTCCTCATATATTTTTCAAATTATTTTTAATTTTTTATTAATTTTATTTGCTTTACCTCCCCCGAGGAAAAACAAAATAATTATTATTTTTTTTTAATTTTTGAGGCTGAAAGCATTAATTAACTATAAATTACAATAATATTTGCTTTTTAAATCTTCCGTTTTAAATTACACTATCATATTAATAAGCGACAGGAAGAATTATTTTAATATAAACAACAATCACTGCCTCATTTGTTTAACTCGACAGAAGTATAAGGAAAATCAATCTTAATTATTTAAACAATTGCATTTAAATTTTTTCCCCTGAATTAATAGTTTGAACCGATAATGCATTTTAACGAGACCCCGATTGTTTAGTAAGGATTTTAGAAGGATCTTACGAGATAGCATTCATCGCAAGCCTTCTGAGAAAATTAAAATAATTTTAAGAAAATGATAAATTAAGAAGAGACCTTAATGTATTTATTTAGGAGTGTGCGCATTCATAGAAATGTATTTTCTTTATAAATTTTGGAAATCTTAAATGTATTTGAAACTGAAAGTGAATTTTTTTAAAGAGAAAATATTAATCCATTGTTGTTTGGTCATAATGGGTACACAGAAGAAAAATGAACAAAATTTAAAGCTCTGTTTAAATTTTATTTTAATTGAATTTTTTTAACGTAATTTTACATTATAGATGTTATAAAATATAAGGAAAAGTGAACAGCTTTTAATTTGCTTAGTTTTTTTCATGGGAAATTTTAAAATGGCTTTACCAACCTGGTAAATATTCTAATCATTTAAGCTCATCCACGAAATATAAATCTTTAGTTAATTTTGAATTTTTTTAAGATTATATAAAGCATTGTAGAGATGCTGGAGTCACAGACTGTAGAATTCAACCACAAAATGACTTTTTGATACTTTTCATTTTAATCTTCTTTATTTCATTTTATTTTTTTACAAAAACAACAATTTTTTACATTACGAACATAAAAATCGTGTTGACTTGGCAGTTGTAACCGTTTTAAAGTTTCACAAGCTACCTTTTTTTTTTCTTTCCTTTTTTTTAAAGCACTCTATAATCTATTATAGTTTTATCAATAAATAGAAGTTATCTTGGCATATCTAAAATCGTAATCTATTTTCATAATTATATGTCTCTATCATAATTATATGTCACTAATGGCCCTTCTGTTTATAGACAAACTTAAGAAATTTCTGAAAATTTTTCTAACGTACATTTCCGTTTGTTGATACCACACGAAACACAAATTGGAAAATATTAAGATGAAAGAACTAGCTTATAGCTCACAGAGAGGGATAAAATAAAGGGATTACGATGGAGTAAATGTAACTAATAGAGGTAGAAAATGTGTAATGAACAACATCACAGGCATTATATTTTTTGCCTATAACATTCTCAAACTGTGCTTTTATAATTATACAGGTAATATACTACAATTTTAAATCACCGTTGATAGACGTAAAATCTTATCCGTTAATTTTTTTAAACATCACATAAAGAACTATATGCGTCAATAATACAACAATGTAACTTATGTACTAGTCATTTACTTTACTAAACGTTAACGATGAAAATTACATGACATTATTAACTTACGTATTGTTAACTTAATAATTTATTTATAAAAAATGTTAACTAAATAAGGCAAACAGTTAACATGCTATTAATTTCAAGCACAGCTAATAACTGTCCAAGTACACTGAACAAAAATCACGTTAAAAATTGCCGTCGTAAGTCTCAAAAAGTTTCCTGAATTTTTCTGCATTGTACAAAATTTGATAGCGCAACGTTTAGCTATGAAGGTAAGTGTTTACTTTGCCTTCGTATCCTTGTAATTTTGAACTAATCTAAGAAAACAAGAAGGCTTCTGTTTTCTTTCAATAAAACAGGCCTGACTTTACGTTACATGAGGAGGAAAACCATGAAAAACGATTGGCAAAGATGCTCCAATGAAAAGAAATAATTAAACGTCGTCAATAACAAATTTGACACTATAAATGTCAAGGGACGGAGCTTGAAACTGCAAAACTCTTGTAAGAATCATACGCTATAATTAACTTGAAATTATTTCTATTTTAATTAAAGTTTTATTTTTGCTAGAAATAGAAAAGAAAATTATCCATCGAAATTTCATTTTGTTCATATAATAATTAAACATTGACTAAAAGAAGAAAAGAGAAATTATTTCAAATAAAAACTCCCTCATTGAAAATTAATGATTCGTCAAGAACTTGGAAGGACAAATTATAAATATTCCTCTTGTAATCAACAATTGCTGAAATCTTCCATGTTTTATGAGCTATAAACTCACAAAAAAACCTTCAATATTAAAAATAAGCGCCTTTGGAAATCATTCATCCAAAATTTTTCACAAAGCCCGTGATATTAAGCTGTTTACAAACTAGCGCCCGACTCAGGCCATCAACTATATGTATTTTTTATTTTTTACTTCCTCTCAGTCGGCTTGGCCTTTTATCAGCCAACACAATAGATCGCTATAATATAGTGCCGCGCGCGAAAGGAGACAAGAAAAGAAAATAACGATTTTCATTCTAAAGGTTATGATATAAGTGTCACAGTTCACAGAAACATCTGTTACCTTAAGGTGACAGGTCCTGGCCACGGCCAGTACACCTTATTTTAAGCTATTTTTTTACTTTTTTTATTTATTTATTTTTTCCTCTCTTAAAAAAGCACTTTTACTGCCTGTAAGAAAGAAAAAGAAAAAAAGGGACAGGAAAATATTTGAGATAAAATTAGTACAGGAAAGAGCTGATAAGTATCAAGTTATGGAATTATTATCTTCATTTTTCACTGAGGGTAGTGGAAGTTGGAGTTAATGATTGATATAATTGAAAGCATACACTCCTGTTACAGCTTAATCTTGTTTTAATGATCCTTTTGCAAGGTCTGTACGGAGATTAATTCGAACCAATTAATTCAATCCCCCTTTAACAGCTGTTAATCTTGATTGATTAGGTGGGTCCTTATTAAAATTTGATTCGGTGGATATTTCCAGCATTCGAAAACGCTGGAGGCGTGTTTAATTCGATCGTCAGGGAAATTCGATGGGGATAATTGACGAATACTCCCATAGAAATTTAGAACCATTTTGCGCCATAGAATTCCTGGCAAATTATGCCGACAAACCATGTTAAAATATAGTAAAGATGACCGACAACTAGTTGATTTAGCATTTTTATAAGGCGAATTTTATGGTTTGTACAGACATGACTAAAACCTTTTTTTGAAGATTTTATTATGGTTACCATTGATGTTGGCACCGACCACAGGGCTGACGTAAAATATCCTTTGCAGACCATGGGTTAGAATCCCCATGCGATTGGCCAAACCATGAGAGTTTTTTTAAATTTTCTTTCCACGTAATACAAATACGGGTTTGTTAAAGGCAAAAGATCACACTCCAAAAGCTAGTTTGTCACAATGCCTGATTCCTTGCCTTCTGGGTTGAGTTTAAAATTACAAGGCCACGGGGTTAATTAAACCAAAAATGGGTTGATTGTTCAATGGTGGTACTGAATATAAGTAAATATAAACAAGGAAAGTCGCGGGTTCTGATCCTGGCGGTTGATCGGTTTATTACCCATCACTCCATGAACACAAATGCGGGTTTGTTCAGAAAATCTTAAAACCCTCAGATAGTCTTTAACTGATTGTACGCCATGTGATTATTTTCGAACTTTTATCCCACTAAGTTCATAAATACAAACTGTTTGAATGAATCAAGTATTTTTGGAAATTTTCTAATAATATTATGTAAATTTTTTATCATTAGATAGCAATAACAGATCTATCGTTGGTAGATATTTTTGTACAAGAACTGATGATGCTATAACTTGGAGGACAGAGCTATTTGTGTGGCCTCTTTTTGTAAACAAAAAATAAAAATTTTGTAGACATTCGGACTATTGAATTGAAAGTGATTTTGATAAGACTCTTTACTGCAATAATAACTACTGAAAATAAAATGAAAATGATTTCAAAATATGATTTTGCAACTCAAATTTATGCCTCATACAAAATAGAAAAGTCGGCTCAATGATGAACCATAATAAGGTGCAAATTCGGAGCAACCTTAATCTTAATAAGGTGCATATTAAGGTTATTAAAAGACATTATGGTTCCAAATCTAAATACAAATTTAAAAGACATTATGGTTCAATGCATCGGAATGAAAGGACATCGAAGGAAATCTTGACAAAACTTCTTAAAAATATGTATATCTTATAGTTTTTTTTCTTTTCTTTTTTTTCTTCTTTTTTTTAAAAAATTTAAACGAATACAATTAACAATAAAAGAGAAAATGGTTGGAGATTGTTCTTTATCCATCTACCATAAAAATGAGTTTGACCAAAATTTCTTGGAAAAAAATCTGAACCATTCCACAGATAAAATAAAACATCTTTCTCTTAAGGATAGAAAACAGCTTTTACTATTACTAATACTCAACTACCATCAAAATTAGTTAGACATAAGAAAATTAAAAAAAAAGAAAAAAATATTTGAAAATATTTATTGGAAACATAAACACAACAAAGTACTATCGACTTCTGTTTGGAACAATATAACTCAAGATTTATTCGTTTCTTGATTATCCACGTCTGCGTCGGAGAAAAATCACGTTAAATATAATTGTCCAATTACACCAATGATAAATAAAGCGAAACTACGCTTTAGATCATAAAACCGTGCATCGGTCTAATCGAATACCGAATTTCTCTTGACTATCCAACCGAATTCCTTGATTTATTGTCTTGGCATTAGACGACTTGGCCCGAAAGAATAACAGTAAATTAAATAACCATAAACTAGGGCCCCATCTCAGTTTTATAATATACCAAAAGATAGTAAAGCCAGAGTTGAAACCTGAAGACAAGTATTCTCAATACCATCAGTTATTCAATATAAGTTATTGAAAACCTATATTTTGTGGTCATACACAAATAGCGAAAGGGTTAGAGATGTAAAATTCAAGATTGACCCCGATGCGGTTATGAGGTTTGTTTGAAAACAATGAGCTATTAATTTAGCAGAGTTTAGAGGTAGACGAAGCGAGCCAAATCGTGATTCATCGTTTTATTCGGGGGCTTTGCATATAGCGCAAATAAATAGGGATAAAAAATGGTTGACGATATTTTTTGGCGATTGAATTTATAGCTTAGATATAGCACAGAAGAAAAACTTTTCAAGATGAATGTGGGGGTAGGTATTGGATGAAATTTGTCATTCCATTTTTATAGAACAATTCATCATCTTGTTCCGGGGTAAGGGACCATGTTAAATGAAAAGACATTTAAAAAGTTTTATTTTCAAAAATGCTTTTCCCGATTTATAGATCGAGTGCATATTGATTTAAAGAATTCATTTTTCACCGAAAGAAATAAAAGCTTGAATCATTATTTGGGATGCAAAATTGTTCCACAGAACGTTTGTTTCAATGATTTATATCTATCTTAAAAGGATTTTGTACTAAAGAAAAATGTTTGAAAATATATCACGAATTTCTGTCGAAACTAACATTCGATAAATTATCCTTATTTAGTACTATTGCATAAAAAATTACTTAAATTATTTATTTTCTACTTGTTTTAATAGTTTAAAAGAGAAATGGTTCGATATACTTCATTTATAACAATTTTAAAAATTGCAGAGTTGGGTGAATGACTGTTTTAAGCGACAGTTTCGTGAATTTGAGTAAATTAGTTTTTGAGTTTATACTTTAGAATTTGCTTTACATTTATTTCTTTTACCACAAGCTTCTAATTCACGTTATCTACTTATTATTCATTAACATGATTATTTTTAGCTCCTTCGCCTAGGGGAAAAAAACCACAGTTTAAATTTATTAAACTTAAAGCACAGCTATAATTTTAAACTATGTATGTCATCTTACCGTGAAGAATTATCTAGGCTTTAGAACAAACAAATAACTTAAATTTTAATAATTCTTATAAAAATCAACAATCAGGTGACATTTTCCCACCTCGATGAAAATTATCAAAATCTATGTCTTTTTTTAATTTTTTGCAAGTTTTAATAAGCTCAGATAATACAGAATTAGAGTAAGTTTTCATATATTAAAAAATTAGACCAATAACTCTAAAAATTATACCAATATTTCCAAAAACTATGGCCTTTCTCCATATTAACGTTTTGCGCCATTTACAGAACAAACATAGCTCGCAAAAGATAGGCTTAACTTAACTTAACAGGCTGATGCAAATAACTGATGCAAACTCACAGCGATGCAAATAACTGATGAAAACTCACAGCAGTTATGAACACAGCATATTATTCGCCAAAAATCATCATTTCATACGATGACCGAGCTTTCGAAAAATAGCCTTCGCGTCATAACGTTCGTACTCTTGGTATTTTAATTTTTCTGCCAAAAGACATTTTTTCTTAAGGTTACACGTCGACTATTCATATATAAAAGCACTTGTAACATTATTCCTCTCCAAGAACTCAGTACCTTAAAAGTGCTTAGTACTTTCCACCACTGAGATTTGCAAGCTTGAATAAATAATTAACATTGTACAGTCAAAAAACTTAAACTAAAATAATTTTTTTTCCAAAAAATTTGAATTTTTTCCTAAAAAGTGAATTAGAGCATTCTCACATTAAGCTCCACAATTATAATTCGAAGCAAACATCTCATCGAATAATTTTATTAAAGGTAGTAATTAAATAATCCTTAAGGAGACAACCAAGGATATGATTCTTTATAGGCCATATTTTAATCAAGATTAATATACTTTATGAGCCAAATTTCGTAATAATTCACTATTTGGTTGAAGGCTTGACATATTACTTTATACAATAATAATTTTTGAACGGATAAAATGTTAAAGCCTTGAACTTTGCTTGAATAAGTAAACACATGCTAACGTTTTGCATAAACATATTCTAACGAACATAATCCATTATCTGAAAAGTTTTTCACAAAATATTGCTAATTAATTTCGTTAACTAGTAGTTGCCATAGCGTTCGTTAATCTTACGAGACAATATGCTAGTTTAATGAATGCTGTATCATATTCTATTTTAATACAGAATTGTTGTTTGCAGTATATTATGATCAATATTTTATTTTTACACAAGAAAATTTATCCTTTATTTTGAACATTTAAATGTTAATCCAGGTAAAGATCTTGGTATAAACAGGTTCTAAGAGGAGATTTTGAAAATTTAGGAACCTCCGTTTTTGAAAATATAACAGCAGCAAGAAGCAGTTTACAAAACATGTTTTTCACCACCATAAATTGTTTTATTTACTAATCTGACAAACAAAAACAATCTAATTCCATACACAACGATAAACATAATATGTTTTTAAACCCCAAATTTTGCGTTTTATTTATTTTATTTTTTAGTATATCACTTAGAGTTTTTTACAATATCTCAATAATTTAATTTAGTATCTCTTAATTTAATGCCTTCTCAATTAATAAATTACAGCAACAACAACAAATTTACAAAGAAATATTCAAAGATAGTTAAGAAATGCTTTTACCTTACAATAAATCAACTTTTTTTTTTAATGATAATAAAGAAATAAATATCATTAAAATCAAACGAATCACCTTTCAGAAATCTAAAAACCCTGAGAGTTAAAAATCCGTAAAGGAATTTGGTTCAGCTCCCGATTTACAAAAATTCAGCCCAATTACTTCCGCTATGCAGTAAGCCAAAAATCCTCGAATCGTAAAACTCGGATCATAGCGGATTTAAAAGATGGTGAAGACAGGCCCATTTTAAAAGATCACCAAGCCTACCGTTCAGCAAAAGAAAAAAGAAGAAAAAAAATCGAATAAAAAAATTCCTCAATCTTGTCTCAATCACACCCCACTACCAAAAATTTTTCAGCAAACTCTGAGGGGTGGACTTGGAAGAAAAGGAACTCCAAGAATTGATTTAATGGAGTTTTTCATTGCAGAAGGGGGCTTTCCAATGGGTCCTTCGGGATTTGATGAATTGATTCTACCAGGTGGGATGCGGATAAATATGCCGGGGGAAGGGGCCAGCACCGAACATTTTTTTTTCTATTCTGGAAGACCAGGAGCAACTTCGACCCCATCTGGAACTCCTCTGTTGAACCAACAGGCTGACGCTGAAGGTGAGAGCAGAGGAAGTGCCACATGTGTGTCAGACAAGCCAGAAGAAAAATTAGATTCCTTTTTATTTTCTTCTTAGACTACCGATGGAAATATGGGAAAAATTATGAACTTAATTAGGTGTATCTTCTTTTCATCCAATGTGGTGAGTAATTCTATGGTGATGGATGGAGATTTTTTTTTGTCTTTTAGACATATTGCTGTTATCGTGCTACTTCAGAAACGAGTTCTGACTTAAAAAATTGCTTTTTTAATAGTTATTGTATTGTTAAAATTGGTGATGGAGTTTTTTAGTGTGCATCTGTGTTGACAGCTAGTTGATTTAATATGTAGGGAAGATAATAATATATATATATATATATATATCTCGAGTTTTAATGAATAACTTTCATTAGCAATTCAGAACATATTAACTACCAAAGGCTATTAATTATTTTGAAAATATGTTATGATCTTAATTTCATTAATTATTTCTTTGAAAATATTTTCTGAATGAAGCATGAATTTTTTTTTATCATATCGCTTTTATCAATACTAATCTTAAAATTGGGTCTTACTTCAGACAGATGCATTTATAGGCTTAAATTGGCATCTAGTCTAGTCTGATTTTAGAGCATGTATGAACGCATAATCTGAAAATATTGCTTTTATTAAAATAAAAACGAACAAGGAAGAAAATAAACTTTTAAAATGGTTATCGGAGAAACATACTTCTTCATAATTGAATTTAGTTATTTTGATTCGATACGAAATATAGTTGAAGTTTTTTATAAATCCATACATCCTTTTCATAATTCATTCCTTATATGAACGGCAGATGGGCACACGTGACGTCAGTTCGTGAATAATCACGTGACTCCCCGTTTCAGGGGAAAACAAAAGTAAGAGTTTTTTGCTTAAAAATAACTTAATAGCACTCCTGGGAAAGTAATAAAATGTATTCTGGGAGTATTGAAGGATTCCGAATGCATTAAGATTTTAAAAAAATATGACTGTAATTGTCCATTGTCAAACGTAAGATCCTATTGAGGAGTGGAAGTAAACGATACCATAAAAACCGGAAGTAAATAAGGCATTTACTTCGGGAATATTTAGAAGGGGTTTTGCTATTGGAATAAAGGAACACAAAATAATTAGATAGTGTGGAAATCTTTATACTTTCTTTTTAATTTTAATTAATTAATTAATTTATTCTTCCAGGGCTGGAAACAAAGAGTTGAAATGGAAAAAAATAGTAAATTTGACAAAATGACTAATGAAAAACAAAAAAGAGAAAAGAATTGAAATCTATGGAGCATCATTTAGCTTTCCACAAAACAAGATGTTAGAAGATACCTGATCAACTTCGGTTCTGTTTTTCATTTTTAGATCTTGCTGTTTTAGAAGCTGTGAAATCTTAAAATATCAAACTCATTCTTTTACCATTTTATTATTATTTTTTCCCCAATGCTCACCCGATTAACACTCGTCTTACAAGTATCAGCAATGCAGATTTGTTCACCACTCTTTCAGGGGCCAATATTTGGTGAACCAACGTTGTTCCCACAGTAAGGACAGATAGTACAGAGAATGAAAGAACATCCATGCCTTGTCCGGGATTCGAACCCAGGACCTTTCTGATGTGAGGTCAGCCAGGGCCACCTTGATAGGAGAAGTTATTAGATCAGGGGGCAACGACACTCGTTTCGTGATGTCACACTTCACGATTCATCTACGTTTATTCATTTTCTCTTCAGATTTTATTAGTTTAAATGTTGTTCTAAGGAGATTGCTTCATTCATTAAATATCAAACTCTGTTAGAAAGGGAATCTTCACTTCAACGAAAACATAATTGTTGAATTTCCTTAGAAATAATTTCAAAAAAATATTTATTTACTTTTTTTTGCATAAAATGTAATAGAATTTAATTTATTCTAATTAAAAGCAATATAAATTTCATACTTATACTTCAGTTATTCTTTTTTTTGCATCGTTAATTACCAAACATATAACTTCACAAACTTAGCGCAAATGAAATTATCATCCAGAAGAAAAGTTGTAAAGATCCGAATGTATAAAGAGCTAACTAGTTTATTTAATAAATAGTCTTCTGTAAAACATTTTAATTAATTACATTTTTTAATTAATTGGTAAATAGTCCTTCTACACTTTACCTTAATTAAATTTGAAAGAATGGAATTGCGATGTAGCTGAAATGTTGCTTATTAATAATTTATTACAAATTATATTTCTTGTACATACAAGTTGAACAACCTGCCACATTTTTATAATTCAACTAAATCTTAATCAGACAGGAAACTAATCAAAGAAAAAATTTATTTCAGTTCTTTACAATTTAATGTGAATTAAATTTTTATAATTGATTAATATCGTAAAAATATTTCACGCTATGCATTTAACAAAACAAGACTATTGTTAATCAATAGTGTTTTAAAGACATAAATTCACCAAAAGCTTAAACGTTACTGATGCAAACTTTGAAATATATAAAAGAAAAAAGAGAAAAACTAAGAAATTTAAAAAAATTAATAAGTTTTATTTACTGCTCATAACTTGCAAATATATAGAACTCAAAAAATAAGTTATAAAAATAGAGAAAACATAGAAAATATGAAAGATTAATGAAAATAGAAGAAGAAAAAATATTAAAATATAATAAAATAATTAAATAAATCTATATATTTTGTGTTATAATATATAAAGTCTTACCAACTGGAACAAAATATAATTTGTTTTTCATTACCATTCGTAAATTTTTAAAATTTTAAAACTAAAATTCTTTATCCTCATCATCCAAGAAAATGCCAATTGACAAAGCTACCTTTGTTTAAATTTACAACATTTCTTTTTCACGAAACAATATCAGAAATTAGTAAAGAACATATGAATGGAAATTATTTAAAACAAGGATATATAATCTTCATCTCCCAGATCATGAAGTGAAACGACTTTTGACGATTTTATATATGATTTATACTAGAATCAACACAGCATGGAACTTTCAGAAAATCAGTTGGAACGTGAATCGTGACGTCAAAGCTGAAGATCATTATCAGACCCCCTCATCAATTACAACTCCTCCTTTCAAGGCGACCCTGGGTCAGTTCCCTGACCACTACACAGACCACTCAGCTCATTCTCTTACCTTATCTAAAAGAGAACAACTGAAAGGTATTTCAAGAACAAATTCAATAATCATTAAGTTAAAAAGTTAAAAAAAAGTTAGTTAAAAGCCCTGTAAAGTTCATAAATTTTTTTTTAAAAAAATACAACGATCTACAACTAACTCAATAATGCAAGATCCCGTTTTTTTTTTTTTTTTTGAAAATCTTTTCTGGATTAGGAAGAAACTAATCCGAACGCCGATTACCTGTCACAACATGTATCAGATCCCTTTAATCTGGCTGTTTCTTTTGATGTAGAAGTTTCGAATTGTCAAACGAAATCTCCTTTTTTAGGAGTGGAAGTTAAGTAAACGAGACCCTGAAAACCGGAAGTAAATAAGACATTAACTTCGGGAATACTCAGAAGGGGTTTTGCTATTGGAATAAAATAAAAAGAATTAGATAACGAGGAAATCCTTATTCTTTTGTTGTTTTTTTTACTTTTAGCAGACCCATAAACAAAGAGTTGAACAGAAGAAAAAAGAAGTAAATTTGGCTGAATAACTAATGAAAAACAAACTAGAAAGGAATTGAAATCCATGGAACATGATTTAGCTTTCTACAGAACAGGATGTTAGAAGATCCCTGATCAATTTTGGTTCTCGTTTTCATTTTTAGATCTGTACTTTTTCCCTTACCTATTTTTAAACAATTTCGACCTCTTACTTTTATACCAAGTTTTTCAATGACTTCTACTAATACGATGGGAAAAAAAAGGAAGAAAATGTCTGCGTCAGCTTTGCTAGGAGGTAAATTAATTTGTATTTTTGGGATTCCTTAATTTGCATTTTCAATTTTTTCTTTCTGTTCTGCTATGTAATCATCTCGTTGCGAAAGGCTTATAGTAGATTTTTTCGTGTGAATTAGAAATGGCTGTGGCTACATTTTTCGCATGAGTGGTTTTCCGTAAGACCCTGGAGTGAAAGGCTTGAAATGCATTAAAAGTTTCGTGTGCAAGCTGATTTTTTTTTTTTTTTTTTGAAAATGAAATAAGTTAATTGAAATAAAAAAAATTAGGAAAATAAAATGCAAATTGCTTGCACCGAAATTTTGAGTTTATTCTGAAAATGCAATAAATTTTAAATTAAATTAATTCATACATTTTTTATGTCACTCAAATGTTGATATGTATTTTTCAAATGAAAAAAAAAATTTAACCGGCTATTTCAGAAAAAAAATTTTTTTTTTCTCTCATCATGCATCGCCAATATTCTTAATTACTGGATTTTATTTATTTATTTAAATCGATGTTTATTTCTGTAAATAATTCGTCAGCTGGGCATGCTTGAAACTCAATAAAAAATTTTAAAAATGAACAATCAATTAATTGTTTCACATTTTAAAATTAACTAAAATATGTATGCTACGACGTAGTTCCGAGTTTATCTTTTAGACAATTTTCCGTAATTTCGGAAATTAGTGGATATTTAATTTTATTTATGTCCAATTCAATTACTATCCACTTATAATTTTTCCTTTTAATTAACATTTTTACTTAATCTATTGAATGCCGATTTTTACTGAGTTTTGCTTCAGAAAAAGATTAAAGGAAATATGGACAAAACATTTACAAGAAGCCGAAGCCCCGGAAAAAAACTCTTGCAGATTGATTTTCATAAAACAAATGCGCTCTTCTTTCTCAAATATCTTTTCAAGTCATTTGATCCATAATATCCAAATTTCTTTGCTAGGCTTGCTGCCGTAATTATTAATCATAAGATCAAATAAAAATATTATTGAAATCTCAAAATATTTATTAAATTGAATGGTATTTTGGTTTCTAAAATGCATTTTACTGCTGAGTATGGATTCATTTTATAAATAAAGATTGCATTTCCAACGAATTAGAGATTATTTATATGAAGTGATTCTTTTATTTTGAGAAAGAGATTATTAAAAGTTTCATCTGTTTTAAGGGCTAATCTACAAATAAATTATAATTCACTTTAGGTTTCGTTTTAAAATCCTTCAATTCTATATAGTTATTATTTTAGATGTTGCTTAAATCTATAGATAATGAACATTAGTATAGATAAATTTATACATTTTCCGTATCTCATTCGTTCTTGTAGAGCAATTAAAATACTAAAATACTAAATAAATAATTTGAAATTATCACATTCATTATGAGAACTTAACAATAATAATAACAAAATATATGCATAGGAAAATTGTACAACTGATATTTTATTTTATAGCAGTCATTGAACAGCCGAATCAATTTTTGAGTTTTCCAATACCAACGTTCGAAGCCTTGTAATTTTGATCCCAATCCAGAAAACAGGGGAACTTCTGGATTAAGTATAGGGAAAAATTTGTCTTCGTGGAGGACTTTTTGATGCAACTAACCCGCATTTGCTTGCATGGAGAGGGATTTACCACGAAAACCTCCCACGGTTAGCCTGACACTAAGGAAAGTCTAACCCATGATCCGTTTACCACTAAGAATGTTTTACATCAGCACTGAGATTGGTGCGAGCCGGGTGCGGAATTCGTATTGATCAGCTATCGCTGGAATTGGGACCCGGGTCACCTCATAGGGAGGCGAGCACTCTATCCCCTGAACTACCACAGCTATGTACAGCTGATATTAGAGAATGTCTTGCGTCCCACAAAGCTTTTTAGTTGGAAAAACTGGCTACATTAGTTAATTTAATTTTTTCCTTATTCTCTCAAAAGTAACTGTTATTGCTTTACGAAAAAATTGATGCTTATTTACCAATCAAATGATAATTAAATTTAGAATAATGAGTAATCACAATGTACTTTAAAGGTACACTGCACTCCAAAATCTTCATAAATCACTAGCACATTAGTTTGTAAACACATTTTCGAAAACAATTTTGTTCGCGAAGCTTTTAATTTCCAAATTACTAGGTGACACGATAAATATAAATTACCATTTGAGAAGTATGCGCAAAATGTGCTAGAAATGGAAGACAAATGAGTTTATGACATCGGCGTCGTATAATTTAGAAATTTCATAAACACCTATATGGATTTCCCAAAATTGTTAAATATAACTTTTGCACACACAGGGGGGTATTTACAAGAAGCTAAATCATTTTACTGGCACCCTCCCCTTCGGGCCTAGAGGGCAAGAAACACCCAATTCCGGTGGAGGAAAAACTCGCGAAGCACCTTGCGAAATAAAAAAATTCAAATATTTTGACCTTTGCTTTTGAGAACTTGAGAGAAAACAAACAAACTTCAAAAGCCCATTGTTTTTGTCTGATGATAAAAGGTAACAAACTGTACAAAAACCTTCTTTATATACACCCCTCGCGTGACCTCCGACCTCCTAGTCATTCTTGGAGTGCAATAATAATAACAATGTATACTTACTGGGTGCGGAGGGTTAAGTTAAATTTGCTTTTCGATCAAGCCACTCCAACAATGGTAGAAACTGCCCATATTCAAATTCAACTTAACAATTTATTCTGCACCATCTAAAAAGGGGTTCCTATTCGGATTTGGTTGTTTATGGCATACTCAAACCTACTCTTACAATAATGGCCTAGCCAGGACGGATGAAGACGTTCGTTTTTAGGTGCCTTGATACCCATCGAATTTTTCGATATGCACAATGGAATAAGAGCCTTGGAAGGGGTTTGTGTGCTTGTGGAGCTATGTATTGTTACGGGTGCTTTTTTCCTTCACCCTTCCCGTATTGAAATAAGAAGTTTGGAAAGGTCGGAGATGTATGCTTTGTTGATAGGATTGAATTGTCAAGTTGATTTACGTAGGTAGCTTGACGAATCTATTAGAGACGTGTATCCGGTCGGCCATATGTCGGTGGCGCCAATAAATCTCTAAGAAATTTTATTTTTTTGAGAATTAAAAAGCGCAATGAAATCTTATTACGAAAATATTTTTTATTAAAAGATTTTTATTGTAAAAGATTTGTATTGAAAAATAAATATGCTTGAGGTTTTGCTTTATAGAATGATGAGTGATACAATTTATTTGATACAAGGTTTAAACGTAAAATAGTGTAAATCATAAGTTGGAATCCTTTCCCTGCCAAACAGAAAGAACGCCGAAACATTCAGCAATAATAGAATATTCAATATTTATTCATTGTTTCTTCGTTGTAAATAAATCCACGTTGGATAAAACAGTAAAAATAAAAATTTACCATTATATTAACGTACGATTATATTATTAATTTTCCTACGGCCCCACGATGGAAAGTTATAAGCATATTTACGAAATTTCTTCTAGACAGTGGAATAAATCAAAATTGGTAATAAGGTGCTTTAGCATACAACTGTTGAACAATAAAAATTAATTTTAGCGAAGCGATGATAACAAATCCACGTTTGGTAAAACAATAAAAAAAAATTCTATTATATCAACTTACAATTGTAGTATTAATTTTCCCACGGCCCCACGACTAAAATTTATATGCATATTTTGATTTATTCTAGACCGTGCAATAAATCGAAATTCGGCATAAAATGCTTTAGCTCAGTGATCTCCAAACCCCGGGCCGTGAATCAAACAGTACCGGGCCGCCCAAGGAACATTAAATTATTTCCATTTCATTTACTGTTGAGTATTTCTCTCGGGTTTGTAGAAATTACCATGGGCCAGAGAGCTGAGATAATTCACCTAAAGCTGCACCAATAACCCACATGCAATTGTATTTAATTTTGAAGGCATGTTTAAATAAAATTAAAGTGATGAAATCAAAACAATCTAAATTGTAAGCAATAAACGTCTGTCCCCTCCAGCGTCAGAGGGCCGTATGTTGACCAGTCCGTGGCGATAAAAATGTTGGACAGCACTTCTTTATCATACTACTGTTGAGCAGCACAAATTAATTTTAGCGGAACGATGGCTTAAAAAAAAATGGTACGATTGAACTCTAATTGCTATACTTTTTTCGATAGTAAATTTTTTTTAATAAACCTTCGTATTTGTCCTTAACTTTCCCATGGCCGCACATTTATAACAAAAAACTAAGCAATAAATATAAGTAATCCTACTTACTGCAGTAAAGAAGGTTAACTTAAATTTACAATTTAAATTTGAAGCAATTCGGTAAAGATTTGTATCAGATATTAACTTCGTCGCTATGAAAAATGTATTATTCAGATACACGCGCTTTGAAGTTTTTAATAAATATGCAGTCGACTATAAGGGAATTGAATATTTGAGTACTTTCCCTTTTAAATAAATAAAAAAAAAATATAATAAAACGATATATTTTTCCAAAATTCTAGTGTCTAAACCACACAAACTTTGGAAAAAATACCATGAGGATTACTTTCGACCTATAACGCTATTCACATTTTATGCAATAAGTGAAAAAAAATTTCTTTTTTATTCCATGATTTAGATTAAAAGATTTAAGTCTAAAACACGCTCTAAGATATATATTTGAAATATTTACTTTTTATCAATATTTTTACTAAGAATCTCATGAATATCCATTCTATTTCTTTTTAAAATTATTAATAAAATGAATTTTTTTCCCATAAAATATGTTTCCTATCACAATATTTCTTGATATAATGTGATTTAAATGATAAGTTTTAATTTTTATTTTGAAGAATACATTTAAAAAGTTCTAATTTTTTTCTATACACTTATAG
Organism: Parasteatoda tepidariorum; assembly: GCF_982258835.1. Taxonomy (NCBI): domain Eukaryota; kingdom Metazoa; phylum Arthropoda; class Arachnida; order Araneae; family Theridiidae; genus Parasteatoda; species Parasteatoda tepidariorum. The sequence continues at coordinate 68,814,932 of NC_141756.1, forward strand.
GGAATAGCTGGGTTTTTTTCTTATGTAAACTCATAAAAAACGTTCTATCCAGAACAAATTAAACACTTTTCAAGAATAAAAAATCAAAACATTACTTTAATTGAAAAAATTTCTCAATAAGAACTTAATTTATGAGTGTTATATAGTGTTATTCATATGTAAATCGATAAACGATAAAAAAAAACTTCTTACCCCGTAATGGTAATTGAAGTTGTACTCTTTGAATTATCTTTTTTTGTGCACGTGACAGTACTCTAGTACTTCTGTATTTACCTTTTATTGAAATAAAAAATAAATTAAAATGAAACTGGTGTCAAGAAAGCTAATTAAATCCAAAGTGTAAAGCATAACAATGATAACTTAATTATTTAAATCTTTTGTTTTTTTAGCAGCCAGTTTTTTTCCTTTAATTTCTTCTTTCATTTTTTTAACGTTTTATTTTTTTGCGTTCCCTTTTTAATTTACGTACTTTTAATTGAACTATTTTATTTACAGTTTAAGTTATTATTCCTTCGCGAGCGAGCTTTGAAAAAAATAAGGTTTTTCGTTTTAATATCATTAAAGATTAACATAATTTAAAAGCGGTTTTTTTTAATTAAATTCCCCATTTCAATTTTAGTACTTCATCATGGAAGTTCTACGCTATAAAGAGTTTTTGAATTGCATATAAACATACATATTCAACGTGGTAAAAGTACATTAGTTTTAAAATAAAGAGATTGAATAAATTAGAATTAAGCGGATTTCAGAGGCGAAGATAATATCTATAGATACATAAAGAAAATGTCAGAAGTACTTTGAAGATTTTAATAGGTTTTGTGATTGTAAATGCTAAAAAAAAATAATTAGTTTAATTTATTTATAATGCGAAAACACTATTTATGTAGCTATTGTGCGATTTCGGAAAGAAAGTTCATATGTAATGAGTTATATTTTCTCAGCAAAAATTACTTTATGTTTGAAAGTGGCTTGAAAACACTTTTAATTGCCGCTATACAGCCTAACTTGTTAAAATCGTGTTAATTTATTTTTCGAATTTGATTAAATGGTTATTGAAAATACGAAGCGATTTGTCTAACTCTGATTAGCAATAAACTATTTAAAAATTATTGCTTATTAATTTCGTTGCTAGAATGTAGCGTAACCGAGAAGCATGAAGTAAATATTATAATACTGGAACACTATTTATGCTGTGATAGTGCAATTTCGGAAAGAAAGCTCATATGTAATGAATTATATTTTCACAGGGAAAAAATGTTCGATATTTAAAAAAGAATAAAAAAATATTTGTAATTTTTTCTAAATCACCAAATCTGTTTAAGGCGAGTTAATTTATTTTTCAAATTTAATTAAATGTGATTGAAGACTATTTGACCAACTTTGATAAGCAATGAAATGTTTTTTTAAAAAATTATTGCTTATTAATATCGTTGCTTGTGCATAGCGTAACAGAAAAACATGAAGCAAATATTATAATGCTAAAACATTATTCATGTAACGATTGTGCATTTCCGGAAAGAAAGCTCATATGTAATAAATTATTTTTTCGCCGAAAAAAAAAAATGTTTGAAAGTGGATTAAAATTATTTTTAATTTTTTCTAAATCGAAAACATTGTTAAAGCCGTGTTAATTTATTTTTCAAATTTAATTGAATCGTTCATGGGCTGCAATAGCGGCAAAACTCAAAAAAATCATGTTTTGAGATAAGTGGGTTTAAAGTTTTCATTGCGAAGCAAAATGCATAAGAATTGCTTTAGTTTGGAAGGTTTAGAAAGGTTTGCTTGAACGAAGATTGCCTTCAAGTTGAATTATGAGTTGTCTAGTATTGCTGCTAAAAAGAATGTGTATTTTCATATTTACACCTGTTCTTAGTTTGTCCAACTTTAATAAGACAAAAGAATTTATAAAAAATTGTTACTTATAAATTTTTTTGCTCGTACACGACGCAACAAAGAAAACAAAGTTTTATTTGGACCTTTTTTTTTAGTTTAGTGTACGTATTTTCATAATGTTCCGTGTAGCTCATGTTTAGGTGTGAAAATGAAAATAATAATATCTATCACTTTGAAGATTTTAATAAGCTTTATGTTCATTAGATGCTAAAAAAAAATTTATTAGCTTTATTTATTCATATTGTAGAAACACTAATATGGCGTTGTGAAATTTCGGGAAAGAAGCTAATACATAATGAATTATATTTTCCCCGAAAAAAAATACTTAAAATTGGTTTAAATTTTTTTTAATTTTCTCTTTTTACTTTTTTACTTATTATAATCTTTTTGTATTTTAAAAATTTTTAGAATTTTCAGGGTGTGATAGCTATTTTTGAACCATTTTGAAAAGCAAAATGCTTAAGCTACCCTATCAACAGCAGCTTTTAACAAGCGATAGTAAGGTATGTCATAAAATACTCCTAACACGCTGAACTCGCTTAAAGTATTTCAAAACGCTACAGCTCAAATTTAGATAAAATTCCCTCGCCCACTATTCTAAATTTAAAATTGTTTCAACTTTGTCCAGGCATTTTATCCTCTGGCATATATATCTAAATAAAGTTTTTATCCCTTTTTCTATAGCCTAATATCGAGCAGCGAAAACAACGTAATCTATTGACACAAAGCATGGTAGAATAAATTCGCAGGTACTTTATCATGCAAGTGCTTCTTGCAAAATCTCTTATGTACCTCCTTCGTGTACAATAGAGGGTTGAATAATAATAAAAAAAGAAGATAAAATATTTTCGAAATTACACTACTCTTCTTGTTATAAGAAAATGCTTTTGAAAATGCTATCCCCTATAACTTCCGATCGAGTGGTTTTGAAATACTTTTTCTTGAAGCGAGCGGTCATCCATCATTTTCTAAACAGTTCTGGAAAAAGTTGTATTTTCAGAAATACCATGTGGATTTTATATTTTTATCCCGAAAACATTGAGTGTGACGGGCAATTCAGAAACGCATGAAGAGGGTTTTTAGGCCTTACATATGCTGCAATCATTTATCTTGGGATCTGAGGATAATGGAAAAAATACGGAAATGAAATGAAGATAATGAAAATAGCATTAAGGCGAAGAAAAAGTGCTTGGTTTTAAGTTTGAAAATTGCAGATTACTGTTATTCGTCAAATAATTATGGCATTTCCGAGGATTATGAATTAATCAATTTTGTAATTGACGTAAAAAATCCTCAAAGTATTATTGTGTCCAGCGATGTATTGATTGTGGTAATTTATTAGTAATATATATATATTACTAATAAATACCTATATTACTATAGTAATTACAGGTATTAGGGTTATTGTGATAATAAGCACCAAATCTATTAATATTGACACAGTTAGAAGTCTTTTATTTACGAATTCCAATCACCATAATGCCTAAAACCCGTAGTTGTCACCCAAGTAAAGATTCAGTAAAATTTAACATAAAAAACCGTTATTTTTAATTCCATAGCTTATTAAATCCTAAAAATTTTTAATTTTTGAAGTCCTTCAGTACTGTGGCGATAGATATGGAAGAGATGGATAATGGAAGAGATATATTCTTTCTGTTAAATTTTCGAATCAATTTACTCAAATTTAATCGAGATGTTTTATACAGAAAGTGCTATAGGCATGCAATCACATTTCTTTTCAGGGACTGGTTTGATGATGGGTACTTATGTGTGCACTTACTTTTAAAACTAGTACTCAAATAGTTATGAAATAAATTAATCAAAGTGCTTGATAAAGATAAGTCACGCTTTTTCCATAGTCGATATTTTTATTTCAAATTGAGTTCAAATATATAGGTTAAAATTTTCTGAAATTTACAGCACTATAACAGCATATTGCACAATTTCCTACACAGCATGTTTTTCACTAAAAACTTTCTGCTGAAAAATGTGAAGATGTGACTTATCATTATTTCACCGCAAGCTCTTCAATTAGAAATTTAATTAATTATCTCTCCCTTACAGTCGATTTAATATACTTACTTTTATCAATTCATGTAATGAAGAGATTTATCAAACCATGCAATGTTACAGTCAACATCTTTTATATATATATATATATATATATATATATATATATATATATAAATATATATATATATATATATATATATATATATATATATATATATATATATATATATATATATATATATATATATATATATATATATATATTTATATATATATATATATACCACAAGTTTTTTTGAGTGCCCAAAAAAAAAACTATAGTTGCACGAGATTGGCAAGTCCATCCTCGTCTGTTAATTAAGTAATGCAGATAATTAATTATTCCGGCATCAAGTATGATTCATTAAATTTTCCCTCAAAAAGTAATTTCAAACATTCAGATTGCATTGACAAGTTAATTTCCCCAACGTTTTCCTTCAGGGAAAAATCACATACCTGCCAATATTACGTAAACAAATCCAAGGTGTAAATAACTAAGTTAAAATACGGGAAGAATGTCACAAATTAGTTGCGAAAATCCGCGAGTAACAACTTTAAAGAACTCAATGACATATTACTAAATACTTTAATAACTTTGTCCACCAAAACATCGGTTCTCCCAACTTATAATTTCAGGAAAGAAAAACAGAGTATATCTTCCCCACTTTCAAAACAAGATAAGTTTGAAGTGTGATTCTTTTGCTAAGTTAACGTCATCAAACTTCACTAAAAGTCTTAGTTAGTTACTAGTTAGTTAAATTCTTCATAGCATCAAACAGTTTGAAAGTAAACAATTTGAAGAACAGCTTTCGTAATTAATTCCCTCTTGTGTTCCGTATGGTTAGTGGAAGTTGACGGAAAAGTTAATCGACTTAGTTGTGTGTGTTATCGCGAAATTTGTTGCGAAAATAAATTTCTACATTTTCATTAGTTCAATTTGCTTTTAGAATTGAGTCAAATTTAAGTCTGACTGAAAAGTATAACGATTGAGAAGTAACTGATCAATTTTATTTATAAAATCTTGAATAGTTACACTTTGTTACAATTCCGAAAATGATCAACGATTTTAAAAATCATTTAAGGAAAAATGAAAAGAAATAGAAATGTATGATTTGTTGCGTCCTGCTTAGTAAACAGAAAAGTGTTTTCAAAAGCTTTAAAATTAGGTACAGGTCCTCAACAAATGACGCACATCCACTTTCGGGTCAATCCTTGTTAACTAACAAATCAAACGCGCTTAAGTATTGCAGTTAGAACGCGCTATGAAACAAAATCCCCTCTATTTACGCTTTTAGCTCAATTTGCGCTTCTGTTTCCATATTTTGTAATCTGGCAATCTTATTACGAAAATATTTCAAATCATTCTTGAAAAATTTCTTGTACATGTAAGTTCATCTGAATTCGCTATTCACTTTATATATTTCGTTTAGTGTTTTGTTAGTTTTTTTTTTCTTTTCATTTCATTTTCACATTGAGGATCGAGCTAAACGGAAGTAAGTGATTAATCGGAGAAACATGGAGTTGTAACTGTTCCATATTTTAACGAGATTCAAAACTTATATAATAGTATAATAAAATTTGTCCCAGAAATTTTTTCTTCAACAAAGTCACAAACGTATTCCTACAATAACAAACCAAGAATCATTGCCGGGAAAATCTACATCAGTTTATTGTGTATTGTAATTTTCTTTGCACTGTGATTAATTTTAACCAATTTTTTTTAAAGACAACTTCTTTTATCCGAATAATTTCTTTTCTTTCCTAAATGCAAAGTTGGGATGATAAACACTTCACAGTATTAACTTATAAAACTAAGTTCTTAAAATTCATAATTACCTTTAACTAATTTACATAGAGTAAAAATTTGAGAACAAAGAGAAAGAAACAATAAAGTAAGAATAATTTTAATAGTATAATTTTATACTATTAAAATTATTGTTACTTTATTATTACTTCATATATAAAATATATATTCAATATATATACATATATATGCAAATAAAGCATTTCTTGTAGATTTTCAAATTTCAGTAAGCTATACAAAAATGATAATAATTTATATAATATGACCTGACGTATTATACTTCAAAGTATTCGATACAAAACTGTTCTTCCAAGCCGTTAACAAAATATCTAAATATGCTGCAATGAGAACAAAATTTATGAATGAGTTTAATTTAATTTCTTACTTTTATTTTAGTTTTCCAAACAGAACATTTTCGTCAAATTCTTCATCTTACCATGGATCTATAAAGAATATAAATTACGATTATTAATTATCTATGATTTAATAAATAAGCGAGAAAATCACAAATTGAAAGTTGAAGAAAAAAATCGTGTTTTCAAAATTTGAAGTACAGGGTGGGATACAATAATCCGTTTTGTTAACTAAGTTAACTTAACTTAAAGTTAACTTTATTTTTATAATCTAGCCCATTTTTTTCAAACTGGTGGGTGTATGCTTCTAACCCCAAGAAGAGGTTGCACAATCCATTTGTTTTACCTCTTTAACTCCATTTCCTATAGTGTGCAACCTTTTTTAACAGCATAAATAGAAATCTATAAATAGTACAAAGATGCAAAACATGAGGAAAATTGCCCGGTTTGGATTTTTTTTAAAAATGTCTTCATTCACCAAAAAAAAAAATTTATTATTTTTTTTTTCAAATGCAAATTCAACTTTTTTTTCAATTTTAAGAAACCTTTTAGATACTTATCTCTGGAGTATTCAAAACAATGCTGGCGAGCATTTTGTAAATCCGCATCAAGCTTCGTGAAAACTTCTCGAATTTTTATTCCGGAATGAATGGCTAACTTACATAATGACTAATATGAATTCAAGGAACCGTAGTGGCTTTGGGGATAAAGCGTTCGACTTCAATGAGATGAACCGGGTGTTGCATTATTATTTTAAAGATATTTACGCGTAATTTCTTGGGTTCTAAACAAATTTAACTAGTTAAAAAACTAGAAAAAGATCGATAAATAATAAAAACTGAATTATAAAAATACATACTAAAATAAATAAGTTTGATGAACAATGAATGAATTATTTTTAAAATATTTTAAACTATTGTTAGGAAGTTAAAAAAATCATCAGTAACAGGCACCGCGGAACAGTTCCCCCACTTTTTATAAAAAAAAGGTAACACAGCGTCTTCTAAAATTAAAATTTTTCACTCAATATTCGTGTAATTTAATTAACAATTGAAAGAAAACCGAATAATTCATTTGTGTCAGAATTTAAAAAAAGAAATGTTTCTAATTCAAGTGAGCTATAACATTTCCTTGCTGAAAACTGCTACCAATAATCCCTTACTCATTCCCCTTACCCAATAATCTCTTACAATCATATGTCACAGTGAACAGTATTTTATTTTTCAGTTTGCTGTTGTTTTTTTTCCCAACAGGTACTAAATTTTATTCAATTCACACTTAGTTTTCACAAAAAGTTTTTTTTCCGCATAATTAACAAAATAAAAAATATTATTTTCGTTTTTAGAAACAGACGTTTCAATTTGGCAGGTCCCTTCTTCAACTTCGAAAAAGAATGAAAACGCCTAGGTTCATTTTCAGTTCCGGATCAAACAAGGCGTCTCTTAAGTTTATTTTTTTTCACACACGCTACCATTTAGCCTTAAATGATGAAGAGAAGACGAAACTGTTGCACACTTGTGCCGCCATTTAAGATTTGTTTTTAGCGATAAAATGTCAAGAGCCCTATTTAATGAAGAAAAAAAAAAATTCTTTTTATTAACAGCAACTCTTATTACTCATTTTCAGATGGAACTAAAAGGAAATATACTTTTTTCTTGCTTTTTATGGAGGATGTTCGTTCTATAGCAAAGATTCTACTTCTTCGGTACCCTCCCATCAAACAACCTCCAACTATCCCTTCGAACGTTGTTAACGAACTTGATCAGTTCTTGATTGAAATAATTAAAGAATGTGAGAATAAAGTAGCAGACGACTTTCTGTTTTTTCTCAAAAAAAACAGCAGTTCTTTAAGAGAATTTCAACTGTATTTCTTTATAATTTGTTAGAAGGAAGAAAATAAAATTTATTCTTTTGATGTGAATTCTCCGTCCAGTTTCGTCAATTAAATTACATTTTAACTTTGGGAAGAATTTGTACCAATGCAACAGACAAAAGTGCTACTGAGAAAAAAAAAAGGAAAAAAAACGTTGTTGAACTTATTTGTTTTCAGTTTATAGCTTGATCACAGACGATTTTATTCGTGGAAGTTAATTTAATTTAGGGAGAAAGTTAATAATTTTGAATTGAGAAAATTAGCTGGATTTTCTCGAACTTTCTTTTTTATGAAGGGTTCTGTAATGAAAAAATAGAATAAGGCAGGAATGATGAAGAATATAATTCGAATGACTAGACGCAAAAATTATCAAACGAAATAACTTAACACTTCTAGATAATTCTTCTTATTCAGACATTGGCAATTTTAACTATAATTGATTTTCAAGAAAAGAAATTACTGAATTTCATTGATGCAAGAATTTTTTTTGGAAGAATCATTCTGTTTAATTTTTAGAAGAATTTTGTGTGAAATATGTTCAGCGATAATGGTGGAAACAACTTTTAAATTTCAAATACAAATTTGCCCAGAAAAAAATATTAAAAGACGAATACTTTGGAACATTTTATTATTTAAACATTTATAATTTATTTATAATATTTATAATTTATAATATTTATTATTTATAATTTATTATTAAGTGCAAAATTTATCACGCAAAAACATAACAAGGCATGAATTTGTTTGGATTGAAAAAGACGTTTAAAATTAGGTGGCTATACTGCGCCTAACTCAAACAGCATAATAGATTTATTCCATTATGCCGTTTGAGTGCGTTATGTCGTAATGAAACATACTAATACAATTTTACGGCGTAACAATTGAATACGGTTTTGCTATGCGAAACTTATGATAAAATGCACTTACTGCTACAAAATCAAACGGGCCTAAACATATACGTAACGTAAAATGGAGAAAAAAATTGTGGTAATGTTCTGTTTGTGTCTTGGAGGTAAAATTGATTTATGATAAGAGGCGATTTATTTGAGGAGTAAAATAATTTCTGTAAAAAGTGTTACAATTTGAGGAATGAAAAATAAGGAATAATTCCGATTAACGGAAGTAAATGAGGAATTAGAAAAATTAACGAAAGTAATTGAGGAGTTCAAATAACCAGCGAAAGCGAATTCGGAATAAGTGAAATTAACGAAAATAAGCGAGATTTAAGAAAAATTAATTATAATGAATAAGTAAAATTAACAAAAGTAAATGAGGAGCACACGAAATCAACAAGAATAATTGAGGAATAAGTTAAATTATCTTAGGGTAAACAAAGTATAAGTAAAACTATAGAAGGCAATTACTCATAACCCTTTGACGCAAAAGTTTTATTGAACACATCTCTTATATTTTTTCTCATTAATTTGTATTAATTTAGGGAGAAATAAGTGAAAAATATTTATGGTTATTTCATAACCATAAATTTTAATAATTTATGGTATGAAATACAGCATCAAACACCTTTATCTTTTTTCGTATTAAAGGTAAAATCTCCCATACATCGCTAACTTTCAAACAATAATTTTTTAAATTCGCACTTATTTGCAGTAATTTAGATCTAAGAAAAATAATTATTCATCATTGAAATGTAAAAAAAAAATTACAAAATTAATTACTGATAAAATTTTTGAATATGAACAGAAAAAAAAAAATTCTAACTACTGTTTTATGATTATCATATTTTAGAACAAATATAATTCCTATAATCTAACAGATTTTTTTTAGTAACTGTTAGACTGTTTTTTTATAATTAAAAAGTGCTAAAATGCATTTTTGCTTGCCAGGAAAAAAAATATGTACATAAAAGGGATACCGGCGTCCCATCTGCGTGAAAGGGTTAAAACCAGTTTTCTTATAATCATACTTCCATATGTAAATATTTCTTCGTTTACTTAAATTACATCAAAATCTATGATAATAATAATTATGGGTATAATATTTGTTTTCTGAACAGAAACTTGCTACATATTATAAATAATATAATTAAGTAATTTCGAAAAATAATTTCTGTCAAAACAGCAATTTGAGTTAATTATATTTTACAGCAAAAAAAGGAATCGACAACAAATAAAGCTAATTAAAATGTTATAAAGGTGTAATAAACAAATAAAACTAAATACAAAGTAAAAAAAAGAGCAATTTCGAAAAATAATAAAAGATAATACCAGCAATGATTTTCTTAATATGAAAATTGGCTAATTTCTTTGAAGAAAATAGCAAATCTTAACTCATATGAGAATGAAAAATAAATTACTAGACTTCGGTTTTTTGTGTGACAGGAAACAATGTAGAAGGAATTGGGAATAAATAAAGACTGCTTAACTAACAAACAGAAGGGAAAAAAACCAACAGCTGCTGTTTTCTCTGTAGTAGACTAACTACACATCGATCTTTCTAGGGTGATATAATTAATTATACTCCATCACTGTCGCCAAATAAATAGCGAAAAAAATCTCCTCAAATTTAATCTTTGGTATCTTTACTTTTGTCAGCTAGAATCACTGTGCAAGTATAACATATTTTATGCAAGCATAAGAACTTAATTAGCTTTTGCAATTTTAGTTTTTGGTTGAAATTTATTTCTTAAAAATAAAGAAAGCTCTAAAAAGATGGATATATTTAAAGGAGTACTTCAGTTTCAACCGATATTTAAACTAAAAGCTTTGAAAAATAATTTTATAAATAAAAATTTTAATTAAAATTGAAGGTTTCACTGACTTAACATCGAAAGGCTGAAATTTTTTTTTCATTGTAAGTAAACATTAAATTTAAATAGGAACTGTATAAAAACTAAAGGAAACAGCTGCACCATAAAAAAATCGCAAATAAAATCATACCAAATTTTTTTTTAAAAAATGATTATAGTAGAAAAAATAGTATTGCGAATAGCAATATTCTGGCAAAGAATGTATGGAGAAAAAAATAATTGTTTTTATTCAAACATAATAATGAAACTAAAAGCTATTATGCAACTAGATAAAAAAGATGTAGAGACTTATGTAGAGACAGATTACTTACAAATACAACTTTTAGTAAATATTTAAAATTTTTTATCATTTTATTTAAATTATATTCAGAAAATTTTTAAATCGTAAGGTACAAAATTTTTTACATCAATATAAAAAATGTAATTTTGTATAGAAATATACACAATTTGAGCGAAATGGGTTGAATAATTCCTGAAAAATTGAATTTAAAAAAAAAAAAACATATTTAAAATAATGTAAAAAATTTTATATCTCACAATTTAAAATCTTTAAGTAAAACATCTTTTTGATTATTAAATAAATTAATAAAAAATAATAAATATTTACTAAAAGTTATTCTTGCAATTGTGTGCAAAAATTTTTCAATCCTTTTACAGGGGTTCAAACTTTGGATCGCTCTTCTGATCAAACTATGGGGACCATATTTCCTAGATTGCGGATGTTCCCTGCATTTTAGGGATCAGAAATCCGAATCCGTTAAAAAAAAAGGTATTTTTATACAGAGAAAGTACGTTTTTGTGTCTGATTTCGAACTTAAAAATTTTTGTGTCTGAAGGCGAACTTAAAAATCGCCTGCACCAATTAACTAGCATATTCGAGGTCACCTATATGAGCCAATAAGATTGAGTCCCAGAAACGTTAACATCCGATCATTAGATTAGTTGTGTGGCCCGTTTATTTATTTATTTATTTTGAGCACTGTACATAAAATTAATTTTAACATTGTTATTTTAAATAGTTTACATTTCTTGAAAGTATTGACAGGAATATACAAAATATCTACATGAATGTACACGGAAATATTCAACATCAAGACACTGATTTATTTCACCCACCTACACACATGTTCAAGTCGAAAATATTGACAACTGAGTTTTTATGTTACGCTATTGATGAAATATTACATATATTTTTTTTTCAATGGCAATGTGATGTTTCAATTATTCATGAACTGTAACTCTAAAAACGTAATCCTTTCTTTCCAATTCAAAACAAAACTCGGCGTCCTATCTCTTTTTGTTTTATCATCTTTTAAAAGAGACTTTAATGAGTTTTTAAGGAGATAAGCATACCTACCCAGACAACCTATCAAACAGTCCAACCTCGTTAACAGCTGCTTTTCACTTGTTACAAAAACATTTCGCAACCGGTTATTCTTAAAAGAAAAAAAAAAGGTACACCCTCAAAAGAAACAAAACCATCGCTTCAAGGTTTCCACCTACCTGCCAGAACCCCTGAGGAATTCCAGAACCAGAAACACCCCTAAAGATATCCCTGGGATGGTACACCTGAGGTACCAGAGTTTGTGGGCTCCGAAGACATAACCAAACAATTGGATCCAGTCAATTAAGCAGAAAGGGGTGTATTCGAACTTGAATACAGTCTTTGTAGTCTGGAGGTCCACCCTCATGGAAGTTTTTCTGTGGTTTGTTGAAGATAAATGACAACAGAAGGGCATGACGCTTGTTTAGGAATAGGTCGTTTCTTGGGAAAAGATTTCGTAAGAGAAAATTGTAATGATTGCCTATTGTTGCGTGAGGTTAGGTAAAGTTGTTTAGACTATTTATCTTCCGGCTACCTCAAAAGTCTATGATTCCCCTTTACCCCCTGAAGTGATACTATTTTGGGGTTCTCTATAGAGCAAAAGATGTTGAGATCTATTAAGAACATTGTTGCTGCTGGAATTTTAAAGACTCTTTGGAAATATTGAATTACAGTAATGAAAGTTTTTTGGATTTAGAATATGCTAAAAAATTAGAATTTTAAAGACTCTGGAAATAGAAACATTGAATTACGGTAACGATTTTTTCTTTCTTTTTTTGCATTGAGATTATGCTCAAAATATAGAAATTTAAAGAGACTTTATAAACACTTATATTAAATTGCGGTAACGAAAGTTTTTTTGGATTGAGATTATACTAAAAAATGAGAATTTTTAAGACTCTGAAAATAGAAAGATTGAATTACGGTAACGAAAGTTTTTTTGGACTGAGATTATGTTAAAAAATCGGAATTTTTAAAGACCTTTTGAAATAGAAATAATGAATTATGGTAACCAAAGATGTTTTTTTTTTTTTTTTTTTTTTGATTGAGAATAAAATAAAAATTCGGAATTTTAAAGATTCTTTGAAATTAGAAATATTGAATTACGGTAACGAAAGTTTTTTTGGATTGAGATTATACTAAAAATTTAGAATTTTAAAGACTCTGAAAATAGAAAGATTGCATTACGGTAACGAAAGTTTTTTCATATTGAGATTACGCCAAAAAATTAGAGTTTCAAAGACGCTTTTGAAATAGAAATACTGAATTACGGTAAGGAAAGTTCCTTTTGGATTGAGAATAAACTTGAAAATTTGCAACTTCAAAGACTCTTAGGAAAAAGAAATACAATTGGATTGAAAATATTCTAAATAAATAAAATATGTTAATTATATTAAATGAGAAAGCTAATTTCTGTATTGAAAAGGGATAGCTGGTGTAGACATTCATTTTCGGGTTGACACTATGCTAAAAGGAATGCACCAGAGCATCTAAAGTATGCCAAATTAAAAACTAATGTGACAACTAATGTGACAAACTAATGTGACTAAAATGTGACAACCATGAAAATTTATTTTCGGATTGAAATTATCCTTTCGGATTGAAATTATCCTAAAGATGATGCACCAGAACATCCGAATTATGTTGGACTGAAAAACTCATTTCAATATTAAAATTAGACACTTATAAAAAAGTTTTTTGGGATAAAAAATGTACTAAATTCCCCAGAGCATGTAAATTACATTGAATTAAAAAAACTAAACTCTGTGTTAAAATGTCAATTTTTGTAAAAAAGTTTTTTTTTCGGATTGAAGTATGCTAAAAGTTATGCACTAGAACACGAAATTTTTTGTTGAATTTATATATTCAAATATGAGGGGAACGACTTCGTCTCAGAAAAACAGATCTCATTTGATTGAAACAATCAAATACAAGTTTTATTTGGCAAAAATTTTACGACGCGAAAATTTGTATGATTGCAAATTTTAATGTGTTTCAAACAAGTAAAGTCTTTAACGAAAAAATTATTTAATAAAACATTTACTGATTTAAAAATTTAGTTTCAACCTAAATTATATACAAATTAAATTATTGAAACTTTGGGTTTTAATTTCTACTAATTTTGCTTCGTTTTAATTTGTTAATATTTTTAATGAAATATTTAAAATATTTGTTCGTTATAAAGTTTCGTTACATCCCCGTACGCTATTTGTACGTACTTTATTTAGTACCTTTAATACAGAAACAACATTCCCCTTCCTTTCTTAGAGATTTAAAAATAGCTGAAACGTTTCTAGTTATACTGACATTCTTCGGAAGTACTTTAGATAAATTACTACATTCAGTAGCTTCTAAGATAAATTACTACTGAAATTGTCACCAATTCAAAATTTCAAACTTTTAAATCAAAAACCATAAATTCTATCTCAAGCATACATCATACTTTTAGATAGTTCCCATCCGAATTTTTCAATTTTTAGGGAAAAATAACCCCATAAAATCATGATACTTTACTACATTTTTTTCCACTATGTTTTTTCCAAATATAGATAGAATACAATATATATATATATATATATATATATATATATATATATATATATATATATATATATATATATATATATATATATATATATATATATATTAAATCTCTTTATCTTTTACAACGGTTTTGTATGTATTTTTATGCATAGATGAAAGCAAACATTTTCAATCTTCCCTTGCTTAAGAATTTTTATTTTCCCTACTTTGTCATTTTTTTTCCTCCAAATGTTGAATTCTGAAGCACGTTTCGACATTTTCCATTGTTATCAAACCATTTCGAATTTCCGTTGCAACGCTACAACTCTTAGGACGTGCCTTTGTTGGGGTAACCTCCCTAGCACTGCTTTTTCCAGACATTTTTTATTGCGTTTATTTACTTTGTGTTATGAAACGTGTAGGGGTTAGGGGGGTATTTGGTTGTGTGTCTGGAATTCGAATTCTATATTTATTTATTTATTTTGATAGGAAGAGCAAAGGAATGGACACAGCGAGGCAAAGAGTTTCGATTTCGAATGGGGATAAAAGATTATTTTTTATCTTTTGCTTTCCGACAACTTGTTAGAAAATGAAACAAAGAAAGAATTTTTATTTCTTCTGAAATCGATTCTCAAGTGGGGTTTTTAGAATCTTTTTCTTCTTTAGTATGTATCTAACATGACTTTCTGTTTACTTTAGATAAACGTTGTGTATTGTTTCAGAAAATGTATAACGAAACAACTAAAGCAAGTGACATAGAGCTGTATTATCTTAGAAAAATGAGTTTAGCATCACCCTGTCTAAGTTAACTACAATTTAAGCACGATGATACTTGGAATTAGAGTTCAAGTTTTATAATATTATCGAAACATCGAATAATATATCAAGATAATTAAATTATCATAATTGCAAATTATGATCAATTAATTAAATTGCTACTAAATCATATAATAACATAATTAAAAATTATGATATTTTAACCATTCTGAAGCATCAGCTCTTATCCCTGAAAAATCAGTTCAATATCACACTACTCATGTTCCTTGCAATTACAGCATGGTCATAAATGGAACTAACGGTCACGGTTTGTCATGTTACAGAGATATCTTCTAAGACATCAAGATATTAAAATTATGATAATTACAAAAGCATGATGAATTAACTATCTTGAAGAATCAGTTTTTATTTTCGAAAAATCAGCTCAATTTCATATTGTTCATGTTAGTCACAGTTACGTCTTGTTAATCGTTAAATGGAACTAGTCGTCAAGTTTTGTTATATTATTGAAAAATCTTCCAAGTTATCAAGATAATCAAGTTATCATTATTATAAAATTATGATAATTTAGTTATCTTGAACTATCTGTTCTAATGATATAAAAATCAGTTCAATATCTCACTGTTCATCTTCGCACGAATTACAGCACGATGTTAAAGGAGTTAGCGTCCAAATTTTATTATATTGTCAAGCTATCTTGCAAAATAAAATGATCATTAAAGTATTATTATTACAGAATATATGATAGTTAATTATGATAAATTAACTATAATGAAGAATCGGTCTTATTTTCGAAAAATCAATTCAACTTCACACTGCTCATGTTCGCTTGAATTACAGCACGATGTTAATCACTAGCGGTTAGGTTTTATTATATCATCGAGATATCTTCCAAGATATAAATATAATTAAATTATCATAATTACTAAATTATGAGCCAAACGAAAAATCGATTTTTTAAAAAAAAATTTCCTTTTAACATTCAACCTTGCTGTTTATTAATTATGTTAGTGTGTAAAATAAATATTCTGCTTTATTGAATTTTTTTTTATAGTTAAAGCTATCTGAATTTAGTAAAAATATAAACGAAAAATAACTAAAAGCAGGAAAATGATTTTAATCCGATGTCTATCGTTTAATTAATTTTCAGAAAAAAAATTCAAAAACATTAAAAAGAAATGAAAATTAATTCTTAAAAAAATATTTTTTCACCTGGTCATTTTTTTTAAAAATATTTATTTTAGTTTTGTAATATTTTTTTAAAAAAGTAAAACAATCTGAATCTTGTCCGAATATTTTTTTTTAAAAACCATTGTTTTAATTATAATTCTAAAGATTTTTGAAAACTCATTTTTAAGTAAATTTTCTTAAAAAAACATTTTTTTTACTGTATTATTTTTCTTATTTATTTTAAGTTTGAAATATTTTCCTTTAAAAGTTAAAAATCTAAATCGTCTCCAAAAATTAAAAAAAAAAAAAAATCAATGTTTTAATTAGAATTTTAAATTGTTTGAAAATTTGAAAATTATATATATATATTAAAAAACTAAAATGAATCAAAAAATTTGTTTTTAAAATATTAAAATATTATTATCGAATTATTATTATCTTTATCGA
This sequence comes from Parasteatoda tepidariorum, assembly GCF_982258835.1. Lineage (NCBI taxonomy): Eukaryota > Metazoa > Arthropoda > Arachnida > Araneae > Theridiidae > Parasteatoda > Parasteatoda tepidariorum. Next base: position 68,831,915 of record NC_141756.1, read on the forward strand.
ATTATTATTATCTTTAAAATATTATTATCGAATTATTACTATCTATATTATTATTATCTTTTGCTTTCGAAATATTTTTAAAAAAGCAGAACGTTTTTAAAATTATTAACGTGCTTAGCAAAATTAATAATTAAATAAAAAACAGGAAAAAACTGGATTCGAATCAAATATATCTTAAAACATAAATTTTTGTAATTAATGCGGATTGATCTGCTTTCAAAGCCCAACACTTCAAATTAAAAAAGATTCTTTTCCTACTAAAAAAGGAAGAAAAAAAACAGACTTAGGCCATTAAAGTTTACTTGCCATTCTATTTTATTCTTGTTTGATCTAAAATATTTATTACTGGCCATAAAAATCCTTCATAGTTTGAACTAGCATTTTATCTATCTATAAACAACACCTTTTAGAACATAATAATTTTAGTAAATCTGATTATTTTTCAACAAAAATCACTTCTAAGCACAGCATCATTCAAAAAAAATAAAAAAACTTTTTATAATAGAATGTTATATTTAATATGAAATGCTATCTTTAAAATTATGAATAAAAAAATTCCGTATGAAGAATGCCGAGACTGAAATTAATAATAGTATTATCCAATCTTAATTTTTATTTAGCAAATTCTCTGATAATTAACCTATTAAATCGGTCTCATAGATAAGACGCTCATAAATTGTTTTAAAACTGAAACTCAGTAATTCTGAATTATTTTTATAAATAGCTGCTTGGTCAGAAAATCATTTTATACGATACCATGAGGTTGAAATAAACTTTTAACTATTATAAGCATTTTAACATTTATTTTTATAATCTTTGGTTTACTTACTAAAGATTTGGTTTACTTACATAAATTGATTTGAAATATATTGCATCTCAAATTCAATGATTTTATGTCTGGTGAAGGTGTAAACCTACCTAGTGATCAGCGAATTTTAAATTGTATTAACGGAAAAATTTTCAAAATTTATTGCAAGTAAAATATAAAATAGTGCATTGAATCTAAAAAATAAAGACGTAAGTATATATGGTGCCACAAAATTAATAGTCAGAACTGGTTAGAACAAAGGGTTATAGAAGTTAACAAAATTTTTCGTAATATGCAATATAGAGCCGGACAGGAGAATGGATAGTATTGAGGAGAATGGATAGTATTAAGGGGACCGGAAAGTATTGTCATTTCGGTACATTTGATATTTATTATCAAGTTTTTATTTTTAATCAATAATGTATTCACCCTCCTTAGCAACAACCTTTCAATGCCGGATCGAAAATGAATCGAATTGGGTCTAAAAAATGAATTGGTTTTTAGGACTAACGAATATTTAATGTTCCGAAACGACATTACTTTCTGGTCCCCCTAATACATAAAAGAAAAATAATTAAGATAATGGAATAATTATTGACTTATCGGGAAATCTGGAAGGGCGTAGGATGATTCGACGTGGACAATCCATTTGACGGCTCAGCAAACTCATGATACCTGCTTACAAATTTCGAGCTGAGGGGTTTTCCTTTTGTGGATTACCTTTTTCTATCCTACACCACCACAATGTATAGAAAGGGCCGTTTACCCTAGCAACAATTTTACCTTGGCCTCAGTTGGGCTCAAAATTGGCTCAACATGGGTCCTATAAGTACATGCACTGAGGGACCAATATTGGGTTGTCTAGATTTTTTAATATTGGTCCTAGAATGGCCTATATAGGGCCTACATTGGCCAATATAGAACCTATATTGGCTAATTAATGGATATAAAATATCGAGTGAATCTGACAATTCAATATAGAACCGATATTGGTTGTAAAGGGCTGTGAAACATCTGGTGTATCTGAAAATTGTACATAGGACCAATATCGGAAAAACAACGGACCTTTAAACCTTTATTGAGCCAAGATTCATGAATATTATCCAATGAGGACCCAAGCTATTTTGCTGATAGGGTTGTTTTGATAAGTTCATCACCTCTTTACTGGCAGTTGTCACCATTTGTTGGATTTGAGGGGAGATTCGCTCACTTATATATTAATCCATGAGTTATAATTGATCACCCCACTTTTCTTGACTAAAGATGAATATAATTTTAATGAGTTCCAGTGTTTCCCAAAGTGTGGTACGCGTACCCCCAGGGGTACGGGAACATCTCAGCGGGGGTACGCGTTCTTATGTGAAATATCTTGCAACATATGAAAACTTCAAAAAATTTTATTTAAAAACAAAACTAGCCATGAAAATTTACGATTACGTATTTTTCTATTGGCTATTTTTGGCAGAGTCAACAGTTAATAATTCGTGGTGTCAACAGCCAGTTGTGATTTTTAACTTTTGTGCATTTTTTATAGTAAAAAATACATTCATTTTTTTATTAGGGGTACACAGCGTTACGAAAAATTTAGAAATGGTACACAAAATTCATAAGTTTGGGAAACACTGAGTTAGGCGAATGATATAATGGGCGTATGCTTTCTCTTGATGGCTAATTTAGTTTATCCTCATTATATCCTCTAGCGATTAGAAAGTTAGGCGAGTGTACGAACGGATTAATGGGCGAATAAAAGGCCGGAATAGCCTGGTCGGTAGGGCGCTGCGCTCATGTCCAAAAGTTCGATCTCCGTCAGCCGAAGAGTGCCCGTGTTGTAAATAGTGACTGATGCACGTTAAATCTGTCTAGTCGCAAAGTCCTCCATGTTCCCATAACAATTCAATACCTCTGGGGTTACTGACCCAGGAGTTTCCTTGTCTTCTAGATTGGTTCAAAATTACAAGGCTACGGAGTTGAACATTAGTAGTCGTAAACCCTAAAGTTGGATCTACTGTTCAACGACGGATATAAATTGGGCGAATAAACCATAACAACATTAGAATTGTTATAGACTATGTATCTGTCAGAGAAGTATAATTAAAAGAAAGAAGATTGGGTGAATTAAGAAAGCAAATTGGTGAATCAATGCGTGAATGGGATAGGCAATGAAAAAAGATGGAGAAAATAATGGGAGCGGATGAGCGGATAAGTGAGAGTACGACTCTGTGAATCAGACTCGATCAGTTTTTAAATACTTGAATAAAAACCTTATAAACCAATAATTAGCGATTCGTTAAATACATTTGTATTTTGTCATATAGCACGTATAGAATAGAAGTGTATAGAAGTGCGAGAACCCTAAAAAGCGACTAAATAATTACATTGGTCATTTTGTGCCTCTTACAAACTATCTGAAAACATTATTTGCACAGTTTACATTTTAAAAAGTCATAGATGTTCGTGGGAAAAATAGAAAGGAAGAAAAGTTGCAGTAATTGCATTACTTACACTTTCGTTTTTATATTATTATTATTATTTTTTTTTGTTGTTGCTGTTATACTGAGTTTGGTACCGAGCATTAACTCTTAATACTAAAATAACCTCATCCATAGAATGTGATTTAAAATAGAAAATAATGCAGTATATATATAATAAAAAAACCTTCAAATAAATTTGATAGTCCCATTTATTTTCTTCAAAATTACTCAAAAGGGATAAACAAGATTAAGCTTTATTCAGCTTTAGCGTGACAAGAAAACAATAGCAAACTTTTAAGATTTACAAACACATACGGCTTTATGTCAAGCAATTAAGTGCAATTTATTTTTACCATTTCAAAATATTCTCGGAACCAAAATAAAACTTGCTAAATAAAATATTATTTTTATCCACCTCATTATAACACTAATCAAGTAAATAGCACAATAGATAAATAACTAGCACGCAGACAGAATCTTATAAATACTGCTGCAGCACGCACAGCACAAAGGCAAAAAAAGGATTAAGAAAAAAGGGAAATTTCCAGCAAAAGAGAATAAAGTAAAAAAGGTTAGGGGCAAATAAAAATATAACATTGGACCATTAAGGATCTCAGCGTCTATTCCCCATAGAGTCGTTTCCTCGAGAAAGTTATTCGACGTCATCATCTAGGCCCTTAATAAAGTGTCCCTAAAACGTATGTTTCGGGGCTAAAAACAAAATTTAAGCACTCATTGCTGCTCTTTTTATGGCCCGAATGAGTTACAGTGAAATGTGATGTGCAGATGAAAAAGTGGAAGAATACGAACGAGAGAGTTCTTGAGTCAGGGCAAAACAGGGATACATAAATCCTGGCTTATAATTTATTTATTTTGACTGAACGTGTAAATTGATTTTTGCTGTTTTGAGATAGAGTTAGCAGTGTGGATCAATGGTGCGATCTGACTTTTGAGTACTGGTGAAATATATCGATGAAAAAAAATCTCAAACAACGAGTATTTACTACTACAAGAAACTACTACGTCTTTCGAAAAATAGAGAAGATCATATGTTATGCAAACTGTTCAGAGGAGAACAAAAACGCTCTAAAATGTTTACTCGAGATAAATAGAGATATGTATCAGACGGAGAGTTAGAAGTGTACGCTTAATATCATATTGAAGATAGCTAGTCCATACGTTTATACACAGCTAATCCATAGCTATACTTAACACAAGGAATACCATCTTGACCTTTTGTCACTTGGAGAACTGTGTTCGACTAAAATTTAAATATAATAAATATACACTATTGTAGATTGAGTTCAATCTTGACTTCCTGTTTGACTAAAATTTTAATATAATAATATACACTATTGTAGATTGAGCTCAATCCTAACTACCTGTTCGATTAAAATTTTAATATAATAATATTCACTATTGTAGATTGAGTTCAATCTTGACTTCCTGTTCGATTAAAATTTTAATATAATAATATACACTATTGTAGATTGAGCTCAATCCTAACTACCTGTTCGATTAAAATTTTAATATAATAATATACACTATTGTAGATTGAGTTCAATCTTGACTTCCTGTTTGACTAAAATTTTAATATAATAATATACACTATTGTAGATTGAGCTCAATCCTAACTACCTGTTCGATTAAAATTTTAATATAATAATATACACTATTGTAGATTGAGCTCAATCCTAACTACCTGTTCGATTAAAATTTTAATATAATAATATACACTATTGTAGATTGAGTTCAATCTTGACTTCCTGTTTGACTAAAATTTTAATATAATAATATACACTATTGTAGATTGAGCTCAATCCTAACTACCTGTTCGATTAAAATTTTAATATAATAATATACACTATTGTAGATTGAGTTCAATCTTGACTTCCTGTTCGACTAAAATTTTAATATAATAATATACACTGTTGTAGATTGAGCTCAATCGTAATTACCTGTTCGACTAAAATTTTAATATAATAATATTCACTATTGTAGATTGAGCTCAATCCTAACTACCTGTTCGATTAAAATTTTAATATAATAATATTCACTATTGTAGATTGAGTTCAATCTTGACTTCCTGTTCGATTAAAATTTTAATATAATAATATACACTATTGTAGATTGAGCTCAATCCTAACTACCTGTTCGATTAAAATTTTAATATAATAATATACACTATTGTAGATTGAGTTCAATCTTGACTTCCTGTTTGACTAAAATTTTAATATAATAATATACACTATTGTAGATTGAGCTCAATCCTAACTACCTGTTCGATTAAAATTTTAATATAATAATATACACTATTGTAGATTGAGCTCAATCCTAACTACCTGTTCGATTAAAATTTTAATATAATAATATACACTATTGTAGATTGAGTTCAATCTTGACTTCCTGTTTGACTAAAATTTTAATATAATAATATACACTATTGTAGATTGAGCTCAATCCTAACTACCTGTTCGATTAAAATTTTAATATAATAATATACACTATTGTAGATTGAGTTCAATCTTGACTTCCTGTTTGACTAAAATTTTAATATAATAATATACACTATTGTAGATTGAGCTCAATCCTAACTACCTGTTCGATTAAAATTTTAATATAATAATATACACTATTGTAGATTGAGTTCAATCTTGACTTCCTGTTTGACTAAAATTTTAATATAATAATATACACTATTGTAGATTGAGCTCAATCCTAACTACCTGTTCGATTAAAATTTTAATATAATAATATACACTATTGTAGATTGAGTTCAATCTTGACTTCCTGTTTGACTAAAATTTTAATATAATAATATACACTATTGTAGATTGAGCTCAATCCTAACTACCTGTTCGATTAAAATTTTAATATAATAATATACACTATTGTAGATTGAGTTCAATCTTGACTTCCTGTTTGACTAAAATTTTAATATAATAATATACACTATTGTAGATTGAGCTCAATCCTAACTACCTGTTCGATTAAAATTTTAATATAATAATATACACTATTGTAGATTGAGTTCAATCTTGACTTCCTGTTTGACTAAAATTTTAATATAATAATATACACTATTGTAGATTGAGCTCAATCCTAACTACCTGTTCGATTAAAATTTTAATATAATAATATACACTATTGTAGATTGAGTTCAATCTTGACTTCCTGTTTGACTAAAATTTTAATATAATAATATACACTATTGTAGATTGAGCTCAATCCTAACTACCTGTTCGATTAAAATTTTAATATAATAATATACACTATTGTAGATTGAGTTCAATCTTGACTTCCTGTTTGACTAAAATTTTAATATAATAATATACACTATTGTAGATTGAGCTCAATCCTAACTACCTGTTCGATTAAAATTTTAATATAATAATATACACTATTGTAGATTGAGTTCAATCTTGACTTCCTGTTTGACTAAAATTTTAATATAATAATATACACTATTGTAGATTGAGCTCAATCCTAACTACCTGTTCGATTAAAATTTTAATATAATAATATACACTATTGTAGATTGAGTTCAATCTTGACTTCCTGTTTGACTAAAATTTTAATATAATAATATACACTATTGTAGATTGAGCTCAATCCTAACTACCTGTTCGATTAAAATTTTAATATAATAATATACACTATTGTAGATTGAGTTCAATCTTGACTTCCTGTTTGACTAAAATTTTAATATAATAATATACACTATTGTAGATTGAGCTCAATCCTAACTACCTGTTCGATTAAAATTTTAATATAATAATATACACTATTGTAGATTGAGTTCAATCTTGACTTCCTGTTTGACTAAAATTTTAATATAATAATATACACTATTGTAGATTGAGCTCAATCCTAACTACCTGTTCGATTAAAATTTTAATATAATAATATACACTATTGTAGATTGAGTTCAATCTTGACTTCCTGTTTGACTAAAATTTTAATATAATAATATACACTATTGTAGATTGAGCTCAATCCTAACTACCTGTTCGATTAAAATTTTAATATAATAATATACACTATTGTAGATTGAGCTCAATCCTAACTACCTGTTCGATTAAAATTTTAATATAATAATATACACTATTGTAGATTGAGTTCAATCTTGACTTCCTGTTTGACTAAAATTTTAATATAATAATATACACTATTGTAGATTGAGCTCAATCCTAACTACCTGTTCGATTAAAATTTTAATATAATAATATACACTATTGTAGATTGAGCTCAATCCTAACTACCTGTTCGATTAAAATTTTAATATAATAATATACACTATTGTAGATTGAGTTCAATCTTGACTTCCTGTTTGACTAAAATTTTAATATAATAATATACACTATTGTAGATTGAGCTCAATCCTAACTACCTGTTCGATTAAAATTTTAATATAATAATATACACTATTGTAGATTGAGTTCAATCTTGACTTCCTGTTTGACTAAAATTTTAATATAATAATATACACTATTGTAGATTGAGCTCAATCCTAACTACCTGTTCGATTAAAATTTTAATATAATAATATACACTATTGTAGATTGAGTTCAATCTTGACTTCCTGTTTGACTAAAATTTTAATATAATAATATACACTATTGTAGATTGAGCTCAATCCTAACTACCTGTTCGATTAAAATTTTAATATAATAATATACACTATTGTAGATTGAGTTCAATCTTGACTTCCTGTTTGACTAAAATTTTAATATAATAATATACACTATTGTAGATTGAGCTCAATCCTAACTACCTGTTCGATTAAAATTTTAATATAATAATATACACTATTGTAGATTGAGTTCAATCTTGACTTCCTGTTTGACTAAAATTTTAATATAATAATATACACTATTGTAGATTGAGCTCAATCCTAACTACCTGTTCGATTAAAATTTTAATATAATAATATACACTATTGTAGATTGAGTTCAATCTTGACTTCCTGTTTGACTAAAATTTTAATATAATAATATACACTATTGTAGATTGAGCTCAATCCTAACTACCTGTTCGATTAAAATTTTAATATAATAATATACACTATTGTAGATTGAGTTCAATCTTGACTTCCTGTTTGACTAAAATTTTAATATAATAATATACACTATTGTAGATTGAGCTCAATCCTAACTACCTGTTCGATTAAAATTTTAATATAATAATATACACTATTGTAGATTGAGTTCAATCTTGACTTCCTGTTTGACTAAAATTTTAATATAATAATATACACTATTGTAGATTGAGCTCAATCCTAACTACCTGTTCGATTAAAATTTTAATATAATAATATACACTATTGTAGATTGAGTTCAATCTTGACTTCCTGTTTGACTAAAATTTTAATATAATAATATACACTATTGTAGATTGAGCTCAATCCTAACTACCTGTTCGATTAAAATTTTAATATAATAATATACACTATTGTAGATTGAGTTCAATCTTGACTTCCTGTTCGACTAAAATTTTAATATAATAATATACACTGTTGTAGATTGAGCTCAATCGTAATTACCTGTTCGACTAAAATTTTAATATAATAATATTCACTATTGTAGATTGAGCCCAATCCTGGCATAAAATCCTTAAATGATGGGATTTTTAAAAAGATTTATAAATTCCTAAAAAATTATTTTTTGTTGTTTCGAGACAGAGTTAGCAATCATAGTGATGTGATTAATACTATGATTTGACTGAAATATATGAATTAAAAAAAATCGAAAAACAAATAATTGCTTACATTAAAGCATATGTTATTATAAAATCTGAAACAGAAGTTATTTTCACCTTCTGTCAAAAAAACTCAAAGTGGAACAGAACAAAGGTTATTGTTTGTCTGTTAGATAAGTAAGATAATTATTTTTACTAAAAATTATTTAAGAAAAATTCCATTAAGGATATTAAGTTTTGCAACCGAACATATATATGTAACCAAACTTATATATATGTTACCATATCATCAAGTTATAACTTTGCACTTGATGTTTTTAAAAATAATTTAATTACCCAGTTTTATTATTACAACAATAATAATCATAACCATAATAATAATAAATAATTGCTTTGGGCATTCGAAGTTCCAATGCTTGTTCTCGGGAACACAGAGAGGGTGCGTTTTTTCAGATCATAAAAAAAATTATTCAAATTTTATTGTTTATGTAAACGAAAATTGTCATTATTGTTAATTATTATATGCCATGCGGATGGAAAAAAAAATTAAGATTCAAATCTAAATCCGAAACATAGCAAGACACCAAAGAGTCTGATTCATTTTCATTAGAAAATGTTGGAACGACAGTCGTTCTGTTGATTACTTCACGCGATGTTGACAGATCATGCTTTGCTTTTTATACCAGCTGTTTGCAAGCAAATTAGCGCAAGTTAACCGCATTGGCATATAAGCGCATTCAGTTGTTAAATTAGCGACATTTTCTTTCAACGAATCTTACCATCTTAATGACGACTTCCTTTTCCATTTAGATAAGGATTATATCATTAACTCTTTTGGACGTTCAGCCCATTGGTGGTGGAAAAAAATTACCAAAAATAAAGTTAAATTCCGAATGAGAAAAAAAAGTCAAGCTCAAGAATTTCTCTTCCACATTCTGGCAAGAATGTCGCCAACTTACGCGGATGGTAAAGGGAAATCCAACACGGTGAAGATTTGACTCATCTTCTGGATAGTGTACCAGAAGGCAGGGAAGAAGTTGAATCACGTCGGAGCTAGTTCGTAATTAATCACCATTGTGGCGTTTGGCATTCCTCGCTCTCTCCAAAGTTATCACTCCACCAGATCTTGGTCATGAATACTTAACTCTCGGAGCTTGGTGCATTGTGGAAAGAGTATACACTAGAAGATATTTAAAAGACTTCCCCTCCCTAGTGTGGATTTCGTTTCCTGTAGGTCCTTCCTCTTATAATTCCATTTTTTGTCCAAATGCAAAAAAATTGATGTGATAATTTTGTAAGATTACATTTTTTTTTTCAGCTTGCAGACACGTGGGAAAAATTTGAATTAAAGCTGATAGACTATGGGGGGAAAAAATGCGAAGTTTATAAAAGTGACTCAGGCAGAAATCCCTATGTAGATAAAGGTTTTCTTTGTACCAATGCCAAACACAAAATGGTTTTAAAATATTTTTCTTAAAAGTTTATTTGAATTAAAGTTGATTGGCCTTGAGAAAAAAAAATGCTAAGTTTATACAAGTTGAGTCAAGTATAAATTTTTAAGCTGATAAAAGCTTTCTTTGTCATCCTGTACTTAAAGCCCTGTATCCAGGGCTTTAGCTGTTAAGCATAAAATGATTTAAATATTTTTTTTTTTTAAAAATTTGTCTCTATTTTTTAGAACAATCCTTCCTTAATTTGTATATTTATAACCATTTCTTTATTTTTTCCTATAACAGATTTTGTGCATTTCAATTGTTTGGCGAAAAACATAGTTTAAATAAGACCACTGAATGTTAAGTTAAATGATTCAAGAGTCGGAAGCGGCTTTACTGCGTCTAATAAATGTTTCTACTCGCTAGATGTAACTAAATTAAACAGTGTTGTAACCAAAGTCTGGCTAAAAACAAAAGGAAGAAGTGTGTATCTAAAAAAGAAAAATCTCCAAGAAAAATAATCATGTTAAGCGGACTTGTAGATAAATTGAGAAAAATTAGCTTCATAAAGCATTGGAAAAAAAGTTTTTTATTTTATATTTTATAACTCTCGTTGAACAGCTGATCCAAATTTTGAGTTTACGGCTACTAATGTTCAACTCCGTAACCTTGTAATTTTGAACCCTATCCAGAAGACAAGGGAACTCCTGGATCATGCATTGGGTGAAATTTTGCCTTCGTGGATTACTTTCGAACAAACTCGCATTTGCGTTACATGGAGAAGAAAACCACGAAAACCTCCTACGGTTACCCTGATGGCAAGCTGACTCTAACACATGATCCATCCACCACTGAGGATATTTTACGCCAGCACTGTGGTCAGTACAAGTCGAATGCGGAATTCGTATCGACCAGCCATCGCTGGGATTCGAACCCGGTTTACCTCAATGGAAGGCGAACACCTGAGCCCTCACGGCAAAGTTTGGTCAAAACCACCAGAATATGGTAAAATTTACAGTGTTTCTGGATCAATGGGGTTACATTTTATTGAAGCGCTATGGTAATGATCTTGGTAAAATTAGCAATGAAGTATCATTTCATAATAGGTGGTAAAATTTGGTAAATGAGGTAAAAATTTGATTATTTAATCATGATATCTCAAACCTTGGCATAAAAACCAATTATTCGGTTAAATTTACTTTTCAGTTTTGTGTTTTATACTAAATGTGTGGTATAATAGGAACTATATTTTTGAAAACTGGAATTTTTGGTTAACCGTTTCCATATAAGCGCAAAAATTACCAAATGAATGGTTTAAATACCGTATATTTTGGTTTTACCAAACAGATTTTTTTTATTTATCATAAATGTCATTACTGTGCAGTACGGTAAATTTACCACATTTTTTTTCTCCGTGCGCATAGAAACATCAAGAAATTTTTCACTAGCACCTATTTTTATTGAAAACCGCATTATTGCAAGTTCTTAAGAAATCATTGCAAGAAATTTAGAGATTTTATGATGTCACTAACATGTTCTTATACTACATTCTATCTTTTCGTCATCTACATAAACTTGCAGTAAATTTATAGCACATAATTTATGTTGAGTTGTCTCGGGAAATAACGGCAATGACATCAAAAGTTCAAATATTCTCAGATAATTTTAACTAACGCATTGATTTAATGTGACAACATAAATATTTAATTCCAATACAGAAATATTTTGTATACATAAAACATTTATATATTTAATGGTTATATATTTATTGAAGCAACCATTCAATAGTGTATTTATTCTTATTTATTTAATTTTGCTTGTATCTTTTTTATTGTAACATTTTTTTCAAGTACACGGCACATTACAATATCGATATATCTATTGCATCGTAATATCTAATTTTCAATTTTTTAAAAAATATTTCTCATCAAAAACTACATTTAAATTCAACAGTATTCTTTATATTTCTTTTGACTTAAGGAACAGACAGATTTTTCCTTTATCAAGACTTCGAAAATCAATAATTGCTGCGCATTGTTGGAATAATTTATTTAGACTACAAAATTATTTCCACCCCTGTCACATCATCTTGATGCCCTGGAATCTTGTTTAATTTCTATGATTGCTGATTCCCCTGTTAACGACATCAGTTCCTCATCAACAGTGTGTAGCTCGTGGAAATGCATTTTACCCTGATTTGCCTCTCTCGACCACGGTGGTTTTTCTTCTGTTTTCTTCATTCTTTTTTTTTTCTCTCTCGGCTACTGTGGCTTTTCTTGCTTTGTTTTTTACCTTTATTTTTCCATTTGTCTTCCCCACTTTGCGCTTTGTATTTCAAATCACTTCTATTTGTTTTCATTTGCGCCTGGTCAGTTTTGAAAATGGGGACTTGTTTTTCAGCACTTGAAGCATGTCGACTGTTATTTCCAATTTGTATATTTTTGAAAATAATGAAGGTTGTATTCTTTTGGTTGTATTGATCTGGTTGTATTCTTTTTGATACCAAAATAGGAATATAGTGTGCTTTGTTCAAGGTTGACTACAAGCCTTATAAATGATTTCATAAAATGATTTCTATAAAGAAAATGATAACTGATTGTGTATATAAATAATAAATTTAAACGCCACTTATTATAAATAGTTTTTAAAGTTCTTTATATCATTTAACTAATTGGCCTGTTTGCATAATTTAAAATAAAGAGGAATACATTTTTTTAAAATCTTTTTTGTTAAAATTTTTTTTAATAGCTATAATTATAATAATAATAAAACAATTTAGCTTTTAAACCATAATATATTTTTAAAAAAAATCTAAGTTAATTTGAATTGCTTCCCTTAACTAAGGATTTAAAAAAATGCAATTACCATTGTCATTAGTGGTAATCCTTTCCATTACTTTAAGCTTTAAAAAAACATGCATTTATCAATGAAATATTTTTTTTTGAAAAGAAAAAAAAAAGCTTTGGAGAATTCAGGAATTAAGTAAATAAAATAATTAAAATACTGCGCAATTTTTTAAAAAACAACTTCTTTATTTAATCCTTTTCTTATACTTTTAATGAAACTCATCTCTAAACTATTAAAATTAAAACTTAAAAATGAAAATTTCTTAACACATGTAATATTTACAAAAATTGAAAGAAATCTATACAGCTGTTATAATGATTTCTAACTGTTATTTACACGTTTATCAGCATTATAAGGATATCTGTAGGACAGTGAACAATTATAATTATGCTTTCAACATTGTTTTATAGTGTGACTTTTTTAATAATTTATTTTTTTTAATATCCGTCGTTGAACAGCCATCCCAATTTTTTGGGTTCACGACTACTAATGCTAAACTCCGTAGCCTTGTAATTTTGAACCAATCCAGAAGACAAGGAAGCTCCTGGATCAGTACCCACAGAGGTATTGATTTGTTATGGGAACATGGAGGACTTTACGACTCGACAGATTTAGCGTGCATCAGTCACCATTTACAACACGGGGAATTTTCGGCCTGCGGGGATCGAACCCACGAACTCTTGACCATGAGCCGAGTGTCCTAACGACCAGGCTAAACCGGCCTTGTGACTTACATATTGTTTCCAGTTTAAAATAGTCCTAGACATTAAAAAGTTCTGAAACGATATTTTTATTTTTTTTAAAAATGCAATATAAATTTATATGTTCCGCCATTATCTTCTTTAATTCTTGTAAAAAAATAAGTCATAATAACCACTCGATGTCTCAAATTCAAATTAAGACATTGAGGCAGGACAAGTTCTCGTTATCACTCGAAATTGCGCCAAATCACGACCAAGTGCTTCATTTGGTGACGAACCCAACTACCATACTTGCCTTATTGCTAATGATGAAAAATAATTTGTATTTTTCTTTTTTTGTAAAATGCTAGAGGGGTTTCGCTGTTATGAACTCAATGAGAACAAAATTTAGATATAGAATCTATACACAAAAAATGCAACTAATATCAATAGTATCTGTTTTTTTATTTCATAACCGTCGTTGAACAGCCGACCCAATTTTTGGGTTTACGACTACTAACATCCAACTCAGTAGCCTTGTAATTTTGAACCCAATCCAGAAGACAAGGGAAGTCCTGGATCAAGTATTGGGAGAAATTTGTCTTCGTGGAGAACTTTTTGATGGAACTAAACCGCAGAGGTTATTTCCCGTCAGCACTGTGGTCGGTGCAAGCCGGATGCGGAATTCGTATCGACCAGTCATCGCCGGGATCGAACCCCGGTTCACCTCATTTGAAGACGAACGCTCTATCCCCTGAGCCATCTGTTAGTGTGATCGGCCCCTCTAGAGAGAGCATTGTACAAATTTAAGAAGGCATTTGAAGCATGCGTGTCTAAGAAAAATAGATGAATGCTAAAAAAATGTATATGTTAAATATTATTTATATACACATGCATTCCATAACAATTTAATTTCTTCTTCTTTCATGACATTTCAAGAGTATAAGTCTTTTGGTAGTTTCATTATCTGATAATTGTTTATCGATGGTGAATTTGTTTCGGTAGCTTTTTTTTTCCACATGACTTATACTTTAAATTGCAAATTTGTTATGGTTTCACAGAAGCCAATGAGGACAATGGGACACGATATCTGATCACTATAAAATTTGATCAAGAGTAGCGGTGGCTCAGGGAATAGAGCATTCGCCTCGCAATATGGAGATCCAATCCATTGATGGCTAAGAATCCATTGATGGCTGATTGATACGAATTCTGCCTCCAGCTCACATCGACCACAGTCCTGATCCTAAATATCCTCACTGACAGACGGATCATGCGTTTAAATCCCTTAAAATTGGGGCTTACAGTGGGAGGTTTTCGTGCTTTTTCTCTTCGTGTAACGCAAATGCGGGTTAGTTCCAGGAGTTCCCTTGTCTTTTGGATTGGGTTCAAAATCGCAAGGCTACTGAGTATAACATTGATAGTAGTAACTCAAGATTAAGTCGAGTGTGCTACGCTGGTTATAAAAAGAAAAATTGACAAAAAAATTCCATCAGCGCAAAGGAAAGATTGAAATAATCAAAAACAAATTTAATTTTCTGATGAAACTCAAAAGCGTATGCCTATAATTGTATTAGACAAATAAACTTGTTTTTCATAATTTTAACTACCTTTCAAACCTGATAGATCTCGATAGTTATTCGTCAAATTTTAATAACGCATCTTTTCTCTCTTAAATACATAGTTGCTATCTCTAATGTGTAAGTTTTTTTAACTTCTTATTTGATAAGACTTCTAAAAATATTAATTAAAGAGGGCAGTGATTATGCACTTGTAAAAATTTCGAGTAAAATTATGGTTAAAAAGTGCCGGCATTTTGGGTGCAACATCCTTAAAATTCATTTTTACCGTAAAATAATACACAGTCATTTTTATAGTAATAATTATTCAATTGGAGTGAGTTTACGGTAAATATTACGGTACAAATTACGGCATATCAAATTTTATTGCTCCGTAGTATGTTCCAGTAAAAATGGATTTTGCAGTAAAAAGTACCGGCAACCTGATTTTCGGTTCTTTTTATCGTAATTTGATTCAGATTTTTTTACAGTGATTTTTACATCTTGATAATTTATTTTTTATTTATTATACTTCATGTCGTCGTACAGTGACTTTATTTGTTTTATCTTTTTACGACTGAAAATTGCTGTTTTAAAAATTTTATTACTTCTAATAGTCTTTAGTTCGCAAAAACAGTATATTAATCCATTTTTAAAAATTAATCCACTTAATATAGTATATTTGTAGTAATGTAGAAAAATATATAGAAAAAAAATTGATTAATGAAGTCAAAATATTAGAACCTCTCATAGATTTCTTTTCACCTTTATAAAAAATGTTATTTCATTTCTTTCCATCAAAAGCCCAATTATACTTGAAGAAATGTGAAATGTCATTGACAATACAAGTTGTAGCGCTGGGGGCCTTGTCAAACTAAAAACCAAGAACGACAACTGAGAAACTTAAACGTCAAATAATCTACACTGTACAGCCCTAATGTATTTCAGAAGTATAATGCAGCGATACTTCTTTCAAAATTTTCTCTTTTTTTTTCATCTTTTCTTTTCGTATTTACTTTCTAACCTTCATTCATCGATTTCGTCACATTTTTTTTTGGATGCGGAGAAAAAAAAAAGGCACAAAAAATAGAAGATATTTCAATAAAAATTCCATTCAAAGATCAAAATTCCATTAAAACGCCATTTTGAAATTGATGAATGGACTTGGGTAGAAAATAACAATAATATTTAAAAAAAAAAAAATCTTAGTCTCGACGTGAAATATGAATTAAGTTAACTCTTTTTTTTTTTGTTACACCCACACTTTTTGAAAATTTCGTTTAAATGGAGGGAACATGTGTTTCAATGTTGCCACTCGCTAAACAAAATTTGTAACAAAAAAATTATGCAGGGAAGTTGAACTCTTCGGGATTTGGGATGTTTGGATAGTGATGGATTAGGAAGTAGCAAATTTTATTTTATATTCTTGCATGACTATTTTTTAAATATGACTTTCAATTTTTAAGCAAAAACTGAAGAAAACTATTTCTATATTAATTAAGGTAAGTGCTACTTACCCCGTTCTCCAGGACTGCCACATTTTGGAGGGTAATAAATATCAATTTGCTCAGTCATAAAAGACTAACATGTTTTATAGACAATCACTTTAATAACGAAATATAACAAACAAAAAAGGATTAACAATTAAACATCTAATTATCGTACGGAGCTAAACATGCTTGTTCACAGATTGAGATCAAAACATCAACTGGTGGCGCTGTGGGCGCACCAAAACAACATGCGCAGAAGTGGGAATTCTCGACAATGACTTTATAATAGATACTTTACAATACATTTTTTTTGTTTCGAAAATAAAAAAGGATATTCTAATAGAGTTTAAATAAAATTTTATTTAAATTGCAATAAAATAAAACTTTAACTGGATATATTATGCTATAATGCAGTTTTTGAGTACTTCTGTATTCTAAGAAATTCGGGATTAAATTATGTTATAAAATAACGGCACGAATAAAATCAAATATGGTATAAAATATCCGTAAAATCCATTTTACTTTACAATCTATTTTTACGTAAAGCATTATACCGTAATTTTTGCAGTAATATTTATTTAATTAGAGCGATTCATTGATTTTATGACAATTTTTACAGTAAAAATTAGAGTATATCAAATTTTTGTTCCGCTGAAATAGATTTTACGTCAAGAAGTACCGGCACCCTGAGTGCCGATACTTTTTACCGTAATTTGATCCGCATTTTTTTTTACAATTCAAGAGTCAACCTTAATGGTAAGAAAGGTTGATCTTAAATATTCTAATTAATTAGTATAGACTATTTCATTTTGTTTTACTTTATAACCGGCGTTAAACAGTCGACTCAATTCTGAGTTTATAACTATCAATGTTCAACTCCGTAGTCCTGTAATTTTGAACTCAACCCAGGTGACAAGGGAACTCCTGGTTCAAGGATTGGGTGAAATTTTGCCTTCGTGGTGAACTTTTTGATGGAACTAACCCACATTTACGTTACACGGAGAGGAAAACCACGAAAATCTCCCACGTATTGTCTGACCGCAAGGGGACTCTAACCCATGATCCGTCTACCCCTGAGGATATTTTACGTCAACAGTGTGGTCGGTGAGAGCCGGGTGTGGAATTCATATCTTTGCCAGCCATCTTTGGGATTCGAACCTGGGCCCCTCATTGGGAGGCGATAGCTCTATACCCTGAACCACCAAGGCGGCACTGGCTATTAAGTAAGCGAAATCGGAAAAAAAGCAATTTTTTTCTGATAGATTTAGCTTCCTGCTATCAAAATATGGGAGTATAGTGTATTCTAACATGTCTTGAAAAATTTTATAGTAAATTGAAAATTTTTTTCACTTATAAAACTAATTTGACCAAATGTAATTCCCCGAAAAAAAAAACGATTTTCAACAATTGTTTATTATTCTTTATTATTATATTTAAAGATGATTACTAGCAAAAAAAAACTTTTAAATTGACTACTTTTTTTCTGAAAATCAGGTTTGTTCACTTTTTAATAAAAGACGATTTGCATATTTCTGTTCAATGATTTCAATCCAGATGAAACATTTTCAACATTATTACAAATATTTAAAAAGAAAGAAAGAAAAAAACATCCTCGTAATACACAACATCGGAAATTATTTTCTCCAAAGATAAAACACCGTTTGCATATTTCAGTTCCATAATTTCAATCCAGATAAAACCTTTTCACCAACATATATAATGAAGAAATATATGTTGGTGAAAAGTGGTCAATAATGAAGAAAAAACATCCTCTTATTACATAACATCGGAATTATTTTCTCCAAAGATAAAGCGCCGTTTCCATATTTCTGTTCCATAATTTCAATCCAGATAAAACCTTTTCACCAACATATATAATGAAGAAATATATGTTGGTGAAAAGTGGTCAATAATGAAGAAAAAACATCCTCTTATTACATAACATCGGAATTATTTTCTCCAAAGATAAAGCGCCGTTTCCATATTTCTGTTCCATAATTTCAATCCAGATAAAACCTTTTCACCAACATTATAAATAATAAAGAAAAAACATCCTCTTATTGCACAACATCGGAATTATTTTCTCCAAAGATAAAACACCGTTTGCATATTTCTGTTTCATAATTTCAACACAGATGAAACATTTTCAACAATATAATAAATAATGAAAAAAAACATCCTCGCTTTACATAACATCGGAATTATTTTCTCCAAAGATATATAGCTCTATCACCAAATTTTCCAATTACTTCACCAGACTTATTTGTGGTGACCATCCACCTTTGATTGTGATGGTCCCCAACAGCGTACCTAATTTGTTACGAGCGGGTGTGTATTCCAAATGGCTGATATTAATGTTATTTCGCAGTCATTTACAACTTCTACTTTGACAAATAGCTTATCCTGATATCACGGGCGAACTTGGAAATTGCCAACCTCTTGAACCCCCACGCACTTTATTCATTTTCTCCAAATCCTAATATTCCATTGGTGTTTAGTCAAAGATTGAAATGCTTGATGGATGATGTCCTTCCCCCCCCCCCCTTCAGCTGAGTGCAATGTAAAAAAGGAACTTATGTAAATTGTATATTTTGGATGCAAAATTGGTTTTTAAAAATGGTTGGATGCCATAAACTACGCGTACCAAGGGTTGTATAGTATGGCCTGATGAGTAGTTTTATTCTTGAAGAATCGTTAATTTATTAATTATGTAACAGGTACTTTTTCGTAAAATTTCTTTTTACAACAGCAAATTCAGCTGGCTTTTTAAAAAACTAAAAAAACATAAAAGTAAATATTACACTTTTGGAAAGAAAATATGCATGGAGTCAAGAGTAGTTTTTTTTTTTTTTTTTTTTTGAAAGATAGTCACGCTAGCAAGAATTTATGTTTTTTGTTGCTGTGAGTTTGATGCTTTATTTAAAAAATTTTTTTTATCCATTTACAATACAATGTTTTTCTAGTTTTAAAAATAAAGATTCAGAAAACTTCCCAGTTTTGTATGTAAAATCTATTTTACAGAGTAATTAGTAGTTATTTATTATTTTTTTTTTAAGAATTGTTAATTATTTATTTTCGTTGTTATTGTTCTTTGGAAATGAGTTTTTACCATTACTTCTATGAGTGTATTTAATTTTAATGTCCTTTCAAGAAAAATAGAAAAAAAACTTTAATTTTAAATGTATATTATATGTATTTCTCCTTCTCTTTCTCTTTTGAAATATCTTAGACAATTTAAAATTCTAGTTTGCTTTGGGAAAAATGATTTTCTAATAATTTGTCTTTTCTAACGATAAATTGCTTCGAAAACCATTTTTTAAATTTTTTTTTCGGGAAACAGCAAATACTATCAAATGTTATTCTCCAAAAGTGCAAAATTTAGCAGTTATGAAAAAGTTATGGGAGGCCTTGGAGTAGCACGAACATTTACTTAAGAATGTAAGGACGGTGTGAAAAAAAGTGGAGTTGAATGTAGACATTCAATATTTAGTGGCCCAAGGGCCGATAGAGCTTTAATCGGCTACTGACTAACAAGCATAAATCATATTACGTTATCCGCATTAAGTTACTCGTTCTACGAATAAGGTTGAGCGAACGATACCATAAACTAATTCCGAAGAGAAACGAAAAAAGAAGGGAAAAATAAACATAATAGAGAAAAGGAAGAAAGGTCACTCATTCCCCAATCTCCTGAGGTCGGATATGCTAGAAAATCTATGTATAGTGCGCGAAAAAAAAATGGACTACCCTGAATAACTTTTGATCGAATGATTGGATCTTCACGTTCTAGGACTAAATCTTAGTGGCTTGAGGAGGTAACCTCAAATATGCTAATTGACAAGTGGATACAAGATTTTAAGTTACGAAATCAGACACGAAAACGTACTTTCTCTGAATGCACATACCTTTTTATCGACGGATTCAAATTTTTGACCCCCAAGATATGAGGGATAGCCGCTACCTGGAAAATATGGCTCCAATATTTTAATCAGGGGGGCTCTCCAAAGTTTGGTCCCTTAATGTTTATTGCACATTGTACGTATTTCGTTATATCTCGTGAACCTTTAAATAGATTTGAAAACTTTTTTTCACATTTTTTGTTATATAAGTCAATTATTCAAAGATAATTCCAGGCAAAAACTAATCTTTATTAAATATTTATTATTTTTTTATTATTTTATTTAATAATGTTCGAAAAAATTTTGAATTGTAAGATATATAATTTTTGCATCATTTCAGAGAATGTAATTTCACATGGCAAAATACAAAATTTGAGCAAAATCGGCCGAATAGTTCCGTAGAAATTGAATTTCAAAAAAAAGTCAGATTTTTAAAACGAATTTTATAACTGTGTGCAAATTTTTTTAATTCGCCTAAAAAGTTCTCAAGATATAACGAAATACGCAGGAAGTAAAATTAACATTAAGGAGCACTAAAATTAACTAAGGAATTACTCTGGAACAGATTGCGGCTGTCCCATCACCTCCTAGGGTTCTAAGAGGTGCTGGCTACCCCCTATATATATTTTTTGGGGGGGGGGGATCAAAAGACTGAATCTGTCGAAAAAAGGTAAGTTTATTCGAAGAAAGAACGTTTTTAGCTTCGATTTTGTGACTTAAAACATCGTCTGTCCTTATTAATTAGCATATTTCATGTCACCTCCTCGATCCATTAAGATTGAGTCCAAGAACGAGATGATTTGATCATTAGATCAAAAGTTATTCAGGTTGGTCCGTTTCTTATTGCTTTCTGTACACAATAGGCATTACAGATTTAATGACCGCAAATCTTAATGAGAAAAAAAGTTAATTTAAAAATTACTTTTAAACAAAAATGTGCTTGAATGCTATGCTGTTTTAGTGTTAACATACTTGAATGCTAAATAACATCATATTTTAATTGTTAGATTTATATATTTTTCGTTTGCTTTATCACAGATTTATCTCATCTCTTCATAATGCACATTTTATAAATAAAATGCCAGCAAAAGTATACGTTTGAACTTTTAAGAGCAAAACTGGCGAATACATTTTAACCTCTTGAGAAAATTGCAAACGTTAAGGAAGCCATAAATAGTATCCCATGATAAACACAACTGAGGAAACTTTCTCGACTAAACAAAGCTTATGAAGAATAAGCGAAATTTATTCTCTTACTCTCATCCTAATATTTATTCATACATAATATAGCTCTTTTCAACACTTTCTCGCTACTCAAACCCTTCTACGTGGGTGGCCTCTTAGTCGTTAATTTCTTTTCTCTTTTTAATGCCCCCCTTCCTCAAACAGCAACTGTTTCTTGAAAAGGTTCACTCACCAGGTGGCGGTGGTGAGAATAAAAAAGTACGACGCCCTGTCATTGGTCTAAAGCAAATTCAGTATTCCTTCAACACAGCTTCTTGTTGCTATATTCTGACATAGGAAATTATGGCTGTAAATTTTTAACTCTGTCAGGAAAATTGCCTCGTAAAAGAACTAAAACCACCATCAAGCTGCTCTGAGTTTGCTAATTTAGTGGTAAATTGTTCGGAAAATGTCGATTCCAAATAAGAAGTTAAGAGTAAATACAAGTTGGTAAGAAATGATATCCGGGTTGATGTGAATAAAAATAGCTAATAAGCCTTCTAAGTATCTAATTCAAACTGAATATAATTTAAGGTTTTCTTTGGTTGGCATTATTATTTAAGTTTTGATAGATTTTTTTTATCGCAGTTAGAGAGCTGTATCAGATATAAAAGGAAACTAACTTGAAACTTCAAAATAGAGTCCGAGCACGGGGGAAAGATTACAATAGTCATGGATTCCAATTATAAATGAATAAAAGACAACATAATGGTAACCAATTATAACTCATAACAATAAAATAAGACCACACGATAAAGAATTTATAATTGGAAATATTACAACCTGAATTTCAAAATTAAATTTTCAGATGGATAAAGGAATTACTTAATTTAATCAAAGGTAAAGTGCTGGTGAAACATTCATTATCAAAGCTGAATATCATCTCTTTGATACTAAGCGATGGCTTGGAGATGAGGTTACCAGTCCAGGCACTAACCATGGTACGCAATCGAGCTTTCCAAGTTGAAACTAGATTATTAGTTGGTGCACCACCTATAATTTATCAGGCAGATTTTGTATCGTTTTTTTTCTTATTAAATTGGATACTTAGTGAAGTACACGAATACTGAAAATCTTAACTGTAATCACCACCATGTACATTCGTTGAATAATGAAAATGTGGGTAAATTTGTACCATTATTCTTTTCTTACATTGTTATTAATATTAAACTTACCCATATCATACAAAAAGGTGTAGTATATAAGTGTTTAAATATTTAAATAGAGGGTAGGAATTGCACATTAGGTTATAGAGAACTGGTTTTTAACAATTGAATTTATGCTCAATTACAGTATATAAAAAATATCCTAGAAATAGATGGATAATAGGAACTTGTGCAAAATTCCACCGATCATTTTCGAATACAAACTAATAAATTAATTAATTAATTAATGGCGCAAAATAACACAATCTGTTGACTACAATGAAAAACGATTTACCAAAAGCTTGATTATTCTTATAAGGTTTCTCCTGGAAATGGTGTTGTTTGTTGTTTTGAAAATATAGTGAATTTAAGGCATTTTTATGTTTAGTTACTTTTGAAAATAAACAGTGCCACAATTGTATTAATTGTATGTTTTAAAACATTATTTTAAGAAATGAACTTTTTGTTTCAATTCGAATTAAATATGCCCGAATTACAATAAGAAACAATTTGGTGTTAATTTGTGGAATTTACTCTAACTGTACTAACTGTAACTTCTTTGGTCGACGGAATTTTACGTGAACCGGAAGATTTGCTTGAATTGTATTGCTGTTAATCTAATTAAAAAAATTCTCTTCTTGTGTACTATAAAATTAGACAAAAAAATCAGTTCCACTCAAAAATTGGAGCCCCTCTTAAATACTTGAAAGTCATTCTCTAGAGTTGCTCTTAAAATTACAATAGCGTGAACGTGAATCTTATTGTCTTAAACTTACAACTAAATAGGCCGTTAATCGACGGCGATAATTATGTTTTAGTGGAGGTATTTACGTGTTTAAAAAGCTTAGTTATTTACAGTACTTTTCAAATTTTTATTTCTTTCAAAGCATCTTTCGAATCATAAGGCATCAAACAACAGATAAATATAAGAGTCATTACTTTCCAATTCTTGAAGAGGTAAATTTCCTCATATTTTGATAAACGAGTTTGCTCCGATTTACGAAGCCATTTACAAGCATAGAAGATATAACAGTCCCCATTCATCTCTACTTTTTAGCTGCTTCAATTTTCATCCACTAGTGCTCTAGTGTTTTGGATCTCCCAGAATTAAATTAACCTTAATAAGGAACGCATCAAATAAACACCGAATAAAACTCCATTTCAGCACAATATTAGACTAAAACACTTCATCTAACTAGCAAACTGTATTGTTTGGGCAACATCCCAAGATTCCTCTGGAAAAGGAAACCGCATCAACACATGGCTACATTCCCACACAATAGTTTCACGCCACATAAAGTCCCAGTCGCACGGTAACAGTGGAATTCATCATACCCAAAACAATATGCATTAGAAATAATACAAATGATCCAGTGGGGATGATTTCGCGTGAGTTCTAGGACCCACTCCAAGAGTGGAAAATACATTTCCACTTAAAGAGCGTTCCCAAAACTGAGAATTTAATTTAGCAAAGGCCCGCTTTCGAGGTTTGAAGTGGGCTCATCTACTTGAAGTAATATTTTCCACTTGGAGTTACGCTTTGCTTAGAGAAATAAATTTCGAAATGATTTACTCCAACGACCTCTCTGTGACAGCTATTTACAAAACGCCCGTGGTATGTGAGTGTATATATGCAAGGAGAAACTATTTATAAACTGCCCTTTCTCATAGCATTGTCTCCGTTTTAATTTCAACTGCACTTCATCTCGTTGTGTAAGCACGATTCGCACTGCCTTCTGTAGAAGCGTCATATTTACCCCCGCTGTGAGGAAACACAACTCGGCCCTTTTCTGTATATGTTTATAAAACCGCTTTGTTCGTATTTACACAAAGAGATATTAGTTTTTAGTTCTTAATTTGCGTTTATGTAATTAATTGATACTAAGATATCGAATTAAGGGAAGAAAAAAATTCAAAAGCAAACTTCAAGGAAGTTTGTTGAAGTATGTCACTGAAGATGTTTAGCTAGTTATCGTCTTTCCTCTCATATAACGCCTTTGGAGGGGTGGTTGGGGATTTTGTTCAAAATATAATTAAAAGAAGTTCCATCTCATTTTTTTTTTCAGTTAACAATAAAAAATAAGTTAAATAATAAAAAATAATGACAAGAGAATAAGTATTAAAAATATTTTTAAATAAGTATTAAAAATATTTTTCTAAAGTAATTAAAAAAATATTTTTTAAATATCTAAAAAAATAATAAAAAAGATCCGGAAAACAAAATAAAGAAAAGATATAATCTCTTCATCAGCCCACACGATTATATCCGCAAAAAAGGAGTGCTTTCTAATATTGTATCAATATAGCCAAAGCAAAATATATCAATACAATAGTGTGAGGAGCACTCAAAAAAATTGAAACAAAAATAGAACACATTAAGTAAAAAATATAAACGAAATGAAATATATCAAGCAAAAAACAAAAAATAAAATGTAAAGAAATTATAGAACAGTACACGAAAGAATATCTATATAGTGAGAAGAATATCTATATAGTTTGGATATGAATACGATAATAGAGAAATTATAATTAGTATTTGGAAAGTTTTACACATTTGCTACAAGAAAATCAAACGTTTGTTTTTTATGCTTTAAATAGAATGTATTTTATTCTTAAAACAATTCAATATAATCCAATTAAACACAATTTGTATTCATTCAAATGTTTTTAACTTCTCCAACAACACCGATAGAAAATAGTTACGAATACCATAATAGATAAATAATAGTTATCAATTGAAAATTTTTACACATTTACTACAAGAAAAAAAAATGTTTTGTTTTGTATGATTCAAATATAATGTATTTTATTTGTGATCCAATTTAAACAATTCAAATATGATTCAATTTAAAAAAAATTGAGTTCAATCAAATGTTTTTAACTTCTTGATCTAAATTGATTGAAAATATTTACAAATGCGATAATAGAAGAAATAATAATTATTTTTGGAAATTTTAACTCACTTGCTACAAGAGAGCCAAAGATTTTGTTTTATATGAGCTAAAAAGAATGATTTTTATGAGTGATCTAATTATTATATAATAAAACATGAATTAAATTCATTTCGCATTTATTTAAATTCTCGATCTACATTGATACGAATTGTTAAAATTAGTGACAGGAATTGTCAGGAATTTTTTACAAACTTGCAAAAGATAGTAATGGTTAAGAATTTCTTGCATATATGATAAAAGAAATAAAGGAATTATTTTACGTGCACCAAGAAGAATTCCTTTTATTTACAATCTAATTGAAACGATTCAATAATGAACTAATCAAACGCAATTTGTATGCTTTCAACGTCTTGGTCTACATCGATATAAAAGTATTTACGATTGCATTAATGCAAGAATGATTGTTGTATTGAAATGTTTACACATTTGCTATAAAAGAGCCAAAAGGCTTGTTTTCTCTGCTCTACAAAGAAGTCATTTTATTAACGATCTAATTGGTACGTAATAAAACATGATTTAAATTCATTCAAATACTTTAGCTTTTTGATCCATATGAATAGTTAAGAATAATGAGAGTAATAGTTAGGAATATTTTACATAATTGCATAAGAATAGTGATAGTTATGACTGTGAATTTTTTACACATTTATTATAAAAAAGCTGGAAAAATTGTTTTATCTGTACTACGTATTCTATTACTATTCAATCAGATACAATTTATATTCATTAAAATGTTTTTAATTTCTAGATCCATGTCTATACTAATAGTTATGAAAACGGCAATATAATAAAGATAGTAATTGTTAAGAATTTTTTACATACATGTTATAAAGCAGAAGGATTTGTTTTACTAGCACTAAGAAGAATGTATTTTATTTACGATCCAATTCAAATATTCAACTATGAATTTATTCTTGGCAACAAAACACAGGGAATATTTCTGTCGATAATGATGTTTGCAATTTTATAAAAAGAAAACATTACGCACAAATCGTTTTATCTATTTCTCAAAAACTCTTTTCTCGGAATTTTGAAGTATTTCAACATTATGAATGATACTATATTTTTGTTTTTTCAAAATACCAAAAAGTAATGACGCATATTTTATTTTTATTTCCGAGCAAGTAAACATTTATGAATTTTAAAACTCTTTGAAGGAATAAATATTGTTTTCTTTTCTGTGTGTGTATGTTTGATGTCTTAGAAAATATAAAAGCATGAGTGATGTAAAATTAGAACTACGAGAGTATCAAATAAAAGACCAGTATTTTAAATAATCGCATCTATGATTTAAAAAAATGAATTATGAAATGAAGAAAGTATTATTTGAATGATATATGTGAGAAGGAAATAATGAAATGGAGTATGCATTATTTGAATGATATATGCGAGAAGAAAATAATTAAATGAAGTAAATAATATTTGAATGATGAATGAGAAGGAATGAATTTGAATGATGTATGTGAATGAATGAGTTTGAATGACGTATGAAAAAGCATTATTTGTATGATATATGTGAGAAGGAAACAATAAAATGAAGATTTGAATGATGAATGAGAAGGAATGAATTTGTATGATGTATGAGAATTTCTGTGTTTGAATGAAATATGAAAATACATTATTTGAATGATATACGTGAGAAGGAAACAATTAAAAGAAGTAAGTAATATTTGAATGATGACTGAGAAGGAATGAATTAGAATGATGTAAGAAAATGAATGAGTTTGAATGACGTATGAAAATGCATTATTTGAATGATATTTGTGAGAAGGAAACAATAAAATGAAGATTTGAATGATGAATGACAAGGAATGAATTTGAATGATATCTGAGAATGAATGAGTCTGTATGACGTATGAAAATGCATTATTTGAATAAATGTGAGAAGGAAACAGTAAAATGAAGTAAATAACATTTGAATGATAAATGAGAAGGAGTGAATTTGAATGATGTATGAGAATGAATGATTTTGAATGACGTATGAGAATAAATGAGAATAATGTATTGTATGGTTTATAAAATGAAAGAAATTTGGGGATGTTTATGATATGTCAAAATCATGCACACTTGTTTCACATTAGAAACCAAGTGAATGTTTTCTATTAAACAAGCGTTTGAGTTGTGAAATGAAACTAGAGTTATAAAAAGTGTAAAATGTACAAAAAGAATGAGCGAAAGAGAGAAAAAGGGAAAAAAGAAAGAAAGCGAATACTCTAATAACTTTTGATCTATTGATCTGATTTTCCCCGTATGAGTATTTTCATGATTTAATCCTAAGATTGGCGAGTAAATACCTTAAATATGATAATTAATTAGAACATACGATATTTTAAGTTACGAAATCAGGCACTGAAACGTATGTGAATGGAAAAAAATAATAATATATAGTTTATGGAATGAAAGTTTTAAGTTTAGAAAATATTTAAGGTGTACAACTTATAAACATAGTGATTTTATTTCATTTTATAAAACTAGTGTAAGGTTTATGGAATGCTGCAAATCTAAGATTTAGTAAATGTTTTACGTATGCATTTTATAAACTATACTCTAAAACATATTTTATGAAATCCGAATATATATGATCTGTTAAATAAAACAAGTGTTAGATTTAGAATGTTACTGATGTGCATTTCATAAACTATACTTACTCATTTTATAAAGCGCTAATGTATGATTTATTAACTGAAACAAGTGTAAGGATTAGAAATTGTGCAAGGTGGATATTTGAAAAAAAAAAAAAAAAAACACTAATTCAATTTTATAAAATCAGCGTAAGGTATATGAAACTAATTTTCTTCCTTTTAAAATTTGCGAACCAATTTCGTTTTTTTTTTAAATTTTATTAAAATCAATTATTTCTAGATGATTTTATCCCTTTTAAATTGCATTTTCTGATGATGTGTTTTATTTCGAAACTTCACACCATAAAAATTTCAACTTATAACTTGATATATAATTTCGATATATGAATTCGTGTTTACTCACACTTAGGCAGCCAAGAAGAATTTTTTTCTGCCCGCCCTCTTGGATGAAACCAACTATCAAACACGTGTCGTTCTAAGCATTGCTGTTATTAGATAATACCCCTGTTTTCGATCGAACGCGAAGAAAGAACACTCCAATCCCCTATAAAGTATCGAATCAACGAGCGAGTTGTTAATGAAGAGGTGCAATAAAATAAAAAAAAAGCAACTGGAATCACCAACAGACCAATTTCGAACTTTTCCCTGGAGGTAGATCCAGCAGTTTCCAACTCATTAACAACAAGCCTCGTTGGGCAGCTAATGGTTTATTTGGTATGCTTCCCTCGTCTTCCAAAAGTTGCTCGATCGGAACTTGGACGGACAGAGTCAGAAGCTAGATGCTGCTCACGAAATGGAAGACTAGCTAGAGTCGTGCTCTGGAGGCACGACAACAGCATCCTTGGATAATAAAGAAAGTATTCCCCAGAAGCGGCAGGTGGTCTCGCACAAAACGGTAGTCGTCACTAACCTTGTAATTTCGTGACCCCTTGTATAAGAGTTTTATATACCAGAGAGCCATGGATGGTAGCTGGATGACGTGATGCCCCGTCTTAACTAACTATCCAGTGGTTCTCTCTGTTTACTAATCGCGTTCGTAATCACCGTGAGAAGAATGGAGAAGAGGCAGAAATGGTGCGTTTAATTATCACAGTTTGTTTTAGTGATTTTGCCTCAACAGTTTCTGTAATGAGATCACCAAATGTTGTAATGGAAAATGTGACAAACATTTTGTAACAGCTAATTTCTTCATTTGTTTCTTCAAGAGTGTGTTTATGGAAAAGCATTAAGAGGACACAATAGCGCTGGAGAAATCATTCATGACAAATTCTTTTTCTCCTACACTTGTAATTTGAAGTTTAAAGAACAGAAAAAAAAAATAATTAAGGTTAATTTCAAGCAAACCATGAAGTTTCAAATGACTTTTTTCCAAATATCAAAACGCAAATAAGTATGACAGGCTTACTCGGGATACGGCAGTAAGTAAGTAACTATACAGTAATTTGTTTGTATTTTGGAAGTATTTTTTTTCTTCAGATTTGATACTTCATAATTTACTGTAGGTCTTTTTAATATCGTTTTTCCTTAAAATTTTAATTTTAAAGTACTAATGATGGTGACGCAGAATTCGACGCTACTTTTTAATTAATAGTGACATTAAGCAAATATAATGTTTTGTAAGTTTTGCTAAAATTGTGCTGTATTTGCTAAATTAGAACAATGAAGCCTGTAGGCGCTGCATAATGTTTATGTAATGCATATTTTCGAACTTTGTGATGCGATATGTTAGGAGGGTCAAAAGATTTTTTTAAATTATTCCATGAGCTACTTTCAAGATTACCTTATAATCTTAATCGATAGCTTGAATAGGTTCAAAGCACATTTTAGTTTTATTAGAAACTAAAAAAAATTTTTTTTTTCTGTAGCTTTTCTTTTTTTTTCTTTTTTTAATCGAAGCTTACTTCTCTTATTTCGAAATAATTTCTTTCTTTCTTTTTTTGTTGTCAATTCCATGCAGCTTTCACGTTCTAGAGCATTTCTTAAGGTTAACCACTAGAAATAGTTGAAACACAACAGAATCTCGAAATCAGTGTTAACAATCATTGAAAAATTATATTCTTTATCAAAGCACTCATTCAGGCGTAGAAAATTGACCAAACTGAAATTCATTAGGAGATAAGGAGTGTCGATTTAGTCAGTTTTTTACCAACCAGATTTTCTTAAATGAGTGTTCTTTGGAAAAAAATTATTTATCAATAGTTAAAGAATATTATTCTTAATCTAATCACCCATCCAAATATCCTGTGCATTTATTTTTAGGTGAATTCATTCTTAAAATAACATGATTATGTTATCAAATAAACTTTGCTACCCCAATTATTTGACAAATTCCTTTAAATATATACCACTTAAAGGCTAGAACATTTGAAGAGGAAGTTTTAAAGTAAATAACATCCTTTGAAAGTGTAAAATTCTGAAAAGCCACGATATTTAAAAATAATAAAACTACATTCTTCGATAAGCTAAGCCTACTTTTCTTAATACGCACGAATAGCAGATTATAGTGACTTTCTCAAACGAATCAAAGCTCTTCGAGCTACATTCGCCAAGGGACTTTTGCTTGGCTGAGCTTCAAGTTCTCTTTGGCGCCCTCGACGAAAAGCTTTTGTCAAGATATTCGCATAGAGGCTTTAACAGCAGCGTTAACTTTGACCTCGAATTAAATTCGTGGCCGTAAATTCCTAACCCGTTAGTGATTCCATTGGACAGCAGGGGGAAATGTTTTCAGGCTTGTAAAGCTGAAGAAATTGGAATTTATTGTCGCCATTTTCTTACCAAACTTCGCCAGACACTCTGGAGGCACTAAAACTAACCACGCGAGATCTCTAGAAATTTGGTGGGCACTTACAAGGGATAAAGAAAGATTGCTCGATGGTGGGGAAAAGCTGTGAGGAGTATTAAAACTTCAGAAGTTTTAACAAGTATGCACAATTATTCTGCGTTTAATTTCAAAACATGCAAGTTGCACTTTCATACTTTCCGTTAATTCATGGTAGTAATAAAATTGGAAATTGGCACGCAATTATTAATAATTTAATATCAAGTTATGGTACAAAACTTTTATCTTGAAATATCTATCCATTATAAGCCTTTGTTACTCCATAGTTTTGTAATAAGAAACTTCTGTTAAATATGTGGAGTTTATCTATGTTGTTGTTGTTGTTTCTAATACAACTTGCCACACGGGCATGCCTGCTTGGTGAAACCGAGCTAATTTAAGGCAGAGCGTGCGTTTCTTGTTTTTCAGTGGCGCTATCTATGGCCAAGAATTCGACTTCTGCCACACCATACGTCGCACCCGTTTATAGGGCGGACCCAATCATACATCCATTCATTCATCCACAGATCGTAATTTTGACCTAAATCAGAGAACGATCGATCTCCAATCCAGTACCACCAGAGGTAATGATTTGTTATGGGAACATGGAGGACTTTTGCGACTCGACAGATTTAACGTGCATCAGTCACTTTACACGGGGAGTGTTCGGCCGGCGGGGTTCAACTCTCGGACATGGGCCCAGCTCCCTACCGACCAGGCTATTCCGGCCTGAGTTTATCTATAAAATATGAGAGCTATTCTTTTTTTCCTGTATTTCGTATTAACACCCTGTTAAAATCGCAACACGAAGTTGAGCTCAAAGTTTGAATTTTCAACGCATGTAGTGAGGAATCATAATTAACAATATCAGATGTGAAATTTATGCGAAATCGAGTATATGAACGGAAATTGAGTATATTCGTATCTTATGTGGCAAAAAAACCTTGCGGATTGAATTGCCTGCTGGTATGAGCTTATGTGTTAGCAATAAAAAAAATAGATTTTGTTTTAGAACACGCATGGATGAAATATGTCTTCAAATTCATATAATTTAATAGCTTTAACACTTTGACAAACTTTCATTTCTTCACATTCATAATCTGATTTGAATTGTCAAGAACTGTGAATAACAGACGTATTCATCTTTTCAAAAAACTTCAATTTTTTATTTATTTATTTTTGTTGTTGTTGATAGAAGAACAAACCTACTATGCTTCTAACTGCTACGTTATTTTTGTCTTCTAAACGTCTGAGTAGCATGATCTTAATAAAAGTTTAATCTGTACATTTCGTCTCCATCAATTGCATTTATTATGTTTCAAGTCAAAATATATTTTTTCTAAATATTAGTCTCACATTTCTGCATACTAAGCTATAGAATACGAACAAAAAGTTTTGGGAAAATCTGTGTCATTTTGATGCAGCCTCTAAGGGACTCGTAATTTAAGAGGTAAACATTTGTCAAAGGAGTGTCGTTCAGCTATCACGTGCACTTTTCCAGACAGTAGACTCGCTTTAGCAGTTATTGTAGTTACGACGCATTGGTGTAGGATGAGACAGTCGTGTCATTTCTTCGAATTCTTCCCCATTAGAAATTACTTTTCTCTTGTATCCAAAACAGTAGTTAACCCCAGACTTTTAGTCAGGAGGAGTTCTCATGATAGTTAGATGGTATCTGGTAGTAGTATTTTTTTTAAAATCCATATATGCAAAAAAAAAAAAATTAATTGAACATCTCTGTGAGAGATATAAACGATTTAATAAGATCACGCTTTTAATGGTATAAATACTTAAAAGTAACTTATTAAATATCGGTATCCGATTTCAGTATAATATGACTTCAGTGAATTGGCTAAAAAAATTATTCAATATGGATTTTGTAATAAGTTTACTTTTCTTTGCTTGGCTCAAGTGCAGATCAAGACAAATTCAGGCCAAGGCCCACCAAATTTTTCGGGCCTGTTACAAAATAATGTGAAATTATATTATTGAAGAGTAGTCCCAACAATCAAAAGGAATCTGCCGAACTGAATGATTCAAGAGAAACATTTTCAGAAATTTTGATAGCTGACAAGTGAAGATTAATTTTCTAATGTGATAATCAGGCCCAAGCTCCATGCTTTAAAAGTTAAATATTGACAGATACAAAGTCTCAACTAATCCAATCATATTTAATACTTCAACTTCTTTATAAGAAACGAACGATTTTACAATGATGATGAAATTTTCAATGTAAATCAACCGGATAACCAAATATGTCTTGACATATTTCTAACATACGAAAGAAAATTCAACAGAAGAATTTTGCTACAGTTGGAAGTTAGCACTGAATCGCTTTAACTTTGTTTGACTCTCAAGTTAGGAGCCAAATATTTGCTAACAGCTGCGGAGTCTCTATAAATCCAATTATGCTAAATACTTCAACTCCTTCGCGAGATATAAACTATTTAGTAAGACAATGAAGTTTTCAGCGGGATCCACTTCCAAATGTCCACCCATTTGAATTTACTACCTGAATTACCAATGAATCTTCCATTTGAAAAGGGGACAATGGCCATTTAATCACAAATGTTTGGGAAATAGGCGAAACTACGGCACCCCCGTTGACCACAGAGGCGCCGGGAATCGATTAATCGATAATCCATTGGTGGTCTAGTCAATCGATATGCCTGCATTCAAACCACTCGTCGACAACTCTAACTAGCAATAAGTTTTCCCAATAGAACATTGCATCAGTCAAACCTACGAAGATAGTTAAAGAAATAGACTTAGCTAAGGAAATAAGGGGTACTCTGGGTAATGAAATTTGATTCGTTTTCTGTTAACGTGTAATGCAGCTTAATTCCCTGGGCAAGAATTTGCAATCTCAAACTTAATTTCCATTGCAGGTTGATGGCTGCATTAGGTAAATTTTTTTTTCTCGATTCAGTGCCGAAAAAAATAATTTTATAGACATTCTTTTTTGTTCATCATTCTTACGTCTAACCAATTCAAGATCTTTGGATGGAAGAAATAGATAGTCTGCTTCTATAATCAGTCAATGGATTTATTAATTATTGGTAATTGGTTATGTAATTTATTGTAGATGGATATTAGAAAATGGATATCTTACATTTTCAGTAATTATCGATATAAGGTAACGGTTTGTTACGTCATGTACTTGCCACGTTACGCGCATCTAGAATTAGATAGCTGAAAGCGTACTGAAATTTTTAACTAACTAAACAACTCAATGCGAACTAATTTGTAAATTTAATTTTAACATTTTCCTTTAAACATACGGTTTATAACTAGGCTAAATTAAAATTAACAGAACAAATTGGAATGTAAGAAAATACCAAGTTATTTTTACTAATATAATTAGAATACATTATTTTTTGTGATAATTATAGTGAGTGATTTTATATTAATCTCCGTGTAACTAAGGAGGTTCTTATGTATTTTGAGTTATTTTTTGAGCATTATTATTACTAGCAAGATTTTGTTGAATGATGGAGATAGGAATTTTATATTGCGACTAAATTATATCACACTCACTAATTTAAGAGTAAAGAAAGAAGTTTTACAATAATACATTATAAATCTACATGGTTGTCACTTAGTTCCTGAAAAGTATCTAATACGAAAGACGTTTCGCTGTACTACATTATTACATAGCTGCTGTTACTTAGTGCGTAAGGAGTATCAATAATAATAAAATAATAAATATTGTGTTACAACATTGTAAAGTTACATGATTTTTATGTTTCTTATAGCTTAATGATTTTTAAAGAAGTGTATTACAGTTGCATCGAAAAGCTACATGTCACTTAGTTCCTAAAATGTATCCAATAAGATATGGAGGTCACGGTCACTTAGTTACTAAGAGCATCAAGTGATAGACGCGAGAAATGTTACGTTACTGCATTATGAAGTTACACGGATGTCACTTATTTCTTAAATGAATATCGAAGTAATGTAAAGTTATACAGACACTAACTACTTTGTTAAGTGACACTTAGTTTTTATAGAATATCAAAGAAGTTGGATTCGAAGTTTTGTGCCACTACATTGTAAAATTGCAGGAAAGTTATTTGCACCATATACTTAAGGGAGATTAAAGGTGCTCCATAATTAACAGTATAACCTGAAAATCCCACTGTCAAAAATATTGACCAATTTCCTTCTAAGAAATGTAAAACTATCTAGACACTAACTACTTTGTTAAGTTATATGAGAGCCACTTAGTTTTTATAGAATATCAAAGAGGTTGGATACGAAGTTTTGTGCCACTACATTGTAAAATTGCAGGAAAGTTATGTACACCGTATACTTAAGGGACATTAAAGGTACTCCATAATTAACAGTATAACCTGAAAATCAATCTGTCAAATATATTGACAAGTTTTTTTTATTATCAAAAACTATTCTGGAGTTCGACGGAATTATTTCATTCGTCATTTAAAATCTCCTTTACTTTGCAAAGTGCCTCAACCGGTTTTCAACGAAAACGGTGGAAAAAATAATTGTTTTATTCAGTAACGACTTATTGGAAATTACAGGGAATAATTATGTGGGCAACTTCAAAAAATGACATTTAATCAAGCGAACGAAATCTAAATTAACGGATGGGTTCATGAACAAGACGGATAGCTTCGTGTCCATCTCTCCCATACCGATGGCTCTAGCCATCTAGTTAAGGATTGATAAAAGCCAGCCCGACTTATCAAATCATAAGTTATTGCTTTATGTTTTTTTTATTCGATTACGTTCTCTAATTGCCTTTAAATTTCAATACCATTTTCATCGCCAAGCGTGGAAGAGGAAAGAATTTCGAATGACATTCAGGTGCTGGGCTTTTTTTCTTTCGCCAATGCATCAAGGAGGAAGGGAGTCGTTGACGGTACGAGATAGACGGTATCTCTTCTAAAAGATCTTGATGAAGATGGATGGCTTACGTCAAGTTTGACTGTTTCAGAAAGAGACATACAACCAGAACATATCTCATGTAGAAAAAAAAGATATTCTTTTTACCGGTAGGATTTGAAACAATGGGTTACTAAGATGCTGACCTAGGAATTGTTTTGAAATTGGAGTACTTGGGCAGAGTTGTGTTAAAATAAGCGATTGCAATATTTTAAATGATGTTAGAAGTGATAAAATCTGATTAGATGTAAATTATAAATGATATGAAAATAATTTCAATTGTTTCAAGCACATTTATTACAAGAATAGGTCGTCAATAACAAAGTTAACTACTGAATCAACAAAGTTAGACAGAGTATTCAGTAGTTAAATATATTTTCAAATTGTTATTTTAGAAGGATTAGTTGTGAATTAAAGTGAAATTTTCAACATTTCTTGCGGACAGCTCGAACTGATACCTTTCTCGTCCGCTGAGTCTTGTCCAGATTGTCGAACAAACGACAACAAATAAATTTGTACTCGAATGCAAAAACAACAAATGCTAAATTGTTTTAGATTTCGAACACTTCGAAAAAATATTTCATTAAGCATTTTTGAATTTAAGACATCTTATTGATTCGTTGAAAGTGATTTTGTGATGTTTTATTCAGCTAATGTTTGACCTTGGTTTTTATTCCTGATCAAAATTTAAAAAAAAAAAAAAAAAAAAAAATTCACAAGCACATTAAGTAGTTTTACAACACCCAACACAAAAAAATATTGCGTTTGCGTACTCATGTAATGGGTTGAATGAATGTCAACTGAGTTGGAGATAAAAAGAATAAAGGAAAGAAAGAATAGAGGAAAGAAAAAAAAAGAAGAAAAAGAAAAGAAAGCTTCATATTTGCCATGGAACAAGTGGAATCCGTGTCACAAAAGTAAGGTAAAATTATTTTCTCGAGCAGTCGAGCTTACTGCATTTCATACATCATATCGTTTATTGTTTTGTTAAAAACTCTTCATTATTTTATTTTTAATATCAATATCCATGATAGACAAATAATGATTTTAAATTAAGAGGAAATTGCGCATTTTTCATTAAGTTCAAAAATTATCATTATGTATCAATATTAACACATTATTTATTATACACAAAGAGATAAATAAAAAATTTTCGAGCAAACAATCATAAAAATTTCAGTGTTTTATTATTTAAATTTTTTTCCCTTTGTTATAATGAATAATTTATGAAAT
The DNA here is from genome assembly GCF_982258835.1 of Parasteatoda tepidariorum. Classification (NCBI taxonomy): domain Eukaryota; kingdom Metazoa; phylum Arthropoda; class Arachnida; order Araneae; family Theridiidae; genus Parasteatoda; species Parasteatoda tepidariorum. Next base: position 68,869,660 of record NC_141756.1, read on the forward strand.
GCAATATAATAAAAAATTTAAAAGTTTTAATTTTAAAATTAGTTTTAATAATTTTTTTTAAAATTTTAGTGTTAGCAATAAATATGTTCCATAAATGTTAGTATATTTTAATCAGAAAAAATTACAATCATCATTCAAATTTAAGTTTTATAATATTTGACGTTTCATAATGGAGCTGCTAAATTTATGCACATGCATTTGTAAAAAAGAAATAAACTATAATTACTTGTTGTTTTGTATTTTATCACAGTCGATATAAATAATTTGAAAAAATAATTTACTTGACAATAAGTTATTTTTTTTAGATAATGATATAATTATTTTACAAAAGTTGTGTATTTATATTTTAGCGAAAAAATTCACCATTTTAATGGTTTATAATTGTTTATATAATTTTGAAGAAATGATAAGTGAAACAATTTTCTAATGTTTTCATTTCTTTATATTTTTGTAACTCAAGATGCAAATTCTTGATGAATAATTTAAAAAATATTATATAAGAATAACAAGAATTTTGTCGAACTGACATCATTATTATTTGACAAATGCTATGTGTTCATTATTTCAGACTAAAAAAACCCTATTTAAATATTTCATGATAATTTGCATGATTTAAGGAAACTGTAACCGAAATAGTTTTGTAAAGCAAACGTCAATGTCATTCCTTTTTTATTTTTGTCCCTTTTAGTTTTGTAATTTAAGATGCAAATTCAAGATAATTAACGATAAATAATTTAAAAAAAAATTATTTGTAAATAAATAATTATTTTAAACTTACATCATCATTATTTGACAAAAGTTATGTATTCAGTATTTTAGACTAAGTATTTCCATTTAAATAATTTATAATAATTTATATAATTTAAGGAATCTATAACCGAAACAGTTTTGTAAAGCAAATGTCAATGTCATTCCTTCTTAGTTTTGTAATTTAAGATGCAAATTCAAGATGATTCACGATAAGTAATTAAAAAAAATTTTTAAAAAAATGAATAAATAATTATTTTAAACTCACATCATCATTATTTGACAAAAGCTATGTATTCAGTATTTTAGACTAAGTATTTCCATTTAAATAATTTATAATAATTTATGTAATTTAAGGAATCTATAACCGAAACAGTTTTGTAAAGCAAACGTGTATATATATATATATATATATATATATATATATATATATATATATATATATATATATATATATATATATATATATATATATATATATATATATATATATATATATATATATGTATGTGTGTGTGTGTGTGTGTGTGTGTGTGTGTGAATGAAAATATGAGAGATTCCTTGAACATAAATACTTATTTTAAATTGACATCATTATTTTTTACAAAAGCTACGTATTTATTTTAAACTAAAAATTCCCCATTTAAATGATTCGCAATAATTTACATTTAGCTGAAAACCTCATCCGTAACGTTTTTGTAACGTGAAACGCCAATTAGTCTAATACCTTCAAAAAGCCTCTTTTTCCCGAGGAATTTCGTTCTCTACAATATCAACAATGTTGGAAGGGGGATTCGGTAATGTTTACTTTCATTTAACATGCCTAAAAATTCTTTCTGTTCTTCAACTAAAAACATAAAACTCTCATTCATCCGCTGGAATAGGCAGTGAACAGTAGATTTATTTTTCTTCTCCAGATACTGAATGTCATTTGAAAACTGACTTCATTCTTTGCAGTTATTTGACATTTGAAACATTTGGTCGCGTCGCAACTTTTGAAAAGGAAGAATGTTTTCGCAGATGGTCTTACTTCGAGAGAATTGTCTCAATTATTTCCAGAATTATGGATACCGGAAGCCATATTCTGATGTGTTTGGGTACTTAGCACGTGACCTTTGCCTTATGAACTCGTTCGAACAAGTTTTTGCTTGTTTATTTTGACTATCTACTTTCAGACAAAATGGAAGAGTTATTGCATGATTTAGAACTACCTATTATTTCTTTTATTTTTTTATTTTTTATTTAATCGTTAATTTTTTAAATGAGTTTTCGGATTGAAGCAATTAGGACGAAGCATGATGTTATTAGCAGTTTCTTTTTAATTTTATTCACCTTATTTCTTCTTTTTTTCTTCTTCTATGCTTGAAAAGTGCACGAACTTAGATTAAGGAATTATTATTTGCAAAGACCCGGATTTTGAATTTTTGGAATTTTTTCCGTTAAGGGAATTTAATATGACTTATCAGGGAGTGTTTTGAAGATTTTTTTAAAATATAATTTTTTGCAGCATTTAGTCTTTTATTTCAAATTCTTTTATTTCAATTTTTTTTAAAAATTATAATTAACTTTGTTTTAACTTTATTCATACATCTATCAAAAAATCAGCGCATGTAAAAATTTCTATTTCCTTAACTTTTTAGTCTTTAGTTATTTTACAGCAGCATTTATACCTAGTTCAATTAAATTATGTACTATACGTAAATTTAGGAACGAAATAATATTTAACATTGAAATTTCTGATTAATTATTAGAGTTCCTTTTAAATTTATTTAACAGCCTTTTATTTGATGATTTATGGTCATCCCCCCCCTCATTTTAAGGGTAACTTTAGAAGTCTTTTAGGTTATCAATATCTGCTATCTAATTATTATTATTTTCTGAAATTTATGTTTTTTTAGTTAGTGACTAGTTTAATTGTTATTAAAATGAATTTTTTTTTTTTGTCGTTTGGGAAAATGGAGTTGAATCAGGAAAAAAAGTGATTAAAAAGGGTAATCTCAGCGCTTTTGTCTTTGGAAAATTTTGTCATATAGTTCAAAGCGAATATTGTCTAAACGTCCACCGTCCAATTGAAATTTTGTCACACAATCCACTGTTCAGAGAAAATTTTGTCAAATAAATCATTGTTCAAGGAAAATTTTGTCAAATAAGTCAAATCAGTTTGACGCATATTGTATCAAATATACTGCAATCTGGTAAATCTGGTCCTCATTAGCTTTGTCAGGAGAGGGCTCCAAAGTTTGGACTCCTTAATTTTAATTTTTGCTCATATCGCCATATCTCGAGAACTTATTGAGCGAATTGAAATTTTTTTTTAAATATTTATTACCTTTTCTAAAGTTAATCGAAACATTTTTGAATTGTTAAGTATACAATTATTCTGTAAGTCATTTTAAAGTATGTAAATTTACACGGTGAAATTTTTTGGTGAAATCGGTTGAGTGGTTTCTGAGAAATCGAACTTTAAATGTACAACTTCTTTAAAACTTCTTTAAAACTATTCAACCGATTTCTCTCAAATTTTGTATTTTGCCATGTAAATTTACTTACTTTAAAATGATGTAAAATTTTTTGTACCTTACAATTTAAAATTTTTTTCTACTGCTATTTAATAAAATAAAAAATAATAAATATTTACTAATATTTTTTTGTATGGAATTATCTTTAGATAAACGAATTATATAATTGTGTGCAAACATTTTTCAATTCGCCTACAAATTTCTCGATATGTAGCAATTTTCGCAAAAAGTAAAATTAACATTAAGAGATCCAAGAGATTAGAAGATTTGCATCGCTCTCCTGACCAAACTATGGGGACCATATTTTCCAGATTGCGGCTATCCTCTATCTTTCAGGGGTCAGAAATCCGAATTCATCGAAAAAAAGAAATGTTTCTTCTGAGAAAGTACGTTTTTATGACTGATTTCGTATGTCGCCTTCTTGAACCATTAAGATCCGATCATTAGATCAAAAATTATTCAGGGTGATCCTTTTTTTTCTTCTTTTTTGGCACAATTATTAGTTGACAATTATTAGTGCACAACTAAAGTCAAACCTACAAGATGAAACATCAAACCAACGATAAAGGCTATAGGTGGATGAAAATGCTGCAAATTGCATGTACATACATATCATCACATTGATTTCAATAATCTTAAATTAGGATATATAACCTCTTTTGAATTCACCAATTATATATTATATGTAATAGTTGCTAACTAATTTCTTTGAAAACATGCGTTCACACCGAGTGATAGAATGAATTAAATCATTATTTCCGACTTAAATAAAAATTTTGAATGTAAAGTATAATGCACAACTTTGATTTTTTCCTAAATTTGTTCTAAAAATGTTTTTTTAAATGAAAAAATTATACTTAAAATATTTTGACATAATTATAAAGTTTAATTTCTGGCTGGTAAATTCTCTTAAATTTCTCACAATTCTCGAGGACTCAATATTAGGATTTTGAATTAAAATTCCAACTCATTTGCGCGTTTAAGTTTTTTTATTAATTTTAATAGATATGTCAAATACCATAGATGTCCATATTATCGAATAGCGAAAAGGGTAGTTTAGCTAGTATTTTATCTCAATACGAAGTACGTTTTGAATATTTTAAAGTAGTACAAGAAAAAAAAATAGAAATTTTTTTTTTTAAAGTTTCTATTCGTTTCTAGTCAAAGTGGTATTTTAGCTCTTCGAATCATTTGATGTTTTTTTTTTCAAAATTCTTCTTATTCCTGACTTTATGTAAACAATTGATTTTAGAATGAAAGTTTGTTGAGAAACTGGGATTAAATTTAAAAAATAATTTTTTCTCAGTGTACTTCATCATTTTTATTTGTGAATTTTTATGTTATTGATAGAAAAAAAAAAGAAATTGCTTTTAAGTTTTTATGGAACTTTGAAGTTTCTTTGAAATCGTGTGAACACAGAAAATGTCGCTTAATTTTATCTTCTTTTTCTTTTTTCCTTTTTTGTGTATGTGTATGTGTTTTACGAAATAATAAATTCAACTTGTTTATTAGTGTTAAGATTGCCAAGACTATTTTTTTCTTGTGAAGCTTCTTGTAGCTGAACTTTCAAGCAATGACAGAAGTTCCGATTAGGTTCTTGCAAAAGAAGAAAAATAAATAAATAAAATTTTAGAATCGAAACTTCTTTACGAATGTTGGCAAATAAAAATTCCTTTACTCAGACCAGAAGTTGGAAAATTTCCCAACGAAGAAAGAAGTGGAAGAAAAACGGATCATTCTATATAACTTTTGATCTAATGATCGAATCTTCCTATTCTAGGAATCAATCTTATTAGTTCGAGGGATTTATCTCACATATGCTGATTATTTAGTGCAGATGATATTTTAAGTTACAAAATCAGACACAAAAACGTATTTTCTCTGAATGATATTTGCAAGTCAGAAACCTTTGGATTTCTGACTTGCAAAATATAGAGGTTAGTCACAATCTGAGAAATATGGTCCCCATAGTTTGATCCGGGGGGCGATCCAAAGCTTGAGCCCCTTAATGTTAATTTTACTTTTTACTTATTCCGCCGTATCTCGTGATCATTTTAAGCGAATTAAAAAAAAATTGCACGCAATTACAAAATTTGTTTTTTCGAAAATAATTTAATACGAAATAGAACTTCTAGTAAATATTTATTATTTTATATAATAATACTTGAAAAATTTTTTAATTGTAAGGTATAAAAATTTTTACATCATTTTATGGGATGCAATTTTAAATGGAAAAATACAAAATTCAAGAGAAATTTGTCGAATATTTCCTGAGAAATTTAATTTTAAAATTAACGACTTTTTCAAATTCTCAAAAAGACTGCACTAATTAATTAACATATTTGAGGTTACCCCCTCGAACTATTAAGATTTAGTAATTGAGCGTGAAAAATCGATTATTAGATCAAAAGTCATTTAGTGTGGTCTGGTAATTTTCTTGAGCACTGTACATCAATTAAAACGTTTCCTCCATGTTCTCTTACTTTTACATCGTGAGTGAGCTTTTCAGTCCAGGCACAGTCTGAAATGCGCTTTTTAGAAAATGGACGACGCAGTTGGGAACACGTGTTTTAGAAAATGGTCACTGCCCGAAATACGTGTTATAGAAAAATGGACGCAGCTCAAAATGAGCATTTTCAATGTACAGCCAAAATTTAACAACTAAACGAAGAAATTCATACACTATAAAAAATTTCCGGATCGAGTAACAATAAAAAATAGCGCTTCTCCGGCTGCCGGTACATTTCACCGTAAAATCCATTTTTACCGGATCATGTGACGTAACAAAATGTCTGATAAACCGTAATTTTTACCATAAAATCACTGATCAGTCTAATTAAATAAATATTTCTGTACAAATTAAGGACGGAAATAAGGATTAAATTAATTTTACGGTAAAAATGGATTTTCCGGTAAAATAAATATCACGGATGATGTACCCAAACGGACCATGCTGGTATTTTATACCACAATTTGATCTGGAATTTTTAAAGTGTGCTTACTTTTCCTTTTTTTTTCTTTCTTTAAAGCATAATCATTGTGTCCTGGGCTTCAGGGTTGGAGTGATTGAGTATATTACAGATGTAACTTTTCAGATATACCTTCTTATTTAGAGCACTAAACAATTAAGGGATTTTACGTCAGTTTAATACCACCATTTTAAATTTATAGGTCCCGTGATAACCTTGTAAGGAAAACAGTTGACTTTTAATATTTTTTTTTCAAAAAAAGGTAATTTAAAGAAAAAATATATATATAGCAAGTGACGATTTAGGCAAATGAGCATAACATAGTAAATTTATTTGAATTAAATTGTTTACTCTTTAAAAAAGGAACAATTTTCAAAAAAGAATAAAAGGAATAAAAAAATAAGAATTTTTCTAAAAATAGCTATGTCCATTTTTCTAAACACGCATTTCGGTCTGCGTTCTTTCCTTTAAACGAGCATTTTGAGCTGTGTTCATCTATTTAAACACACATTTCGAGTCGTGCCCATTTTCTATAACACGCATTTCGAGCTGTGTTCATTTTCCAATACACGCATTTTGATCCTTGTCCATTTTCTATAACACGCATTTCGAACTGTTTTAATTTTCCTAAACACACATTTTGAGCCTTGTTCATTTTCCTAAACACGCATTTCGAGCTGTGTTCATTTTTCTAAACACGCATTTTGATCCTTGTCCATTTTCTAAAACACGCATTTCGAACTGTTTTAATTTTCCTAAACACACATTTTGAGCCTTGTTCATTTTCCTAAACACGCATTTCGAGCTGTGTTCATTTTCCTAAACACACATTTTGAGCCGTGTCCGTTTTCCAAAAACACGCATTTCGAGCTGTGCCTAGAATAAAAATCTCACCGAAAATCTTTGAATATTTTAAACGCTTACGCAGACCATTCTTCGGAATGTCTTGACATTTCATAGCCTCCTCTCAGCAATCAAACGCTCGATTGACCCAAACTAAATTTTCATTTCACTTTATTTTAAGTCAACGGAGACTGGAAGTATTTATAACCATACATCAATGCTACTTTACGATGACGTGTAGAAAGTACTTAAAAAAAAGGAAGCCCCCAAGTACTGAGATTGAAAAGGAAGAAATCGTAAAGGAGATCGAAGTATTCAAGATTTTTTTATGATTAAATCGTAAAACTTCAGGTGGCATTGCTCTTTCCAATAGTTTTCACAGCGTTTCTTTTCGTTTATATTGTGCTCAACATCATATCCGGAATCGTAAATTTTTAGCCTAACTTAAATAAAAACATTAAAATAAAATGCAATTTTCTTTTGGAAGAAGTTTTAATAGGTTTGAATTCCTGAACGATCATGATCATGATCAGAAAAATAGTTCAGAATTTTCTGTATTATTTTAAAAATATGAGAGTTTGATGTTAGTGTTTTAGTTTACATTTGAATTCTGAGTCTTTTTTACGCCGTTTGTCAATCAAATTGATACTTTTTATAATGTTTTGATGGTCAATGGCGCTAAGGGATATGTTTAAATTCAGGAGCAACTATGTTGATCAGAAAATAGTTCCAAATTTCATCAAATGTTATTGGTTTTGTTAATGATTGAATCATTGGTGACCGACTTCAATTAATACCATTTATGTATCAAACTAAACTTGTATTGTCTCTCAGAGCAAAGTTTCATTAAAAATTTGAGTTATAGAACGAATTCGGAAAAGCATCGAAATTTCAACTGACTATAAATTCATTTGGGCAATAGTAATACAGTAAATTACGCTTGTAGCAGTCTGGAAACGAATTGAACTTATGCTGTCACCCCGCATAGAGCTTCAGTAGAGATTTAATTGCTCTACACTGGAAAAAATTCCGGTAAAAAATACTGGCAGTCAATATTTTTTACCGTAAAATCCATTTTTACAGGAACATGTTACGGAACAAATGTCTGATATACCGTAATTTTTACAGTAGTAATTACCGTAAAATCTCTAATTAAATTAATATTACTGCAGAAAATTGAGGTATAATATTTTACGGTAAAAATGAATTTTACGGAATGAGCCCAAAGTGCTGGTACTTTGTAACGTAATTTGATCGGGAATGTAGTGAGTCGAAAGAAAAAAAAAATCGAAAATTGGATTGCGATATTCCATCATGAAACACACGAATGTGAGTTAATAAAACAAATTTTGAAAATGGCAACAAAAAGAAAACCATTCGAATGGAATAAAGTAAAAATTAAAATAAACACGAAATAATGAACTTTATTTAAAGAAAAATATCTTAGAAAATTTAAAGAAGTACTTAACTGTTTTCTTTATCAATTCAGAATTTTATTCAACGCCATGAATTCAAATTGAAACACATTGACTAAACTGCTCCTAAGTCGTAAAGAATTTTCTAGTTGTTGCCACGTGGAAATTGAAAATCAATTATATCTGCGTTGTTACGTTTGCAAATGCAAACATTGATGAAACATTCGTTTAAGAGCAAAGTGTTGGCAACATTTTGAATACAAATGATTAATGTGCTTGAAAATTTGTAGTGGGAGGCAAATTTGCTCCAGAAGAGGGTGAGTTTCATTGTTTTAAAAGAATTCGATTCTACAATTCGATTTTTCTGGGCTGATTCGAATTCGTAATCAAAGAATTTAAGTTTGGGTAAAAATCAATTTCATTCGAATGCCGCAATCAGTCGAAAGCAAGTAGAATGTGTCCCCAGTTTAAATAAATATATAATTAAATTGAAGAATTGGTAAATGCTGTACTTTTTCATATGAGTTCCTACCATTCTTTTAATTCAAATTTCTAGTCACTAAAAAACACTATATTTACGATTGCTATAAACTAGAGACATACCGGAAGCGTGGCAGCGATTTTCCAATACAGCGACTTTTAGCGACCCATTCTCCTTGGCATTTTTTTAAATAAAGACAAAAAATGATTTTTGTCTTTTGTTTTAGTTTAGGTAGCAAATTTGTAAAAAATAAAAGCTTGCATTATAATTACGACAAACGCTTAGAGGAAAATCTAAAAAAAATTGGTGGAGTCGATAAAGGTCGTGGGCTTGCAAATTAGCTGCTCGGCAATTATCCGGTACCTGGTCGGTTTTTCATTTCCCGGTCCCAGTTTTTTTGTCTCAAGACCAGTACTGAACAGATTTACCGAGTTTCCAGTGCCAGATCTATTCGTCTATGTTCAAAAGTACTATATTCAGATTTACAGTAACCTTAAAACTATACTTAAAAACAATTGTAGTTTTATAAGTCCATGTATTTCAACAGTTTCTTAACAATCAAGCTGAAATAACTGCTTCAGGCACTGCATATTTTACTCTTGCACAAAATTTTAATTCAGAGAAACTTAGAAAAAGTGGACACTGCACACTCTTGGGACAGGAGAAATATTATTCGCTAAACAGAAGTGCATGTTTAAGAGAGCGATATGCAAATTCAGAAATCTAATTCTAAAGACTATTTTAACTTAACTAATATGATAGTTAAATAAATTAAAAAAATATAAATAAACTATTTCAACTATCAGCAGCAACCTACTGAATGTAACCTTATTGCTTTAATCAGCACGCACCATGAGATGCAGTAACGAAATTTTCAGTATTTAAACGAACAATCAATTAATTATTTAAACTATCACAACTACCACTTATGGAAAATAACCTTGTCGCTCTAATCAGCACGCAACATGAGATACAGTAACGAAATTTTCAGTATTTAAACGAACAATCAATCAATTATTTAAACTATCACAGCTATAGTTCGTTCACCAGAAGTTGAGACTTGGCTCCACCTCCTGGGACGCAGAGTTCATTTCAGCGCGGGAGTTAGAAGAGAAACATCTCCGTTGTTGAAATTGAGACAACCCTTAATTTGCGCCAAGCACAAAAAGTGAATTATTTTTCAGTCATTACTTTGCTTTATCATCTGCTATTATACCTTTTGTTACACTAGCTAATTAAATATAGTTAAAATTTAAAAACTGTTGTTCTCCCAGAGAAATGGCTCATAAAGGACAAACTATTCACTCAAAAGAAAGAAATATCATAAGAAATGGTGCAAAATATAATCAAATTTATGAAATATTTATTGTTAAAAAAATGCACATAAAGTTTGCGAAATAAATATTTTTGCCAAACGATCGCCAAATAGCAACATTGTTCAAGTTTGCTCACAACCTTCTCCCAAAAATAGCGAAATAGTATCGTCGCATACCACGTGATGAAGGCGGAGCCAAGTGCCAACTCCTGGTGAACGAGCTATACCACTTATGGAAAATAACCTTGTCGCTCAAATCAGCACGCAACATGAGATGCAGTAACGAAATTTTAAGTATTTAAACGAACAATCAATCAATTATTTAAACTATCACAGCTACCACTTATGGAAAATAACCTTGTCGCTCTAATCAGCACGCAACATGAGATGCAGCAACGAAATTTTCAGTATTTAAACGAACAATCAATCAATTATTTAAACTATCACAGCAATCACTTATGGAAAATAACCTTGTCTCTCTAATCAGCACGCAACATGAGATGCAGTAACGAAATTTTCAGTATTCATACGAACAATTCTTAATCGATTATTTTTTCTGTCTTCCTCGGTAAAAATTCAACTCAGTTCATAGTTTGAACAATCAGCTACCGCTTATGGAAAATAACCTTGTTGCTTTAATCAGCATGCAACATGAGATGCAGTAACGAAATTTCCACTATTCATACGAACAATTCCTAATCAATTATTTTTTCCATCATCTTTTACCAAAAATCCAAAAGATTTTTTCTACAACGAATTGGAAATATTTTATGGGAATCATCATGAGCAAAATATCTTGTGTTAAATATAATAGGTTAATAATTTTTTTAAACTGATTGTGTCATGCTGTCACACTTAATGCATATTTTTAAAACATTTAACAAAAATGAAGTTTAAAAAGTATACACGTTGTGGGTTACACATTAAAGTGAGAAAAAAAAATTACCAAAATCTGACATATTACTGAGAGAAGGACAGTTAAAAAAAAATGGTTTTTCACCTGCCGTCGACTTCATTAGAACAGGTTTTGACATTTTTATTACTGCCTTACTCAATCGTGTTTCGTCGGATTTCCAATATATATATATTTTTTTTACCCTCAATCAATTTTTTTTTTCAATTTCAATGATTCTAAAACCATGCATTAAGGATCAAAACTATGAAACCTTACATAATGTATTTAAACTTACCTTTCAATAATACGGCAGTTGTTCAGAAGTTGACAAAACTTAAGTCAGTTCAAAGCAAGAATTAATTCCCTGGAAGAGATGAAAAAATAAATTGCCAATACCGAGAATTTCTAAGGTACCAAAATAAAATAACTTTATAGAAGAATAAAACAATATATAGTTAGAATAAATCAACAGATATAGTGCTTGGTATATTTCATAAAGTATTTATTATTAAATAAATTTTCAGCAGAATAAATTTTGTTTTCAAGTAAATAGAATACAACCACGTAATATTTTAGTTCTATGTACACTAAAGATTAATACTTTAGAAAAGTTATTGTTTACTTCACACAAGGAAAAAAAGATGTTTCGTCTTCTTTAAATTTATACTTTAACTGGGAAAATAAGTACTTATTTAAAGATTATAAATCCTAAAATCGTTACTTACTAGCAAAAGTTATTTTCGTTAAAAGCACAGCTTAAAGTTTAAAGTTCGAGCCAAAAGAAGAAAAAACTATTTAGCAGCACAAGTTATTGTTTTCTGAAACTATATATTTTTGATTTTATTTAAGTTAAACAATTTCTCATCAAAAAAGGATAGTGAACAGATGTAAGCTGCCTGAGAAATATAATGATTGAATGAAAATTTTATTTTTTTGTATGTTTAACTGTCAAAACAAAAACATTATAAGGTAGAATCACAATGCGAAATTTATTTCATTTATTTTTAAGTTTGTGATTTAATGTGAGCATCGCTTACTTTTAATTAATATTTTCAATATTTTTCTTTAACCGAATTAAATTGCATAGTTCATTTATTTTAAATAGCATATTTTGAGCCATGACGACTCAAGGAAAGAGCGTTTGCCTTCCAAAGAGGTGAACCGTTTTCGAATATCAACGATGACTAATTGGTAGGAATTCTGCTCCCGGTGCTCCCAGACCGCAGCGTTGACGTAAAATGCCGTCAGATCGTGTGTTAGGTTCCCCTTGCCATCAGGCTAATCGTGGGAGGTCTTTGTGGTTCCCCCTGTTACGCAAATGCGGGTTAAATCCATCAGAAAAGTCCTCCACGAAGGCAAATTTCTCCCAATACTTGATCCAGGAGCTCCCTTGTCTTCTGGATTTGGTTCAAAATGGTAATGATGGCTACATTACCATAATCATACCGTTGGTCTCGAAATTTTGGCAATTGTTGAACAAGAATTTCATTTTACGGACGGTGTCTATTTTTTTTGGTAGGGATCTTTTATATAGCAATTGTCATTTTATGGGCATTGCTGTTAATTTTAGAGGTTGATCATATGTTTGCTAAATGTGAAATTAAAGAGAATTTTACAATTCAAGGTTTAAAAATTATTTTCAGACTTATAGAATCTCTGCTGGCCTATATTCGCATTTTCACAACGAATTTCTTTTTTTTTTCTTACCATATTACTCCAGAACAACAGTCAACACTCAAATAAAAGTAGAATAGTGTTCACGCTTCATCCAATCTTTTAAGTTTGCTTATTTAATTAAAAAAAAAAAACCCATTTAAAACCAGTCTGAATTTAAATTAATTATTTCAAACAAATAAAAAGGTCTTAAACAGACACCATTCCGATTTTTCCCGTTTCCATTCTTATATCACAAAACAGAGAAAATTGAGTTTAGTATCATCATCCAGGAATTTTAATTACACCTTCCCCATATGTCTGTATGCACATATCTGTGTTTGAATGAAAAGGAAATGTTTTCTAAGTCTTTTCGCCCGGGCTAATCCAATTTATGTTGACAAAACGCCAAAATAATGAAATTACAACCATTGTCTGTTATTCCCTTGGAGATGCCTTCGGATGATTCTTCCTCGTTTAAATGTCTTGTTTTCCTTTCGAAAAATGATAGGGGAAGAACACTCAAAGCAAAAGGAATAAAACGTTATTTTCTGTTTCCAAACGATATTAAAAATGATGTCGTATTCTAGAGGATAATTAATTTTCTCTTTGAAATGCAAACGGTATTCCCGAACCTCGAGTTTTAACTTGACATATAAAATGTAAATAAAAAGTTGCGAAGCTTTTGTTTTAGAGTAAATAGAAATTTTAAAATAATGAGTTGGAGTTAGTAAAAAAAAATATTTGTACGGGCATGAGGATTCTTTAATTTGCAATATTTATCGAATAAAAGAAATAATCTAAGCGCAGATGTGGCGTAACAATCATATTCCGGTTGTTATATTCTAGAATATTCGAAATAATTTTACTAAAATGACAAATTTCTGTATTTGATATCACAAAATGATTTGGAGTCGGAAAAAGGAAAAAGGTATAATCTCGATATTATGTACAACTTTTTTGCAATACTTCTTATTAGTAAGAAAATAAAGAATTCCTAGTGCACTTTAGCATCCAAATAGAGTCTCGGTGCTGCCATCTAGTGTGGCAGAAACTAGACGTCCAAATTAACATGACCAACGGTATCTCACCCATTATGGTGGTCCTGAAAGAGTGGATACCACCTTTGGAGAACGCACTAGGTCTGCTCATCGGCAAGACCGATTATGCAGCTCATTAGAAATTAAAAAAAATAAAAAATAAAATAAAGTTTGGGTACAATTCTTAGTTGAAACATCTTGTTGTCCAGCAAATAACAACTAGTAGGGGAGAGTTGGGTAGCCCAGCCCACTTAAGGAGTATTGCTTATATTTCTGTATAATATTGAGCAATAATCAATATTTTTGTATACTTCTATTGTTTTATCATCTAATTAAATAATGCAAAAAGAATAAACCTAAAAAAGAATAGCTTAACTTTAAAAAAAAATAGAAATTTAAAAAAACATGCTTTTCAGCTCTTTTCAAAATGTGTAGTCGGGTAGCCCCGCCCAGTTACAAACATTATGTTTTTTTACTGTTTTTTCAGGTGTAAATGAAAATGACCAATGTATTGACAATAGATAAACCACATTTGTCATTTTTATCACAAATACTTGAGTATATCAAATATTTGAGTATATCACAAATATTTTATCATGAATACTTGAAACTTTGAAAATAATAATTTTTTAATATAACAATTTGGGTCCGACGATAACTCAGAGTCACAAAATTCTCAATATAACAAAAATAAAAGTTCTCAAAAATCTCATAAGCGGACTGTAATAATTAAACACCACTTTATTAACACAAGTCAATTAGAGAAACGCTGTTTTCACACATCCGAGCTCTTCGGATTCATAAGATACACTAATTTTTCATAGATGGCGCTTCTGGCGTCAACATACCGCCGGGCGTTGAATGACGCAGCATTCAACAAAATAGAAATAAAAACAAAACACAAATAAAAACAAACCAAAAAAATATAACAATAAAACATAAACATATATCAACACAATTTTTAATTAACATGAGGCAAAGTTACTAATTTAATTACTGGCCTTTTAAATGTACCATTTTTATCTTTAAGAGTTACAACTCTGGTTCTGTTATCCTTACCTGGATGAGTTTTGATAACCCTTGCTAAATTCCATTTTAAATAACAATACACATCTGGATTTTTTACTAATACTAAATCACCTTCTTTTATATCTATGTTACCCTTGTACCATTTAGGTCTATTTAAAAGCTTATTAAGATACTCTACTGACCATCTTTTCCAAATATGTTGAGTCATTTTTTGAACCAATTGCCATCGGCTAAGACGATTCATTGGAACCTCAGTATAGTTAGGTTCAGGTATTGCTACTAAAGTAGAACCAATAAGAAAATGAGCAGGTGTTAGTGCTTCAACATCATTTGGATCACTTGAAAGAGGACAGAGTGGTCTAGAATTTAAGACTGCTTCAATTTGAACTACGAAAGTTAAAAATTCCTCGTAACTTAAGATTGTTTTTCCAACTACTCGTTTAAGGTGATATTTCAGAGACTTTACACTTGATTCCCATAATCCTCCAAAATGTGGAGTAGAAGGGGGATTAAAATACCATTTAACTCCTTCATTAGTCATAAAATTTTCTATTTCCTTTTTACTCTCACATTTAAATAGTAATTTAAGATATGACTTTAATTCTCTATTTGCACCTATAAAATTTCGGCCGTTATCACTAAAAATCTCAGAAGGTTTGCCTCTTCTAGATAGAAATCTTTTAAAAGCAGCTAAAAATGCAGCTGTTGTTAAATCATTCACTATTTCAAAATGTACAGCTTTTGTTGTGAAACAAACAAAAACACAAATAAATATCTTTTTTACCTGTTTACTTCTACCAATAAAGCTTTTAACTACAAATGGTCCACAAAAGTCCAGTCCAGTTCGAGAGAAGGCTCTAGAAATGGTTACTCTAGCAGCTGGTAAGTCAGCCATTTGCTGTGGTTTAGACCTAGAACTTACCTTTTTACACACAATACAATTAAAGACAATTTTTCTAACAACATTTCTTGCTGAAACAATCCAAAATTTTGATCTTATAAGAGATAATGTAGTTTCTGCACCTGCATGAAAATAAAGAATATGAAAATAATTAATCACTGTTGAAGTAAAATTATGTTTGGTAGGCAGAACCATTGGATGTTTTTGAGATTCACTTAAGTCACTGTTTTGAAGTCTGCCACCAACTTTCAGAATTCCATTTTCATCTAGAAAGGGACACAAATTTAAAAGTTTACTATTGTTAGGTATTGGTAAGACTTTTTCCAAACACTGAATTTCAGTCACAAATGAAGTACGTTGAAAGTTTCTTACAACACACAACAAAGCTTGAGAAAGTTCACTTGTTGTCAACGTTCCACGGGTAGGATGCAATGGATTCAAAGAATTATGCAAGAATCTCTTGCACCAAGCCACAATTCTTAAGATTTTCATGTAAGAAGAACATTCATTAATAACACTTAGAGGCTCAAATGTGTTAATTAGGGCACAAATTTCACTAACTACTGGTGGTTTTAATTCTCGAAGAAACAGTTCATCAGACTCTACAGATATATTATCCGTGCAATCATCTACTGACGATTGTTGCAGAAATAGAGGGCCACTCCACCACAAGTCACATGTTTTAAGTCTCAATGGATCGATACCTCTGGAAACGAGGTCGGCAGGGTTCTGTTTTGAAGCAACATGATGCCACTGTTCACTCACAGTTAATTTTTGGATTATAGAGATTCTATTGGCAACAAAAGTCTTTAGGTCTCTACACTCTTTTCTCATCCACGCCAGAACGATAGTACTATCTGTCCAGTAACAAGTTTTAGAAACCTCTAGCTGCAGGGCACTTAATACTTTCCTCATTAGTTTCACCAACAAAACTGCTGCGCAGAGCTCTAGTCTAGGTATTGAGACACACTTCAGAGGAGCTACTCTGGATTTACTGATAAGTAGCTTTGTTTTTGAATCACCAAGAGAGTTGATGGATTTAGAATAGATTACTGCTCCATACGCCATTTCTGAGGCATCGGAAAATCCATGTAATTCTACGATGAGAAATTGTTCACTGAGAATCCATCTTGGGACACTGATTGAGTTCACTGCACTCAAGGAATTAAGGAAACTGTGCCATTCGGCGCTTTCTTTAACTGGAAGAGCATTACACCAATCCAATTTTAATAACCACAGTTTTTGTAAGAACACTTTAGCTCTAGTGATGATTGGTCCCAACAAACCAAGGGGATCAAAAATTCGTGCGATTTGAGAAAGCACTGTTCGTTTAGTAAAAACCTCACTTTGATCAATTATTACATTAAACCCAAAACTGTCTTGTTGTGGTTTCCAAAGCACACCTAATGTTTTAGTTTCATTAGTAAATGAATAACTCGATTCATTAGTTTCATCACGGAGAAGGAATTTGTTATTAGCTGACCATTTATGAAGCTCCATTCCTCCCTTTTCTAACAACGATATAAGCTGTTGTTGAATGTCTCTTGCTTGTTTTAAACTCTCTGCACCGGAGACTATATCATCCATATATACATCATGTAACAACACAGTTGATGCTAATGGGAAGTCTCTTCCTTCATCTCTGGCTAACTGCTGCACTGTCCTAGTTGCCAAAAAGGGAGCACTTGTTGTGCCATAGGTAACAGTAGACAGTTTATACACTTTCACTGGATCATTAATCTCTGCCTTAAATAAAATTCTCAATAAATCTCTTTGGCTATGATCTACAAGTATCATGCGATACATCTTTTTGATGTCAGCAACAAAGGCAAATTGATGTTTTCTAAACCTAAGCATGATGCACAATAAATCATCCTGAATTATACCTCCGTTGTACTGTAAACAATTTAATGATTTTCCAGTAGAAGTTAATGCACTTGCGTTAAACACAACTCTCAAAGGGGTACTTTCGGATTCAGGTCTAAACACGCAATGATGAGGAATATAATACTGCACATCTGGTTCTTCAGACTCTTGTACTTCCTCCATATGACCCATATTTAAATACTCTAACATAAATGCTTTGTAAAGTTCACAAAATTGAGGTTCTCTAACAAGGCGATTCCATAACGAATTCAAACACTTTACAGCTTTTTTCTTAGATTCACCCAGCACAACTCTCAAAGGGGTACTTTCGGATTCAGGTCTAAACACGCAATGATGAGGAATATAATACTGCACATCTGGTTCTTCAGACTCTTGTACTTCCTCCATATGACCCATATTTAAATACTCTAACATAAATGCTTTGTAAAGTTCACAAAATTGCGGTTCTCTAACAAGGCGATTCCATAACGAATTCAAACACTTTACAGCTTTTTTCTTAGATTCACCCAGACACGACGGATCTTCTCTAAAGGGCATTTTAACAACATATTTTCCACTCTCCGTTCTTGAATAATTTTCAAGAAAATGCTCTTCACAAATTTCAGCTTCTTTAGTTTTAGAAATTTCAGACTCTCTCTCTACATCTTCTATTTCCCAAAAAGTTTTTAATGTTTTTTCTAACTCATAATTATCTGTAACGAGCCCACAATGTATTTTATTTTCGTTTTTGGTCGGAAGACTCCCACTGACAATATACCCGAAAACGCTATTTTGTAATCTTAAATTTGTATCCTGAAGGAAAATTTGACCCGATTTTAAGATTTCATAAAAGTGTTCTGCTCCTAACAACAAATCAATAGGACTCGGAATAAAGAATTTTTCATCTGCTAGTTTAATATTATTTAGCGATAGAATATTTATATCAAGAGGATTAGCTGGTGTAAGCTCTGTAATTTTAGGAATTACTAAAAAATTTAAGTTTAAATCAAAACTCTTATCTCTATTTAAAATAGTAGCATTAACTTTCGATTTTATGCTCAGAGACATATTATTTATTCCCGATACAGTTATATTTGTACTTGACCTATTTAAACTAAGAGAATCTGCTAACCTTTTACTCATAAAATTAGAATTCGCTCCCACGTCTAATAATCCTCTAACTTCAAAACACTTATTTGATTCATCTTTAATCACACAAACAAAAGTGCTGAGTAAGACTGTTTTTAATTCCTTTCCCATTGTAGTAGAAGAAAATATATTTTCCCCACCCTCACAGACGACAGGCGTCTCATAATTCACAGGCATTTGGAAAATTGGTGCGGAAGTATTCAAGGACGATTGAATGTTCCTATTTTCATTACACATTTGATTCGAAACTATTTCTTTATTTATTTTTTGCTCTCGCGGAAAGTGAAGAGAAATATGATGCCTTTTTCTGCAAATACTACAAGAGATTTTGTTTCTACACTCACTTACTTTATGATTATTTAAACAGTTAAAGCATAAATATTTCGATTTAACGAACTCAACTCTATCACTTACAGACATATTTTTATAAATAGTACATTTATACAAAGGATGAATTTCATCACATAAAATACATTTAGTATTTTTTACATCCGTTAGAAACACTTTTGACATAGTTTTCGAATTATTTTTATAACTCATTCTAGCATTATCAACTACGGGTTTCCCCCTAGAAGTATAGAATAAATCAATCTCCTTAGCTAATTCTACAGGTTTAAACCAAGAACTTGCTTGTCTTACATTTATAAAGCACATAACCTCTCTATCAAGTGTTTGATTAATTTTATCAGATACTATTAATTGCTTCAAAGTTTCGTAGTCAGTTACATTTTTTAACTTTAAATAATATTCCCAACTCGTTATTAATCTAGACGCGAACTGCACGTATGTTTCACTAGTCATTTTTTGCGCTTTCCTAAAATTCTCTAAACAGATTTGGGGGGATGGCTCGAATTCTCTCAAAACTATAGTTTTAACTTTAGAATAATCTCCTAATTCGTCATCTTTAATGTATGTAATTACATTTGTGGCTTTTTCCCCTAACAGATTGAGAAGAATCTCAGCTTTACATTTCTCAGGGACATTTTTTGAAATAAAAGCTCTTTCTAATGACGAAAAGAAATATCCCCATCCTTCTGGTCTATTAGGAATTTTAAGAGTTAAAGTCCTCACACTTTTAATGAGAGAGTCTAAAGTTTCTACACTTTCGTTTTTTACACTATCAACAGGTAGTTCACTTTTAGATTCGATTCGCAATTTAGCGAGCTCAAGTTCTGATTTCACTCTTTCAGTTTTTAATTTTTCAATTTCAATTAATCGGATTTCATCACTTTTTCTTTCTTCGATTATGTTATTTGCTAACTCTTCAACTAACTCAGCGTTATTTTTATACGTATCAGAACTCTGAATTGCTGCCATTAGATCAACTATAGTTTTCAGATTAGAAATGTCTACATTAAGCTCGACAGCAAGCCGAACATAGTCCTCTTTTTTAGCACTTTTAAACATATTGAATTTCAATAACTAAATAATAAATCACGTACCTTTTATTAGGTATATTATCCACTAAATTTCACTACTGATAACTCCGATAGACAGGACCAACAAATGGGTCCGACGATAACTCAGAGTCACAAAATTCTCAATATAATAAAAATAAAAGTTCTCAAAAATCTCATAAGCGGACTGTAATAATTAAACACCACTTTATTAACACAAGTCAATTAGAGAAACGCTGAACACATCCGAGCTCTTCGGATTCATAAGATACACTAATTTTTCATAGATGGCGCTTCTGGCGTCAACACAATTAATGTCCGATGGCCCATTGTCTTGAAAAAATATTCTATACCTATGAAATTGACAGTGGGCGGGGGTACCCGACACTCCCCTATATAATTTTCGTTTAATATCTTCTATTGACTATAAAAATACACTTATTTTTCAACGTTTTTAATTTACAAGTAATAATCCACAGTACAGTTCTTTAAAATTCGATTTTAGTCAAAAGATTAGGCTTCATAAAATTATTTTTACCGTTTTCTATTGATAAAAAATGACACTCCTGATTAATGTTTGCTATCTATCAGAAAATAACACTTGATAAAAAATTTTTACAAGGTGTTCTATTGTTCAAAAAATAACACTTGATGCAATGCTTTTCTTTACAAATAGAATAGTGCGTTCCTTTACAAAGTTTGCTACTAAACAGAAATTAATATTTCGTGCAGTTCCTGATCAATAATTAATATTGATCAAAAAATTATTCATATTACAATTATTTGCAATGTTTCCTGTTGATAAAAAATAATAATAATTCATTAAATAAAATTTGGATTCAATTCTTTATTAGAACTTGACGAAATCTAAAAACTAGTTTTCATCGATGAATGTTTAAAATCATCATCATTTCTATTCATTCCTATTAAGTTTAAAACTTAAATTATTCTAAATTAAACACAATCATATTAAGATATGAATGTTGAAAAGTCTTGGTCAGATTTTAAATACGATAAAAATATTTTGATAATGGTATTACGATATTAGCAATGTGTATAATTTAGGGGCATAACAATTTTGTAAAAATAAGTTTATGTGTGAAAATGCTATTAATCAGAAGATCACGCTTCATAAAATTATTTTTATTGTTAAAATTATTATTAAATACTGTTAAAATTATATTATACTGTTAAAATTATGACGCCCGGTGGCTGAGCGGTAGCGCTTTGCGCTGTCAGGCCACAGGTCCCTGGTTCGATCCTCGGGCTGGGCAAGGTTGACTCAGCTTTTCACCCCTTCAGTGGGTCGATAAATGAGTGCCAAGCATGTTTGGGAACTAAACACTGGGGGTTCGGTGTTCGGCTGACCACCTGACCGGAACATCTGCACCTGCACCCCAAGGTCAAGAAAACTGAGATGGGCACAGTATGCCTTGGCCCTAAAGGGCTGTCGCTCCGCTGAGTTTAGTTTAGAGTTAAAATTGTACTATGCTGTTAAAATAATATTATATTGTTGAATTGTTGAATAATTATTCTTATAGATAAAATATAAATATTTAGTACAGTTCCTCCTTAATGTTTCCTATCTTATAGAAAATTACCCTTGATATATTTTTTCCAATGCTATCTATTTTATTTTATTTTATAACCGTCGTTGAACAGCCGACCCAATTTCATAGGTTTACGACTACTAATGTTCAACACCGTAGCCTTGTAATTTTGAACCAATCCAGAAGACAAGGAAACTCCTGGATCAATACCCCCAGAGGTTTTGATGTGTTATGGGAACATGGAGGACTTTGAGACTTGACAGATTTAACGTGCATCAGTCACCATTTACTACACGGGGAGTCTTCGGCCGGCGAGTATCGAACCCACGGCCTCTTAGACATGGGCCCAGCGCCCTGTCGACCTGGCTAACCCGGCCCCTCAATGCTATCTATTGGTCAGAACCTAACACTTGATACAGTCCTTTACAGTGTTTGTTATGAATAATAAAATAGCACGGCTGCTGAACAGAAGTAGGCCGCTGAACAGAAATTAACATTTCGTACAGTTTCCAATCAATAATTAATATTGATCTAATAGATTATTTGTGATACATTTTTTTGCTATGCTTCCTATTGATATATGATAATAATAATAATATTTCGATAAATAAAATTTAGTACAATTCCTTCTCAGAACTTGAGTAAATCTATACCATCAATGCATATATACAATCATCATTTGTATTCATTCCCATTGAGTTTAAAACTTTAACTATTCTAAACTAAACACAGTTATATCGCGATATGAATATTGGAAAGTTTTGATCCAATTTTCAAAACAATGGAAATATTTTGATGATAGCATAACACTGTTAACAATGCGTATAATCAAGGGACATAACAATATTGCAAGCGTGTCAATGAAGATAAGAATATCGGTGTTAAAATCCCAAATAATTCAAGTAAACAATTAATAAAGATAATAAAGAATAGAACGTTTTCTTCCAAAATGAAAAAGAGAAAATCGGTCAGGTATCGATTGGTATTCATTCTTCTCTTCTCATCTTCTTTTGTTCTCCCGTTTATTCTTTATTTTTTTTCCTTCTTCTAAAGAAGTGTCCCATCCTTCATTGTTTTGCTTTGTTATTTTCCCTCTCTTACGTTTCCTACACTCGTTCAAGCTGCAGAAATATAACATTGTTTGGATACATTTTTGCCGATCTTTCTGTCTACTTTTTCCCTTTTCCCCTCTTCGTGTGTATCAAGTGCTGGGCTCTTGGGTTTAATTTTCCCTTTGAGTAAAGATACTTGGAAGATTATAGAAACTCTATATCTTTTTCTTATTATTCAAAAGCTTGTTTGAATGAGGTTAGTGGTCAAGTTATTCAAATACTTACGTTTTTTGCATCAAAGCTGCTTTACTCAATTACTTTTGATTATGATAATTAACAAAAAAATTTAAAATATTAGGCTAGTCAAGATTGTATAAGTTGTTTCTTTTTAAAACCGATGCTTTTCTTTTCTAAGTATTGAAAAATATATATATATATAATTCGTTGAATGTTCCATCTTTTATTGTTTTCCTTATTATTTTCCCTCTCTTACGTTTCATATACTTGTTCAAGTTGCAGATATATAACATTGTTTGGGTACTTTTTTGCTGATCTCTCTGCATATTTTTTTCCCTTTTCCCCTCTTTGTGTGTATCAAGTGCCTGGCTCTTGGGTTTAATTTTCCCTTTGAGTAAAGATACTAGGAAGATGAATAGATAAATAGTTAGAAAATACTGATTTTCGTGTTTTTTTTTCTTTCTTTTCAGTTGCCTACTAGTGTTGTGTAAGAGTCCCACCTCTACTAGAGAAGCCCACAGACCGTTTATTAAAATGCAATATTCGAAAAATGGCAAAAAGTGAGGCCTCATATAAAACTTGATAAAATAGAACAAAAACCATGACATTTGGTTCATGACCTCTAGTAATTCATTGTATAATTAAAATAAATGAAACAATTTTACAAGAAGTACAAGATTTAAAATGTGAATAAGACAAATTTTCACTAGTTAATTTTCAAATCTAGTTAGTTTTTACTAAAATTAAGATCTTTGTTCCAAACTTTAAAAAAGTGATAACTTAGTTCTGATTGACTTGCCTTTTCATGAAATTTATGTTACTAAATTTTAACAGAATACTTTTTGTTTTTAATTCATAATTTATTCAAATCAGAAAAATAAGTCATTCAAAATTTCATGCATAGTTTAATTCATTCAATTTTGGAGGGAAAGAAAAATCGATGACTAAAATCTCCTGACTACTATAAAAAAATTAACTGATATGAAATATTCATTAGCTCTCTTACGAAATAAAATAAATAATATAAACTTTTTTAGTCCTCATAGAAAATTATAATTTTTCGATAGTACATTCGAAGGTTACGTCGGATATTATATTCTATGGAGCATCATGAATTCATTCTAAATTAGATGATTTCGTATCGAAATTCTAAAAAAAAAAAAAAAAATATTAGAAACATACTCTGCAATTATTTATTACGAAATAAATTAAAAATATACGGTGATTTTATCAAAAAATAACTCGAAAATATTTTTTTTTTCAAAATTACATTCACATAAAGGCACGTATACTAAACTTACAGTTACGATAATCTACTTCGAATACTATAACAAAATTCTTTTTAAATATAAAAGAAGAAAAGGAATGCTATTTTCCCCC
The DNA here is from genome assembly GCF_982258835.1 of Parasteatoda tepidariorum. NCBI lineage: Eukaryota > Metazoa > Arthropoda > Arachnida > Araneae > Theridiidae > Parasteatoda > Parasteatoda tepidariorum. The sequence goes on from NC_141756.1 coordinate 68,894,098, forward strand.
CTATTACAACAATGTTTCAAAATTAAAGCAAACTTTGCTCGATATATTTGCATATTATGCTCGGCGTCCTACTGGGATTTTTGTCAATATCACTTTTATTATACATTCAGTATTTAAAACTATAGTGCTTCATTTAATTAAGAATTCTTTCCTTTCAATGTTTTAACACATCAAACGAAAAACTGGAATAATCAAGAGCATTTTCTTGATCGGAAAACTGAATTTCTATGCACTTCCAACTCCCAACACTCCTGCATAAAAGAAAAGACTTTACTTTGATGCTTTCAATAAAATCTACCATATTGCAAATAAAACATTGAATTAGTAGGCCCGATACGAGATCCTTGAGGGATTTTGTTCTCTACATAAAAGTATTTAGTTTACGGGTGTGCATACATGGTTTAGAATTAGACTAAAGCATATTCTATCTAAGAAATGCTCAAATTTAAGACTGAGTTCTTTGACATTTATCTATTTCTTGGAAGAATCGCTAAGAGTATTAGCGGAAATGGCGGGTTGATGAAAAATAAAATCTATGTGTGTTTCATATATTTATAATAAAACTTTAGCGAGTTGTAATAAACTCAATGCTTCAACTTAATTATGTACGTTTCTGAAATAATCACAGGTTCTAAATAGTCCTTATTTGCTAAAGATCTAGCTCAAACTGGTGGTTTATAAAATAATTTTTGAAAGCAATTTAAAGAAATGTTACGCAAAATGCTCGCAATTTTATTTCGTACGGGTTATATTAAGAATAAATATTTACTTAGAGCAAGCATCCCCGTGTCAATCTTTTGTGGTAGGTTATACACCAAAGAGCCATTACATTATGACCACCCTCCATCTATAACAATGAGCTCGCAGAGGTTTTCATGGTTTCTCGCCCAGGAACAATGTTTTCATGGGGCACATTAGGATCCATAATCCTCATAGAACAATGCCTGTAAGCTACTTGAACATAGTTGCAGACCAGGTTCATCCATTCATGGCAACAGTTTTTCCTGCAGGGGATGGTGTTTACCAACAGGATAATGCACCATGTCATAAGTGTCGAATCGTCATGGATTGGTTCGAGGAACATTCCAGTGACTTTCAAGTCATGTCTTGGCCCCCAAATTCACCTGACCTTAATCCAATAGAGCATTTATGGTCCTACTTGGAAAACCAAATTCGTGCTGCCACGCTAACCCCTCACAATGTGAGGGGATTGCGGGACCAGTAGGTGAGCGCTTGGTACCAGATACCTCAGACTACCTATCAGCACCTTATGGAATCAATGCCACCGCAGGTGCTAGCAGTTTTGAGGGCTAAACGTGGTCCTACATGTTATTAGCAGGGTGGTCATAATGTAATAGTTCTTCGGTGTGTATCATAATGTAAGAGCTACATTAGCTATGGTACCATCCTTTTAATACACTATGACGTTCAGACCTTTGATCCACTATGTAGCCTGGACTTTTCATCCACTATGATGTCTGGACTTAACATCTACTATGTCGTCGAGATTTTTCATCCACTATGAATGCAGACTTTCCCTCCAATGTGATGACTAAACTTTTCATTCATTATGAGGTCCAGACATTTCATTCAATATGATATGCAGACTTTTTATCCACTATAACGACCGGATCTGATTTTAAAACTGATCACAGTATAACAGGATGGTAAGTAAATTAGTGTCCTTGCTTATTACAAGGTGCGTAGCCAAATCTTTCAGTAAAAAATAAGCACCTTTTAAGTACTTTTTAAGCACTATGAACATTGCAAAATGCAAAATAATTTTCAATTACTTTACATGATCATGATAAAATAACTAGTTTCTGACAAATAACTCTTCTTTTTTTTATTATATTAACCACCATAAAAAGATCGAGAGATTTTTCAGTTCTATTTCTGAGGGTGCAAAATGAAGCCTGAAATTGAGAACATCACGCAAAATGCAGCAGAGTTGCACATGAGAGTGCAAGAATCTCACCAAACTCAGTTCAGTATATGCACATGCGGACCCGCAAGTATTTCATCAAACATGTAAAATGATTGTCGCTTTCATACGCTACGAACCGAATGTAGGCCAAAATGGATTGTGGCGAATGAATTGTTAAAACATTGAATAGAATAATGTGAAAACCACGCTTTTGCATAATACGTGGCGAAAAATCGACATGGTAAAGAAAAAATATCAATTTCGAAAAGGGAAAATTGAACACTTTTTAAAAACACACAATAAAAAAAGCACCTTTAAGTGCTTTTAAAAAATGAGAGTTGAAAATAAGCACCTTTTAAAAACGCTATGCACCATGTATTAAATAGGTCCCTAGTTCATATTTCTGCGGTGACAGAGTATTTATTCATTCATTTTTTTGAAACGTTGAACATTATATTTACAGTAAAGAGTACTAGGACTCTAAGAGGAGATATATGATATTAATAAAATATAAGATGTAGTTTAAAATAATAAATATGGAAAGCTAGATCGCGGAGAAAAGAAATGCCTTAACAACAACAGCTTACCAATTTTGTTTTTTTACTTCTTTTTCGCCAACTACGGCACGGGCCACCGTGTGAAAAATCAAACTACAAATACATTTTCAACAGCTAAAAGAAAAGCAAAACTTAATCTAAAAAATAACTTTTTTTTCCTCGTTCCAAAGAGGCCTAAATAAGGGACGCAAGTGGGAAATAAATGCGTAAACATAAACAGAGGATTGACGAAATTCCCGGAGTTATAGATAACGAAAACGATTTTTTAAAGAACGAGTTTTAACAGAAAAGCTGTGAAATATAATGGAAACAGAAATGTTGGCTTAGGCCAAAACAATAAAAAAAATAGAGGTTCCATTCTTAAAACTGCATCCGTGAAATTGCAAAAAGATTTTAAAAAAGTTTTTTTTATTAATATTGTCAGAAACAAAATACTCTTCAAGTTAATTTTGGATGGGAGTAAAAATGTCAGACTGTTCGAGTGAAAAATTTTAAAGAATTTTTTTTTTTTTTAATTTTTTCAAATTTTACTTCTTATATATAAGGCACTATAAAATTATGCGAAATATTTTTAAGCCAATACAATAAAGATGCGGCCGCTTATGATATTTTAATATTGAGGATAATTTGCTGATGACTTAAACAACTGAAACAGAAAAATAGACAGATTTTCCATTTTCTTCTTTGTCTTAAATTATACAATGTTTCAATTATTGCAGTCATTTTTCTCATTCAATTTTTCATCTTTCTTTCTCTCTCGGCTACTGTGGTTTTACTAGATTTGTTTCGCCCCTTTATTTTTCTACTTCTCATAGACAAATTTACTTTTTATATTTCACCTCAATTTTGTTTCTTCTCATTCACGTCTGGCAAGTCTTGAAAATGAGCGCCTGTTTTTGAGCACTTCAAACTTGTCAGTTCCCCCCCCCCTCCATTTGGTATATTTTTTTAAGCGAATTTAGTTTTTAATCTAGTAATAACTTTCTGCTTTAGTGTCTTGGGATTTTTTTATTTAAAACACTTGAATACATTTTATGAAATTGAGCGTTTTCGGAATTGCAAAGCGTTTCTTATTTAAAAAACAATTTAGTGTCATTGTAATTTTTAAGGCAATACACAAATGAGAAAAAATCGTTTGGTTACAGGTTTTCCCCCTTTCTTTTCAACTCCAGTTTTTTTTCACACTATAGCGATAGGGGAAAGTAATTGTTTCTTTCCCCAAACCCTGTGGACGCAAATGAAGTATGAAAAAAGAAATAAAAAATATCTTTTATTAGCAAGCTATCTACAGATAATTATTCGATACTTAAAAAAATGCCTACAAAGTAATAAGAGTATTTAATTAATAGGATTTAAAGAAAGCAATAAAATGAAATTTAAACGCGAGGAATAATCGCTTTTGATTAATTAATAGCCTCCGATCCATTAAAATGCTTCTGTAGCCATGAAAAGAAACTTCATCTCTCTTTGGACAATCAATTTTAGCTGACGACGTAAAATAGAACGTTTTCAATTAACTCCAGTCCCGTCTTTTCGAAACATTTTTGGGTGTGGTTGTCTTTTCACTTCGTATCCTTTTCTCGCATTGGATGGAACATAAAACTGTAACCCTTGTTAAACAGGATAGTTTATTACTTAAGAAAATCGTTATTAAATAGTATTTTAAATTCTAAGCATACCGATTGAGTTAATAGATTTTGAGGAGAAATTCCATTAAAAATTCAAACGATTTTAAAGCTCTTTTGAGTCCCACTGAATAACTAAAGCTATTAAAATTAAAGTCGTAGTGTTTTCTTTTCTTTTGCATTAAGCTGGAGTCTAGGGTTTGTGATTTTTAAGATCTTTCTGAACTCGAAGGAACATTATTAAGATTGCCTCGGTCAAAAGCCAATTTTTTAAAATTATTATTATTATTCAGAACTCACACTGACTGCGTGATTAATTAGTTTTGCGTTGCTAATTAATTTTAGCGTGTAGTAATGTTAAGAATAAGTTTACAATTATTAACATCGAGAATTTTTTTTCTTAAATTTTAACAATAAAAAACTTTTTTTTGTAACAACGAAATTTTTAAACTAACTCGAGTAAGCTGAAAATATTCACATAAATTACACTTAAATTAGAATTTTATTTTAATTAATAAATTAGAATTTTATTTTAATTAATAAATTAGAATTTTATTTTAATTAATAAATTTGAATTTTATTTTAATTAATAAATTAGAATTTCATTTTATAATATAACCGGCTTTGTACAAATGATCCAACTCTGAAATTTCGACTACCAATGTTCAACACCGTAGCCGTGTAATTTTAATCCCAATCCGAAAGACGAGGGAACTATTGTATCAAGCATTGAGACTAACCTTCGTGGAGGAGTTTTTGAGGGAATTAACCCACATTTACGTTACATGGAGAGAAAAAATTATGAAAACCTCCCATGGTTAGCCTTACGACAAGAGGACTCAAACCCAAGATCCGTGTACCACTGAGGATATATTTTTACGTCAACACTGTAGTCGGTGCGAGCCGGGTGCGGAATTCGTATCGACCAGCCATCTCTGGGATTCGAACCCGGTTCACCTCGAAGGCGAACGCTATCACGACTCGTACAATGAGATTTAGTTGTTTTTATAATACTCCTACTAATTTTTGAAACTGATTTTCTGTAATGCCCCTAAATCAATGATTGCACATTAACTAAAGGCCTCAGAAGGTTTGTTTTATTCAAGTAAAGCATGAGTTACTAGTGATACCTCATACGTTAAAAAACCGTCAGACAGAGTTCATAGTTTAGAACACCAATTGATTTCCCTTTTTAGGTTTTAACTTCATTAAAATTTGGTGCAATATAGTCTCAGTCGAAACTGTCTTATGTTGGCATTAAAATCTACTCCCTTTAATTACGGAAATGTTAAGTTTTAGAGCCGTAATTATTTATTTCATGACGATTTCGATATGTCCCAAACAAATAGAATCGCAAAAAGTAGTTAATGTGTAGTAGAACTTTCATTCTTGTTCTATGGAACCGAAACTGTAGCACGCCCGTTTCTTTGCTATTATTTATGCTTTATTTACTTCTGTTTACTTTAGTATGGTAATTTATTTTTATAAAGAAAGTTTAGCGCGTAAAATTTCAAATGTTTTGGTTTGCGTTTAAAAAAGGTTATGCGTAATTTGTCTTTAAATAGTTAAAATAAATTGATGTTGTTTCTATTGAATAAAAGAATAATTTAAACAGGTACTTACATATTACGTATTTAACTGATAATAATATAAGCTACTTACGTATTATTCCGTTAAGCATTTTAGCAAGCTTCGAGCCAAAATCACTTTGGAATTTTCCAACTTTAGTTCCATATAACAGTTGGTTACAAAGTAATAAGACAGAATACTAATATAACTTATTGCAAGTAAAAATGAAAAAATAAAATTTTTAAATTAGTACGTTTGTTTTCAGATTTGGCGTTAATGGTTGGCAGGGTAATACTGAAATAATGTGACCCTGAAAACCAATTTTGTGTTTCTGTTGGACTTTTCTGGAAAAGGTGATTCACTACTTTATAGGATTTATAATGTGAAGGAATTTCCAATTTGAAACAATTAAATACACTCACTTTATTCTTCAACATTTTCCTCTGATATTTCCATTCCCTTTTTTTTTTTAAATTTTTTTTACACACCTCAATTACCTCATTTATGAACAACAACTATTACAATATACATCTTAAATTTTTTTTTCTTCCCATCCTTTCAAAAAAAGGTTATTCAATGTTGTGCCAAGAGGATACAGAGAATGTACAATTTCAGCAAATTTACTAAATAATAAAAATGTGTGTCCATCTTCGGGCTAACTACAAAAGATCACGCAGACTGTCTGTTCACACAAAGTAAATAAAAAGAAACACGCGAAATGGCGAGGCGTGACTGTGAATCGTGATCTCACATCGTTTCACTTCTTTTGCGCCAAAGAAAACAACGAAGATTACGAATGTCGGTCAGGGCGTGACAGGGAGGCTTACAAAATCTGCTAAAAATGACCTGCCCCGTGAAATTTGACTAAATAAGAAATAAATATTGTTTGAGGAGAGTCTAATAAGGCTTGAAAAATGAAGATGGTTCACAATTATTGTTAGAGGTACAAGTAGGTAAATTCACGAAATGATAGACATTTAAAGTAGAACTAAGGCAGAATGCCACTCGCTTATTCTAAAGATTATATAATCTTGGGAAAAAATAATAATTAAAAAATAATAATTATCTAAAATTTTCTAATAAAATATATATATTATTAAATACTTATACAAATCAACTGAAACTGTCGAGTCTGTGTTAGCAAATATTTTCGGAGAGGAATTTATCTTATCATATAAAACACTATATGTTTCGAAATTGTTAACAAAGAATCGATGTAATTTCTTTTTCGTGTTAAAAGAAAAAAAAGCTGTAAACTAAAATATTGAGTGGATGAGCAGTCATATGTATGAAAAACATGATCTAGTAAATAAAACAAAACAAACATTTAGTTTAAGCGTAAATAATTCTATTTGTACACGCGTTAATTACTATAGATGGAGCGTTAATACTTGCCTTTTTAGTATGAAATCCTTTAATTCATAATTTAATTTAACTTAATTTCTCCAAACTAACAAATTTGGGCACAGGGCCCATGTTTAAGAGGTCTCGGGTTCGTTCCCCGCCGGCCGATGACTCCCAGTGTAGTAAATAGTGACTGATGCATGGTAAAAATCTGTCGAGTCGCAAAGTCCTTCAAGTTCCCATAATAAATCACACCTCTGGGGGTACTGATCCAAGAGTTTCCTTGTCTCCTGAATTGGTTTAATATTACAATGCTACGGAGTTGAACATTACTAGTCGTAAACCCAAAATTGGGTCGGTTGTATATAAATCATATATATATATATCAGATATATATATAGATAGATAAAAAAAATTAAAAAAACTAGCAAATTTACAATTGAACCCTACAGACACCAAAATAACCCTTTTTTTTTGCTACTTATACTGACTGTCGTTGCTCAAATTCCAATCAAATTTAAATCCATATCTTTGTTTAATGCTTTTTTCTTCACTTTTTGTCCTATATTGTAGGTACTATTCCATTTGGTATTGCAGGTAGTATATTGTAAATGCAGATACTATTCTATTAGTTAATGTAAGTACCAACAATAGGTGTTGTAGGTGCTATATTGTAAATGTAGGTACGATTACTTTTGGTATTGTAGAGATACGATATTGTAAATACAAGTACTAATCCATTTGTTATTGTAGGTACTGTATTGTAAATGTAACTACTGTTACATTTGGTATTGTAGGTACTATACATTTGGTACTGCTGGTACGATGTTGTAAATATAGGTACTAATCCATTTGGTATTGTAGATATTATATTGTAATATAGGTACTATTCCATTTGGTACTATATTGTAATGTAGGTATTATTCCTTATAGTACTATATTGTAAATGTAGGTACTATTCCATTTAATATTGTAGGTACTATATTGCAAATGATGTTTAATAAACATCATTTAACAATGATGTTTAATTAATTATGGTAATAAGTAGCACAGATATTGTGGTAATAAATACCTGGCAATATTGTGGTAATAGTGTTTAACCGCTCTCGGAAATGTGAGAGCTCAGGGATGAATATAAATCAAAGATTTCACAGAATACACGCAACAACAAATTTTTGGAAAGAAAAAGAAAACGTAATTAAAGACAATGAAAGTTGTTTCGAGACGTTAAGAATACAAAAGGTGTCATTTTACACTTATGCGAATTATAGATGGATTTTTTATTCATGGTATTCACGCAAACCAGTTCCACGGATAATTGAAATATATTGCACTAAATCTGGATTTTAACTGATTTTTATATAAATTCTGATGGTTAATTATGTCATTGTTGATGGTTAATTGTTTTCTTCAGGCAATCTATGCAAAATTGAAAAGCAAAAGTACCTCTAATATCTTAGTGCTGTGAATTATTTAACGACGCAGTAACTCATTGTTAATCTATACAATATATCAAATAGCATAAAAAGCATTTGATTTCATAAATAGCAACATGGTCTCTCTATTTCCTACAGCTGAAATATATTCTGTGTTTGACATTATAAATTTATGTCATCCCTAACTTATTCCAATCATATTCTGAAAGTTAAAAATTATCGTCTAATACCAAACATTATTCTATCAGGAAAAATCAAATTACCTTATTTTGAGTTATGCACACACAACAAATACCAATTTACCATGATTTAATGTATCGGTAATATCATCACACACTTGATACATTACACCTAAGATTATTTTATCACCTGATAAAAAACTTTTATTTTTTAAAAGCCAACTAGCTATTTGAAACTAAATGAAATATGTCTGAGTTGATGGCATAGACAAAACCGAAAACTGCAACTACCACTGATATCTCAGTGATACGAGTTAATCAAATGATGCAATAACAGCCTGGTGATAGCTACCTGGTGATTAAAGTGTAAAACAGCTGAACTTCAGACTGTATCAGACCGCCACTTGGTCTAAACAACCTCATGATTCAGAACAAGCAAGAAGCTTCATAAATTCGACGCTCCCAAACAATCCGTGGGCAGGCCAATCTTCAGATTTTCTACTGGGAGGATGGGCAGCTTCAAGGTGCGGTGACTATATCACATGACAAATGATTCTTTTCTTAATTTTTTCGATGTCAGAGGTCGATTCGTATCCCCCCCTCACCTGAAATTCATCTCATAATTCAATCTGTATCAGTTATGGGCTAAATTTATGGCCTTAGTTCCCTAACGCAGACATACATGGTTTCGGCTGAAGTTTATACCATAAGAGAGTCGTTTAGAAGATCATCGACAATTTACATTCGAATTATCGCTCAGATTTATGTCCTTCTAAGCAATGTGAGTTGAAAGCTAAATGACGATTTTATACAGGATTTTGTGTAAGCCGTTTTGTGGATCGCTACAATTATAATAGAGATAGCCAAAGCAGATTTCTGGATGTTCTCACCAGAATTGTGTTATGTGACAGAATATGAGATCTCACTTCGTAACAGGAAATAAAAATATGTAAAAAGGACCCAGCACACTTAGCAATATAAATTTCTGAAATATTACCAAAATAATCACGTTTCGGTTAAACTTTTTTATTTCACTTCGCACGAACAGCCGAAAGACATTTTAAAGGAATAGGTGGGACGCATATTATGGGCAATACAAAGTAAATTTTTAAGATTTTTTCTGAATTTTTTGTTGAGTAGCAGAAGTTAACTGCAAAGAAAAGAGTTGCAGAACTTTTAATGCAGTACAGAAGTTAGTAAATAAAAAAAGTTGCAGTTTTAATTTATTTCTACGGCGTTAAATTTGTAACTTAAACTAATTTTATCTGAAAACTACTGAGCTAACTAGTATCTAAATGAGAAAGATTAAAAAAAATTTAAATGAAAAAAATTTAAAAAAAAGTAAATCACATTTTTGAGAGAGTTTTAGTTTTTAATTGTGATTATAAAACGATATGATTATTTCATATATATTTTTTCTTTTTTTATGTAAAATTTTTCATTTGCGTCAACAAAATGTCCGGGGGTCATAATTTCGTTAGGTGAAAAATCTTGGGAGCATAAAAGATAAACTCCATTATATTGGGTGACATTTTGTTTTTGAGTATTAGCTAAAAACCATAATTTTGGATGGGTATCCAAAGGCACCAACTGAATGGGTTGGTATCCTAATGGAATGAATCGGTATATAAATGGCACGTATTGATATCTATCGTTACCATTGGAATAAATAGGTATATAAATGGAGTACAGATACCGATGTGTTGCATTTTGAGCATATTGAAGAAATTTCGGGCATATTTGGATCCGTCTCGGTAGTAACTAAACGATCAAAATAAAGTTAGGAATAATCAAACAATACCAAATTAGTATTTCATATTACATAAAAGATAAACTCCATTACATAGGGTGACATTTTGTTTGGGAGTATCAGCTAAAAACCATAATTTTGGATGGGTATCCAAAGACAGCAAATGAATGAGTTGGTATCCTAATGGAATGAATCGGTATATAAATGGAATGTATTAATATCTTTCGTTACCATTGGAATCAATAGGTATATAAATGGAGTACAGATACCGATGTGTTGCATTTTGGGCATATTGAAGAAATTTTGGGCATATTTGGATCTGTCTCGGTAGGAACTAAATGATCAAAATAAAGTTAGGAATTATCAAACAATACCAAGTTAGTATTTTTGTTAACTGCTTATTGTTTAGTCACAAAGAAGATACAAGTCTTACTTTATTATTTAACTCAATCTTGCTAATTCTGTGCTCTCGATTTTAAATGCTATATAAAAACATCCTTTCTGTATCCGAAGTGTTAATTTGTATCCAACTATAATCTTAACAATTCTAGAGTTAGCAATTAAACTGCAATAAAAGTTCACAGCCCGGTAAAGCGTTGAGACCAAGTATTGAAATGTCATTTTGACATATCTCTTCATATCCAAAAGAGGTTTCGACTCATTTATATTAGTTTTCTAACGTCGCGGACTCCTAATCCGGAGTGTCATAAGTTTCGAACTATTGGCATATTAGGAATCGGAGAGTTTGTAATTAAACTCTTGAAGTTAAAAGTTATTGGATTTCCGCGCAAACTTTTGCCTCCGATTGACAACATTATAATTTATGTAAGTTTTGGAGAAAAGCAAGCCATTGAAAATTATTTTGAGTTATTGCAGAAACTTTTCATTAAAATGCGCCATTTTATTGGCTATGCGATGTGAGTAAAAGTCTGATCGAAATAACTTTTGATCCAATGGTCGAATTAACGTGGATTTTTTTTAGGTGCTTATTTTATTTTAAAAATTAGCTAAATCTTATTTTAAATGTTAGCTACAATTAAGTTTGGCTACTTGTTTAGGTAAGAAAATGTTTGCACTTTTTCTCAATAAATACACTTTTATTCCGCGGATTGAAATACTGATTCCATAGTTTGTAGATGTAAGTCTGCAATTTCTGTCTGGAAATGATATTATTGGTGGAAAAAAACAACCTAATTCTGGCTTATAAAACCAAAATATACAGTATTTAAATCATTCATTTGGTAATTTTTCCGTTCATATAGCTTACCGCAAATTCTGGTTTTCAAAACTTAGTTCTTATTATAACCCATTTAGTAAAAAATACAAAACTGGAAAGTAAATTTCATCGACTAAATGGTTTCTATACTGTTCTATAAAATATCATATAAAATTACCAAATTTTATATCATTCACCAAATTTTATTACATACTGTAAAACCACATTTTATTGTTAATTTTAACAAAAAAATTACCGAAGAGTTTCGGAAAAAATTTGCAAGTCTCTTGGTTTTCCCATAGAGCAAGAACACTGTAAGTGTAACCATATCCAGGTAGTTTTGACCAAGCTTTTTTCCATAGTGTAAGTTGATCTAACCAATGAAGTGATGTTCGCAATTTTGAAAACATGGTTCCGTCATTAAGTTATAAAACCAACCTAAAGCCTCATTATTTTTTTACTATTGTTTTGTTATTTTTTGTAAATATTTTTTGACCAAATATCATAAATAAGAAACTTTTTGCCAGCATTTAAAAAATAATAATAATAATTCTCCTCAAAAGTAATCCCCAAGCTGAAAGGACTTAAATCAATACATCTTTTTACACTTTAATTTCATAATAACAGAGGAAAAATTTGAATTTTTAGTATACACATCAGTTAATCACTCTAAGCAAATATTTACTACCAAAGTTTGAACGTAATCGGTTAAGACAAAATCCAACATTTCTACTTAAAAAAACTGTATTTTTATTTCATTCATTAATTTTTTATATTGTTTTTGTGAGCAAAAAAATTGATAGAATAATGTCCAAAGAATAAAAAATTTACAAAAATTTGTATTTTCGATTTTTTTAAAGCTAATCCATCGATTGCTCTCAAATTTTGAAATTTTCATCATGAATTATTTGATTGCTTAAGAAGATAACTTGCGTAGCTTACAATAGAAATGTTTGTCATTCTCAAATCTATTAATAGAAATAATAAAGGATTATTAAAAATTACTTTTGCCTGAAACAAACTTTAGGTAAAATAGTTTAAAAAATGGAATCAAGAGTGGTTTGATTTGCGTAACTTGTTCTAGAGATAATAAAAAACTAACGCTACTAGTAAAAATGACACAACGAAGCCTTAACTATCAAAGAGTTTTCTGACTAAACTATTGGAACCTCCACCTCTACTCATATTTTGAAAATCAAAATTCGGACCTGTCGTAGAACAGAAAGTATGTATTTTCACTTGGCAAAGTACATTCTCATATTTGAATTCTTATATAGTTTAGAATTAATTAATGTATCTAATATGCCTTCTTTTAATCATTAATTTACATAGAACATGAAAATCGGATCATTAAGCAAAAAGTATTCAGGGTGTTGTCTATTTTTCGTTCACTGTATATCCAGAATTTATTTTTTCAAAAAAAAATCTGGTATTTAAACGAATAATAATAGCCTATGCTATTCATAAGAAAATACCAATAATATTTAGATGAATAAAAGTCAGTGATATTTAGATGAATAATAATAATCAACAATTAGATGAATAATAACAAAGATATTAAGGTTAATGATTCTAATAACCCAGTGTTAATATTTATAGAACAGGAAAGATTTCTGCATTGTGATATGCTGTTGAATAATCGCCAAGTCTTGGAAACTTACGGGCAGCGGCCCGAGAGAAACAGCTAAATAAATTAAAAAAAAAAAAAAAAAAACATCATAGATGGAGATCAACTCGAAGAATATAACTTGTAAACACCCTCAGACAAACCTCTACTTGTTCTTTAAAGAAAAAAAAAAAAATGCAGGTTCAAAACATTATTTGGCGGTTGTAGTTTGGCTCTACAGATTACGATATGGAAATATTCCCATAGAACCAAAAACTTTTAGAAGAAAATTAACTCTAATTTTTAGATAAATAATCATAAAATATGTCTTCGATGTTATGTAATCCAATAAATTTTAACAGTGAAAGGGCGAAAAAGACCATTCAAAATAAGAACAAAAGAAAACTATTTCGAATATTAAAAAATAATAATTGTGTAACATTTAAAAAAAAATAGAAAAAATCTTTATTTTTTAATTTACTTAATTGTGAAAAATGAGAAGAATTTTTGCTTACGTGCAATTTTTTATGAAGAAAAATTACAATAATTTGCTATAGTATCTCCTCAATCCATCAATTTTAGTTCTAAGCTTTTAGTTAATTTTAATGTTAAGAAATTGCGTTTGAATTGCGTATATAAGTATATTTAATCTTTCTTATTAAAACATAGGTAGATGTTTAATTTTCCAACTACTTTATCTTAAATTTAAAATAAGCATATAAAAATGTAAATTTTCACAAATTAAAATATTTTATGAATTATTAAAACTAAGAACTAAGCTTATTGAAAAAAATTAGATATGTTTCTAGATTTCAAACACTTTATCGGCTTAAAACTATATATAAATACCGTTAAATACATTTTAATGCAGTTATTGTTATTATAAAGTTTCTTTTCCGCTTAAATACTATTTTATAAGCCTAGTATTAGATTCAAAAAAGCTCTTATATTCTAAGCTTTTTCTTTTTGTTTTTCAATTATGTTTTATCGTTATTTTCTGTTTTTATAAAATGAAAACTATCTTCTTATTTGTTTTTACATTATATGAAGGTTCAGTTTGGGAGATTTAATCTTGAGTTTGTACTTCCGTATGGATATTTTAAATAGATGAAAATTATTTTTTTTGCAGTTTTTGTTTTTTTCACCGCGCATGTTAGGGAATAGACTAATATAAAAACTGGTATTTAGTTTTAAGCGTTTTTAATGATTTATTATTTTATCATTATTAGAAAACAATTCATTGCATTTATATTATTATTTTCATGTTATTATTTCAATTATTGTCAATACTTTTATTTGTTTTATTTATCTTTTTGCTTTTTACTTATTAATATTATTTATGAAATTTCCCGCCAATTTTGACTCAGTTGGTAACCAAAATATTACCCAATGGAAGGTTTGAATGTCACCTAAGGAATTTAATGTCACCTAAGGTAGTGCTTAAAAGAAAACTACGTAACTTCATAGTTGCAGCGTTGTCAGTTTTATTTCATAATTATTAGAAAACTATTCATTGCATATTATTATTTTCATATTATTATTTTAATTATTATTAATACTTTTATTTGTTTTATTTATGTTTTCTCTTTTTACTTATTAATATTATTTATGAAATTTCCCGCCAATTTTGGCTCAGTTGGTAACCCAAATATTATCCAATAGAAGGTTTGAGTGTCACTTAAGGTAGTGTTCGTAACAAACCACGTAACTTCATAGTGCAGCGTTTTCAGTTACACAACCGATACTTCTAGTTTTGTTTACTGTCTTGAATTTTTTGACCTTCCGAATTTTCATTTGAGTTCAAAAACTTTTTGGGTATGATGCACTACGAACATCATTGATCTCTTGTGATATTAAGCTTAATATTGAATTCGATTCATGTGAATAGTTTCTTTGATTATAATTCAATGGAATGAAAATAATATAGCTGCACAAAAAGATTTCCAAACCCTTTTACCCATTCTTCGAATTTTTCAAAAAATTTACTTGAAAGTGAATTGCTTATTATGCCGGAATTCAACTCAAAATAAGTCAGTGAAGCATTTCCCGGATCCAGAGCTATTAAATTCCTTATTTTTATTTTTTTCCTGATATTCCTGACATTTGTATACTTTATGAAGTTTATTTTCTTAAATTTGTCATGTCTCTTATCTCTAAAGTTACTTACATTAAATTCTTCGATTGGAAGTAAACTTTACGTTGGGAGACAAATTTATTTGATGTTTTAATCGATATTTTATTTATCTGAGAAAAAATTCGTTTTTAACATACATGCACGGAATATGTATTTTTCAGAAGAAAAATAAAGAAACAAAGAAAGACCAAAGACAAACATGAAAAATTGAACCATTTTTGCACTTAGTAATATGTACGATTGATATTTTACTGATGCAAATTTATGCTAAGATTATCTCTTTATTCAGAAATGATTTCATGAGCACAAGTTAGATAAGTTGATATGAATATTCCTGAAAACAAGTTTCATAATAAACTCGCAAGCTTTACTTTGTGTTAAAAGTACCGATTGATTGATCCATGCAATCCATTTTATTTTTAAGGCATTCCAATTTAATTTTAATGCAATCCATTTTAATTTTAATGCAATCCATTTTAATTCTAATGCAATCCAATTTAATTTTATGGAAGTTAATTGAGCGAAGAAATACACAAAGTTGCTATTTTAAGAATATTGTACTGTTAAGATTCAAAAGTATACTAAAAAGAGCAAATTTATTTTAAGAGTGCAAATACGATGTAAATAAGAATAATTGTCTTTTTTTCTTCCTTTTTTTTTTTTTTTTTTTTTTTTTTTTTTTTTTTTTTTTTTGCAATAAAGAGAAATATATTATAAAAATATTGAAAAAAGAGAAAAGAATTAGAGTATAAAGAATTCAAAATGGCGCCTACTAATTTTTGAAATATAATCCAGGAATTTTTATTAATAATTATTGCTTATCCAAACGTAAATAAATTAAAACTTGAAGGAAAAAAAACATTTTGGTATGATGAGCCCCTATCATTAAAATATTTTCCTATTTTTCTCAGTTTTTTCCATTTTCAAGATAAAATGGTCACTGGGTGAGAATAATGAAATTCGAGATGAAAGAGATCAGTTGTTGAAAATATTCTCATTTTCATATCTAACTAACGAAATAGAATACGAAACTATTATTCACTCATAAATGATTCAGCGCCCACAGAGTTCTTATGTCCTTTTATGGTTTAAAAACTATGCTAGTTGTAAATAGTTACAAAACCGTATAGTTATGTATTCACGGTTTTTTAACTGTACCAGTTGCAAACGGTTTCAAAACCTTAAAGGTAAAAAATGTTCCTAAACATAAATTTCACTGTTAATCCGATGGACAGATTGTTGCCAGTTATTTTACCGTAATTTCAGAATAAAAATTCCATCAGTGTCGTAACAAATTTAGCAACAAAAAAAAAGCTACTACACGTAAAATAAGGCGGATGAACAACCTAACTCTACTTAGAAGTAAAGAATATTTGAGAAAAAATGTTTAAAAAAAGATAAGTAAAAAACGAGAGCACAAATTGCTGAAATGTAATCCAGGAAATATTATTGATATTTATAGCATATCCGAACGTATATCTTACAAGATTAAATGCAAACATAAATTAGAACAGTTCTGGGCGAAAGCATGAAAAAAGAACACAACAGCATGATGTATGACTTTTATTAAAATAATTCCTTCTCTCTTTATTTATTTGTTTTTTTTTATTCCTCCTCTTCTGCCTTATAACTCTTTATAAAATGGCCACTGGATGCTTAAAAGGAAATTCAAGATAAATGAGGTGGTCTGATTCCGAGAGTATCACGATTTCCATATCTGACTACCAAAACGAGATAATATCTCCGAATCCTTTATCAAATTCCGAAAGATAAGAAAACAATAATAAAAAAATAAAAATAAATAATGTTCCGTACTAAAAGCTCTTACAAGCCCGATCATGACATTGAAGGTTTGGTTATTATATTTTGGTTGCTTTTTTTACTGTTCCTTAGCGCAATTTCAGTTTCGCTTTCGTGTAAAAAGAATAAGAAAAAGACCGTTCGTGAAGTCCTCATTAAAAACAAATGTTATAAATCCTGTGGTCGAGAGTAATTATTGGGTCAACCAAGATGGCGGACAGCGCGTGCTGAATGCTAATTCCGGTTCTGAACAAAAGACTTGGTACTTTTGAAAGAGATGAATATTCATAGAGTGTGTAGATGACAAGTTTTTAATTAGAATTGCATTCCAATGTTTTCGTATTTTTGTTTGCTTTTGGCGCTGTTTAGGATGCATGTTTTTTGTTATTTTCATGTTGGTAGTTGTATTTTTTATCTTTGATACATGACATTTCGTATGTTTCAATCTGCGGAATAAATTAATAACGAAGCCTTAGAAAAGTTAATTTAATATTATTTTTCTTTTTTTTTTACTTTGTGTCGTAAGCTTGAGTTTTTATATGACCTTATCATTATTATTCATATGAATATTTATAAATACTGCTTTAGTATTATGATATATTTTTTATAATTCTGAATGTTAAGTAATCAGGAACGCAAATGTTTTCATTGAAATTGTTTGTTTTTTTATTTTTTTTATTTTTTATTTCTTTCCCTCTATTTTAAATATACAACTGTGACAAGATCTTACAAACAGAAATTAATGTAACCTTGAACGCAAGAATTTTAAGTTTTTCGATTTAGATTAGTGTGAGTCATTGTTTATATCAGACTTAAATTTTTTATACAGATTTTTCGTGTATTATATAATACAAATTTATGATACAAATTACATAAATTTTTTGATATAGAGGACAGAAAATTATTTTAAACTTTTCCCAGAGAATTAAACAATTTTTTGAACGTTTCCAAAAGAGCTGAATTACCTTCCGACCAAATGGTAATTCAATTTAGAAAGCATGTTTCAATCCTTTGCCGTGCAGAAAATTTTAATAAAAAATTTAGTCAAGAAAAAGAAAAGAAATCGTGGTCATGGTATGCATAATCACAATGAAAAGTTCACGAGATAAAAATTATTACAAAAGTGCTTTATATTATTGTCAAATAAAAAAAGTGGCTCAGTTCATCCGTAATGGGTGCGATGTCCGGACTTAAGATTGGATGTGTGATGAAGTTTCATTGAAAAGTGTTTCAGAAAAACAGCAATTTAACGTGTTAAGTATGGTGAAGGGTAGAAAGGGAATGCTTTTTTAACAATTTCTCCCCCAGTTCTGAATTATCCGTCCGAGTTATAACTGTGTTTGAATGACCCTTTTAGCGTTTAGAGTTGTACCAGCAAGTATAAAGTGGAAGCAATTTTACTCTAATTGCGAAGTGAAAGGTTGGGAGCTTTGCTTCGAATATGGTGTAGACTGTAGAGCTAGTATAACATGAGCATAAGAAAGTATATAAATGAATTCCGTCATTATACACATAATTTATATCTTCCAACAAAATATGTTCGTTTTACCAGATAATTTTTATGTATTTTTTTTCCTTATTCAACTTTGCCTTTTTTTCTCCAGTTCAAAGAATCATTCCTAGATGGAAGTGTAAGATTGATTTTAATGCCTGCAACAACCTTTATCACAAAGCCCAACAAGCTTTATAAATGCTTAATAAACCGTGTAAGCTTGAAACTATGTCAAATTTAACTTCCAGTTTAAGAGCTATGATGTTTGCATTAAGCTTGCATAAACAACCCTTTTTTTTGTCGAGATTAAAGCTGCCTTTATAAAACAAGACTAGAAAAACCTTCTGGAATGTAGGCTGAAAAATCAATCGCAAATCAAGAATAAATAGCGTTTTCAAACCTAGGAAAAATTCGCCATCTGTTTATTTTAGATTTTATGACCATCACTCTGACAAGATTTACATTTTCTATAGTGTAGGATAAATAATAAATTACGTGGACAACGATTTTCGACCCCCGAAGAAGCGGTTGATGCATTCAAGACGCATGTTTTGGAGTTACCTCAATCGGACTGGAAAAAGTGCTTTGAAAATTGGTTCAAACGCATGCAAAAGTGTATTGATCATCATGGAGAATATTTTGAAAATTAATAAAACCAATTTCGATCCTACATGTTTATTTTTTTATTATTAGGCCAGAAATATAAATAGCAACCCTTGTAAATACAAAGTTCCTATTAAACGAAATTAACACAACGATAATATTAAACCAACACAAGGTTGTCTATATTTCCGAAAGCAATGGTTTCTCAAGCAAAAATTGAGTGTCTTAGAATTTTTTGTTCTAAATGAAAGAAAAATGGTGTCGCTTGACTTTAAAATACTTCTACGCGTATATGGTTTAATTTAAAACTCAAGCTATAACTTACTCGTCAGCCTGATCGCCAATGGAGAGTGGAAATTTTGCTTCCTGCTATAGAGCATTTGCATACACATCTTCATGGCGATTAGTGAGTAAGCATTACCCTCTATATAAGCATGGTAAGATTATAAAACAAATCTTAGCAAAGATAAGAGATTAAAGCAGTTCTTTTTTCAACCCGAAGTAAAAATAAAACACATCCAACTGGATAAAATTCAGGCAAAATCCATAAATCCTTCATTTACATGAGTACGGGGGTGACTAATTCCTAACACCCTCCCTCGTTAGCCTACCTTATCCCATTACCCTAGTACTGATATCGCTTTTCCAAAAGTTCTAATAAAAATGAGATATTATACAGGTTTTGACTCCTGCGACTTTGATTATTTTTACATTCCTTATCTTCCTTTCACCCTTCTCACCTCATTCCCCTTCTCGCCACCCCCACACCTTTTTCGAAACATTTATTTTCGTTACATGCACTCTCATATCTGGATTACACGTAACGCGATCAGGGAGATACTAGGGTTTCATTTTACGTTCAGTTTTCTGACTTCACTTCATCTCACTCCCCAGCGACAATTACTCCATAATAAGTATCTTCGCAAAAAATCTTTTGGCTTTATAGAGCAGAGGGTGTAGGTTTTGACGTGCATACAGCTACTGTCGAAAAAATAGTGGGAGAAAAATTATTATGTATTTTTAAAAAAAAAGAAAAGAAAGAAACGTTACATGATTTACATGTGCTTTTATCAAAAAAGGTTATCGGATATAATCCTTTGGGAAAATGAAAATTTGATATAAAAAATAGGCTATTTTTATGCGTTTTTTTTTTAGAACGAATTTTATCTGATATATTGAAGTAAATTTAATTGGTTCTGCAGTTTTCCATTGTTTTTGACCTGACCTGTTTTCTTTCTTTCCTTTTTTTTACAAATTGAAGAAAAAATAATTTTTATTTTTTGTTGGATTAAATATTTATCGGAACATTTAACTCTAATGAATTAATGTTTTAATCTTCCGAAATCATTAATATTCTTTTTTAAGCATTAATTATTTGTTAGATGTTTCAGATTAAAAGAGCAAGTTATTTAAATGCTCTTTATTAAGCATTGTAATTGCATTAAACATATTTTATTTCTTTATCTTTCGAATAAGAGTTGTGGGTTTTGGCGTATCAAGCTGACGTAATTGTATCTATCCAGTTACTGGCGAAAAGTGGTTATTATTGTTGTTTTTTATTTACTTTATTTTTTAAGAAACTGTACATAATCTACATGTGATTTTTATCAAGAAAAGTAAGCTTTTAAAGTAGTTTTATCGAAATGTACTTTATCTAAATTGATGTAAATTTGATTGATTGTTTCAAAGAACCTTTTTTCTGAAACTTGTTTCCCTTAATATAAATAGAAAAAAAAGCAGATTTACAATTATTTCAATTACTTTAAATAAATTAAGTGCTTATATTTCCAGCGAAACATTTACTCTAATGTTAAATAAATAATCCCAAGAAACTGTAGCGTTAAGATATTATCTGACTAAAAGCTTCATTCGTTTCAAAAATACATAAAAAGTAAATAAGGGTCGGCATGTTTCAAGTTCTTCAAAAAAGGCGCTCGTTTTCAAGACTTGCCAGACGTGAATGAGAAAAAGCAAAAGTAATTTGAAATGTCCGTTATCAATACCGATATTTCTGCCATCAAGAATACGAGAAATAATCACTTGCTGCACATTGTTAGAATCTTGCGCATAAATTCCATTTAGACAATGACAAAATTATTTCCACCCCAGTCACATCATCTCATCTTGATACCCTGGAATCTTCTTTTGTTTACATGAATGCTGCTTTCTTGTTAACAAAATTAGTTTATCTCTACCTCTCCATGGCGTATGGAAATGCATTTTACCCTGATTTGCCACTCTCGGCTTTTTTTTTCTTTCTCTCTCTCGACTACTGTAATTTTTCTAGTGTTGTTTCTCATCTTGATTTTTCCGTTGGCAACTTAACGTTTTATATTTCAAATTACTTTTGTTTGTTCTCATTCACGTCTGGCAAATCTTGAAAATGGGCGCCTGTTTTTGAAGCGCTTGAAACAGGTCTACTGTTATTTATTTTTTATATTATTTTTGAAGCAAATGAAGTTTTTAACTAGGTAATTTAGTCTAATGATTCTTTTTCTATTCTAGTGATTTCAGAGTCAATAATATTACCATTTTTAATCAATAATTTATTATTATTTGAAGAATTGTAGCGCATTATACTGGTTGTCTTCTTTTTTAGCAAATATTACTTGATCTTAAATGAAAATCTTTTTGTCTCTTTTTTTCTCTTCTTGTATCTTTTTTCTTTCTTTTTGAGTCTTTTTATAACTACCAGTTTTCGTCAAGTGCATTTCAAAGCATTCTACCACTAAATAATCATTTTGTTATCACTCATATATTTCTATCTCGTATTTACAATTCATATATACATCACTCATATTTACAAATTTTTAAATTAATTTTTTCACCTGAGGAAAAAAGAAAAACTGAAACAACCTGAGTCATATGTTGGGCAGAAATAAATCGTTAAAGGCGAACCACAAAGAAATATACTAAGGTTTTCAAAGCACGGCAAAATTGGCGGCACTCTCTACCAAACGATTTCAGCGCCACCTTATTGTAAAAAACTTAACAAGACAAATAAATTTATCGTTTTCTTTAATTATTTTTAATTGAATTTATAAAGTTTTTTATTGTTGTTTAGTTATTTATTATTATTTTGTTTCTATAAAATGCTTAGTTGTTAATTCTTCGAGGATTTCCTTTGCAAATGAAGACAAAAGTATATTTTAAAGTAAATAACGATTTATTTTAAGTATTTTAGCTTCCCATCAATTTCCTTGCTCATAAGTTTATTTCCATGTTTAATAAACGGCATTTGTATTTGGATGTCATGCACCATAAATCCTTTTAAACTAAAGAATAAATTTTGAAAAGCGTTATTGGTGTAAATTTATCTTTTGTCTATTTGTAGTAGAATTTATCGTATGATAGAATAAAATAAAAACAGAAGTAAATAAAAATACGACAGAAGCACTATTTATGAGCAATAAAAAATCCAAGATAAAAGATTTGGAGTTGATTAGAAAATTTTCTGTTTCTACATATGATAAACATATAAACTACATATTTACAGTATGAAAAAATTTCAAAACACTAACATAAATTTACGCAATCTTATCTTTATTCAATAAATCTTATTGTAATATAGCAAGAAAAGCACAATTCTGCAACTATGCCCATCATTCGTTTATGCTATAAATTACGCATCTCTCCCGATATAATTGTGCCAAAGTAAACAAATATATGACTGAGACAATAGATAATGAACCATAGAGTGTCAACTATCCAACTCTACAGTGTGAACTAATAGTTTTCTTTTAGTGAAAAATGTTAAAACATGAACTAGAACTAATTAAAACAGAACTCTATTTTTAAAAAAAACTGCCAGTACCAACGTAAAAAACTTAACAACTTTAAATTATTTTAAACATAACAGTGCTAACAAAAAAGAACATCAAAAACGAACAAGAACAATGAGCAAAACAGAAAAACATCAGTGGCGTAACTAGATCACCCATCGCATTATCGTTTTCAAATAAATGATCTAGTTCATTGCTTCTAACAATCACATCTATCTTTTTTTGTCTAAATTTAAAACCACGTCTAGTTAGGCCGATGTAGACAAAATCATACTACCAAGGTATGAGGTAAATGCTCAAGCGATTTTCAATACTGATTGGATCTTTAAGTGACCTCAAAAGTACTATTTTAATTATTCAAATATGTTTCCGTTAAAAATTTCCGACCGTCACTAAAACATTTTTGGCAATACAATTACATAAGATTTTTCAGTGTCAATCATGTTTGAATAAACAATTTTGCATGTGAACCATAATATTGTCAAATTTGCTTCGACTTTAATTATGTATAAAATTAAATCATGATTCCATTCAAGTTGAACCACAGTACCGAGTTATCAAGTTTAACGAGAATGAGGTTCAACAATAATATGGTTCAATAATAAAATAATATAGTTCAGCTTAGCACCATATTAAAATTTCAGAAAATGTGAACGTTATTGTGGTCCAACTATCGGTACAATTTCTAACAGTCTATCCTTGATAGCAGTTTTGTCTGATTAATTACAGTTTTGTCTGATTAATTACATACAAACTGTATATGTATCTAATTTTACTCTAACGCCATTTTGAAAAAAATTGTCAATTGCATCATTTTTTTTATAAATACCACACAATATACCAAATGTATTTATCAATTTGTTTGAAATGAACAATTTTCAATTTTCGCATTCCTTTAAATTCCCATTATTTAAAAGCATTATTTTTGAGTTATCGAAGAAGCTTTTGTGCTTGTTTAGTTTAAATTAACGTCTCAAATCAAAGCCTTTCATAGGATATTTAAAGACAAAACCAAATTTATTACCGATGAATAGCACCAAATAAAAAAATTAGGAATAATTCCAATTATTACTCTAACGCCATTATGAAAAGAAAAAAAACCCGTCAATTACATAATTTTTTTTCTAAATAAAACACAATATTAATCGATGTTTAAAGTAAACAATTTTTGAATTCTTTTTCAATTGCCAATTTTTAAAAGCATTATAATATACTGGATTTAAATTTGAAACAGCACTTATCGTAGAAGCTTTTGTGCTTATTTAGTTTAAATTAACGTCTCAAATCAAAGCATTTCATAGGACATTTATAGGCAACGAAATATTTCACGTTTATTGCTTATGATTAAATATTTTTCTGAAATATAATTAATATGTCCAAAGATTCTTTTTTAATTGCTAGATTTTCTATTAAACTAATGGGAATCGCCGTACTCATTTAAAGTCTCTAATTACGGTGAAAAAAAGTATAAAGTATGATATTTCTCTTTAATGGGAATTTTTTTTTTTACCTCCTGTAAAAATCGAAACATTAATTACTAGAGATAATAAATTATTTTACCAGTTTTCATAAAAACAGATAGCGTAACAATTTTTTAAAAAAATAATTATGATTCACCGTTTTATAATCCCTTGTTGATTCAAAACATAAAAATGTTAATTAAAATTTGCGTACTTGTTTTTCTTTTTTTTTAAATTAGGTTTTAAGGATTAAGACCGCTAACTTTAATTTAACTTTTGATTTTCTTAAATAGCAAGAACTGAGTTTAACTCAAAATTTTTAATGTAGAATTTTAATCTTGAACCAGGAGATAAAGTATTTACAGCAATTTAAAAAAATTATTTTTTTTTTTTTACTGTCAAAATATTTACTTTTTATTAATTAATCTTTAAATCTAGTTCAGATCTTATTCAAATAGAAAAAGTAATTAAAAACTGTTATTCAATCATAGTAAGTTTCGAAATTATCCGACTAATGATCAAGAAAATAAAAAATAAAAAAATCATTTTAAACAATTTTTGTTTGAATTATTATAATTGTTTTTACCCAAGTTTTTAATTTTTCGAAGTTTTGCTAAATAAATTGTCATATTTATTTAAATCATATTCTGTTTAATTATACATCTACCTGATTTGAGTTTAAAAATTAAAAAAAAATCTTAAGAACTTTTTAGTTGTGTCTATACTAAAGTTCCTGTGCCCAAAGTAAGTTACTTCAGGCAGTTTAAAATTTTTCATGTTTTTTTTTTCAAGATAGCGAAATCAATTACCACATTTGGCGAAGTTTCCCTCAAACTTTACTCTCTGAGTCCCCCAAAATCATGCTATAGCTGTAACAAGCTACAGTTCGTTCTTTTATTTATTTTTTGTTTTTATTTATGTTTGCTGATTCAACTCTTTAATTACAAAAATGTAAGTTTTTTAAGTTCTTTTGCGAAATTTCTTTCTAGAAATATATTCTTAGTAAGAAAACTAATATTATTTTTTTTTCTTCAAAAAATTCTATATTTTTAAAGCTACTATTAGATAGCATAGACACCTTCATAAAATTGACAAGTCTAACTTTAATAGTTAGCTGATGATTTAATGAAATATATAAGTACTATTTAACATTTATTCACAAATTTTGCTTTGAATACATATATTGAATAGTTTAAATGCATTTCAAAATTTAGAAAGAAAATTTTAAAAAAAAGTTTGAGATCTTGCCGTCTAAAAGTAGCTTGTTGATGTACTTCAAGTTGATGCTAATTCTACGAGAAATTTTTTTGTTTCATGCCAATATATTTTTTGCTCCCAACCAATCGCTAACTGTTTTCCATACAACGTAACCATTTCAACGACGTTCAGGTATTGAATTTTTTAATTCATACTCAAACTTAAAGAGCTATAGAATTATTTATGAAGATCCTTCGTTTTGGCTACATTTTCCGTTAAATTTCTCGTTTTTTGTTCAAAAATATGTAACCAACTTAGACATTCACCCACAATGTCATGGCGGATAAATTGGCTTTAAATTTGCTTGACGATTTTTCAAGCTAATTTGCGTAGAAATGTTGTGTACTCATACTGAATGTGACCATATTTAGAACTATTTATTGCGTAGAATTATTTATTTAGAACTTCTTATTGCGTATTATTTGCGTAGAAATGTTGTGTACTCATACTGAATGTAACCAGATTTAGAACTATTTATTGCGTAGAACTATTTATTGCGTATTATTTGCATAGAAATGTTGTGAACTAATACTGAATGTGATCTTATTTAGAACTATTTATTGCTAATTTGAAAAATGATTACGTGGATGCCTGGAAAATATTTTTGTGGGAATATACATTTGAAAAACAAATACATTCCTCAAAAAAAATTTTTTTTCTTTTTTTTAAATCTTCATCAATTGAAATAAAGATTCTCTTGTTAATCTATCAGAAAGTCTTCGTGTTTCTTATTTAGTTATTTTTTTTTTAAGAATATTGAAAATGGGCGGAAGACGTTTTCTTATGTTCGTACGCTTAAACATACAGTTTTTAGACAGTTACATCACGGGGAAAGAATTAGAGGCGATTAAGTGGTGAACAACACTTTTTCCAAATATGACAATTTTATCACTAAATATTCCTTAGTATTGTTTTCCGAGATATTATTTAAAATTTTTTTTTAATTTTCCACTATAACAGCAGCAAAATAAACAAAAACTCTTTACTGCTATACAGAAATCATGGTGTTCTTTATCTAAAAAAGATCTCTTTTTTGAACAATTTGAAAATGTGACTCAGCATTATACTCTAGCAAAATTAAATAAAAAGCCACATCCCTTTCATTTGAATTAATACAAGTAAAATTCTGTATATTTACGAACATTCAGTTACTGTGCTGGTAATGAAACGCACTTTAAACATTATTATAAAGCAAAAAACTGTTTGAGAATTTTTTATTCTCACCTGGAAAAAAAGGGAAAAAAGAATAGTAATGTCGATTTAGTTTTTATACTTATTTGATAATTATAATGTAATTTATAAATTTTACAAAAAAAAGAGATTTTGTTTATATTATTTTGCATAACCAGCCAACAAGTAGAATAAAAAATTACTGCGAAGAAAATTATAAAATGTAATTGTTTAATAGTTAATAAAATACTAAGTTAAATAACAATTTCATTGTAACAATGGATACACACAATTAAACTTCAAACAAGTGTTCATACAAAGTTTTCAACCAAAAATTTAAAATTTTTATTTTTTTTTTGAAATTAAGAAATTTTTATTATAAGAAATACTGAATTTTTATATATAATCAATCAACTACCCGGCACAAAAATATTTTGAACGATTATAAATATGTGCCATCTATCCATCTACCCATTGATGATGATGATAATGATAAATATGTGCAAAAAAAATTTAACATAATAAAATAAAAAAGAACACGAGATAATGAAATAAATAAAAACAATTAAAGAACGTAAAAAATCCTCATTTGCTATGCAATTCATAATTGTCATGAAAAAATAATTTGTTTCCAACAATGTATACTAATAAACTTAGATGGTAATAAATGAATGAAAAAAGACGAAAAAAAAAACTTAGACGGAAAAAATGTAAAATACGATGATTTGATTTGTGAATATGAAACTTGAAATAATGATTTGTTTGTGTTCACAAATCACAAAGCTTTCGAATTGAAAAAAAAAAAAAAAAATACGAATCTTTGAAAAGAACATAATTTTTTTGAACTTAAGGAACGAATTTCAACAATTCCAAGCAATTTCGTTTTATTTTCTCATAATAAAATTGACTTCAGAAAACAAAAAAAAGTCCCCTGGACTATGATAAGTGTGTAAGTCTACATGAATTGTAACTGCACTTCTTTAAAAAAAAATATTGTATTTTTAAAGCCTATTGGTATTACGTAAAATAAATAATATGACTTTGCTTCTATGAAAATATTATTTTATAGGAGTCACGTCATATATATATTACGAATTTTACCTTTTATAGGACTTTTTCTTGTAGTGTTATTTTAAAATATTTTTAGGTTTGTGACACATTAATAAAAACAGTCACTTAGCTTATTACCTAAAAATAATTTGATTTTTAAGACCACGTTATCAAGATTTGCTTTATCTTCATATTTTTCAAATTTTGAAGTGGTTGAAACTTTTTTTTAAAATCACAAATATAATTGAAGAGTGTTAATAAAACATGACTATGGTGAATCACACTAATTACTGAGTAACATTTAGACATTTCCAGAAATAATATTTTGATTAAGAGCCAGCGATTGATAGGCACTAGGTAAAATTATTTCTTAAACACTACCTCACGCACTTTTTTGTTTGACGTGTTATACGTGTATAAACAATGTTATGAAAATTTTGATTTACTCAGTGGAAAAAACATAGCTGAAAATATTTTTTATATTAATTGGAGATTCAATAATAAATCATAATTTTTTTAGCGTTAAGGTCTTGCAGTACTATGGCCTCTACAACTCATAGTATAAGAGTTTTTTAGAGATTAGAGAATTTCACTAAAACGTAATTAAAGTAAATTCAAACCTGCAAACTCAAATAAATAATTTATCATCTCTTCTTCACGAACATTCCTCAAGACACACCCCTAGACAAATAACGCCGGCAGGAAAAATGTTAAAATATAAAAATTGCTACTATATTAGTGGTTTATAATATTTTTATTTTTTAATAACCGACCCAATTTTCGGGTTCACGGCTTCTAATGTTCAACTCCGAAGCGTTGCAATTTTGAGTAAGTATTGGGAGAAATTTGTCTTCGCGGAGGACTTTTTTGATGGAATTAACCCGCATTTGCGTTACAGGGAGAGGAAAACGACGAAAAACGGTTAGCCTGACGGCAAGGGGATTCTAAACCATGATCTTTCTACCTCTGAGAATATTTTACATCAGCACTGTGGTCGGAGCAAGCCGGATGTGGAATTCGTATTGACCAGCCATCGTTGGGGTTCAAACCCGGTTCACCCCATTGGAAGGCGAACGCTCTATCCCCTGATCCACTGCGGCTCTGGTTTATAAAATTATAAAAACTAATCGTATAATACTTTTGTAAGTTAGAACATCTCAGAAAGTTAGAGGACAATTTTGTTACCATCCATACTTAGAAAAGTTATTTTTCAATTATTATTGAATCGAAAGTACCTCCCTTATTTAAATGGAACTTTTCGGCTTCTGAATAATGCAATTTTTTCTTATCTGAACACCTTCCACTAGATAAAAGAGAACTTCGAGGGACTATAGAATATCATCTATATATAGGAAGAGTGTATGCCAACTGTTAACTTCAAAGCAATTCCCTTAATTCAATCTAATTTTGCGGCTGATTTTTATTTTGATCTTATCCATATTTTGGAAACGTATTTGTCACTATTGTTTTTTATTTGAGCTCATACCATTAAATTTTAAAGAACTTCACGGCTAATGCTAAATCTTTAAGAACTTCGCAAATTTTTTGGAACAAATATCTCAGAAAGTTACTGGTCCATTTTGATACCTCCTACATTTTGGAAACTTATTTGTCAAATTTTTTTCCTAATTTGAGCGCATCCCATTTGTTTTAAAAGAACTTCATGGCTTTAAGAACACAGAAAATTTCTTGAGCAAATGTATCAGAAAGTTATTTTAATTATGATACTACCCATACTTTCGAATGTTACACGTCAATATTTTTTGACTTGGAGTGCAACCCACTTGACAAAAAAGAACTTCGCTGCTAATTTTACCTCTTTAGGGAATTCGGCAAAATTTCTGAACATCTCAGAAAGTTAACGCTAATTTTGACTCGCTTTTTTATGTGAATATCTAAAAGTTTGTAGTGTACCGTTTTGTAAACGACGCATTACATGAATGACTGACTTGCATTACATGAATGACTGACTTAATCAAAAATCTCATAAAAATTAGCATTTTTAGAGTTACTTAAAAGAATCTGTCAGCTATATCACGCATTTTCTTCTAAATCTTGATTAGATAAAAATTTAAATTCCGGGAAAAAAATTCAAAAATACTTAACTAGAAAAAAAAACCATATTAAAAATGTCCATCTTCATTTACAAATTCGAATGACATATCTCAAAATAGAGGGAGGGGGGCAATACAAGAAACCTTTCAGGCACTTAAGAACGAATTTATTCATACGTACTAAACGATAGTTTTTCTATCTGACATAAAAGCATTAACTTCCAGTACAGGTTTATACAGCAACATGTTAACGTTTTATCTAAATCTTCTCATTGAAGACTCTACCATAAAAACATAAAACTAAAAGATAATCCAGAAGGAAAAAGAAAAAAGAGAAATTTTTTGATGAATGTGGCGAAGCTGTCTTTGTATGACAAATGATGAACAAGTCAAAGAACAGGTCTTTTTAAGAGTATTTTTCTATGTCGCCTTTATCATCTTATTATCTGGGAGTTTAGAAGAAGAGGAGACATTTTCTTCGTAACGGCAACAACTTTCCCAGATAATATTTAAGTCTTCAATCAAAATGGAGCGTCGGAACTTAAAGTTGGAGACACAGGAAAATACCCATTAACACCTCAAGATATTTCCTTAAGATTACGCTGAAATTACAAACGCAGAGAGCAAGAAAGAAAGTTATTTTAAGGACGATAAAAAAAATGACAGATTTAAAAACAGATATTCTTATAGAATTAAATTTAGAAATAAAAAAATAGGAATTTTTAGGGTTAGATTTGAGGATAGAGTACTTAGATTTATGTGGTATAATTTTTCACATGGCACAAACAGTAGCAAACAAATTTTTAAAAAAACATACTTTTTTCAAAATGTGAAATTTGCATAAAAATTTGAAGAAAAAAAAGGGATTCTTTTTAATATTAGAACGAAGAAAATGTTTATTTCTCCATAATCAGAATTAAAGCTTTTCATTTGCAATTCTGAACCATCTTAAACGTTGCGAAAACATAATAAATTATTTCTAAGTCCTGGTTACGAAACGTATTGAGTCGTAATTTATTAGTTCGTTCATATATATTAGTTAACAAATATTTGTACATTTATAAATTATTAATAAGATGATCTTTTAATTGATAGTACGACTTGGTCTCCTGATCTTGGTTTAGTTTGTCTATGTCAAGCAATAAACGAACAGCTTGAATAATTAATCCATAATGTTAACAGTATAGGGTTTTATGTGGAATAGCATATTGCTTAAATGGTCTTTGGAATTTTCTGGTATGCACGCACCCCTTTGTAGAAAATTATAATTATCATTGTACATAAATGTTGTTAAATTTCATTGATGTTGTTGTTTTTTCTTATGCCACTAGCCAATACCAGCAAGCCTGCTATGGGAAACCAAGAGAATTAAAGGCAGAGGAGATGGTTTCTTGTTTTTCACTGGCGCCATCTATTGCCAAGAATACGATTTCAGCCACACACGCGTCACAACCCGTTTTACAGGGAAGACCTATTCATACTCCATTCATTCATTTATCCACAGATTGGAATTTTGGCCTAAGCCAGAGAACGATCAATCTCTAATTTAGTACCTCTAGAGGCATTGATCTGTTATGGGAACTTGGAAGACTTTGTGACCTCGACGAATTTAACGTGCATCAGTCACCATTTAATACACGAGGATCTTTCGGCCGGCGGGATTCGAACTCACGAACATGCGTCCAGCCAACTAGGTTATACCGGCCCATATTTCATTGGTACAAAGTTGAATTGGCTTGGTTGATTTTCGACTCTTTGGTATAAATCTTTAACTTAAAAAAAAGAGGGCAAAACCTATTAGGCAACTTATAGTCTGGGATGCGATGTCTAATCAACAAAACGAAGACTAGACACGACTAGAAAGTGACTCAACAATGTTCAAAATATTACTCAATAATGAAATAGCATTGTCCTTTCCTGCCGTGCTCCATTTCGAATAACTCTGAACTCTCAACACTTAACGGCCAAATTTTTTTCATTGGCACCATTTTATTGCACAAATGGTGCTAAATTAAAATCTTGCATGAAATCTATGAACATCATTTTTAATTCCTATTTTCGTTACGTCGTACTAGAGCTGCACAATGGGCTATTGGCGATGGTCTGGGAAACACCCCTGGGGATGATCCGAAGACATGCCATCACGATTTTGAACCTCTGCAGAGGGGATGGCACCCCCGCTTCGGTAGACCGACGACCTGCACGCGAAGTCGAGCACTTTACGGTAGAACAATTTAACGAGGACCAATACCACACGCCCTCGGTCCCTACGCAGACTGATCCAAGTGGTCACCCACCCGCACACTGACCGCAGCCAGTGATGCTTGACTTCGGTGATCTGCTGGGAGCCGTGTCTTAACGATCAGTCCACTGCAGGACAATTCCTATCATTAGAGTCATAGAATGTGAACAATATTATTATGATATAAAAAAATAATAATATTATTATTTTTAAGAAAAAAACACACACAGCAAAGTACTTACAATTACGAAGTATTTATAAACTCTACATTAAAGCGCTTTTACATAACATGAATATTTTGCAACGGGAGTTCAATGTAAATAAAAAATCACATAAGACTTAATAAATTATATTTATTTCTGAAAGCAAAAGCAGATCCATTTCTGACCCAAATCCGATGAAAAGCAGTAACATTCCAAAACACATGCGCCCAAATATATAAATGCAAATCAGACGAGGGAAAAAAAAAGTAAAGAGAAAGTATTTGCATATAATCAATATTAGAGTCACAAATATGGTGCTTGAATACATACCAGGAAAAAAAAAAAGATATGTATATGCGTCATTTTTATTTCTAAGAAAAAGGATATATTTTGAAGAGTAAAGTATATTCCACATACCTGCTATTTTGTAGTAAATATGGTGAATAGAGCATAAAAGATAAACATTATTGGAATTGATTCTAACATATCTAAGAATTTACGAATAGGATAAAGAAAATTTCTGGAATGTCATTTTTCGGGGGGAAATAAAAGTATTTGTGATAGCGAGTGAAAGTAAAAATATCCATTTCTATTTTCTGTAAATAGCTTGATACTTAATTTTTTTTCTTTTAAAAAATAGTATTGATTGAGGTATCCGACTAGATTCGTCACATTTTTTTAAAAACAGCCTTAATTAAAATTTTAGTTTTATTTCTGATCAGCAGGGGTCCTAACATTATTAACCTAAAGAAAACTCTGAAAATTTAAATTCTCTTTACAAAATGGAGGCAAATTTAAGTATAAAAACTGCTAATTTTTTATGACACGCTGACAGCGCTACAACAAATTGTAATGAATAAGTATCAAAATAATTTTTTTCTGGATCAAAAACATGACTAACTGGGTTGTGAACTAAATTTTTTAAGCAATTTCACGCATATAATGAAATGGAACTAAATATATTGTTCAGTATAGATTTTTTCCAAGAAAAATTCAAAACATTCTTACTTAAAATAAGATAAATGTAATAAATCCACATTTAGACCTTAGCTTATAGTTCAAAACCTAGCTTATGATGCACAATATCCATATACAAAGTTTCAAAGAACTCTATAATAAGTGTTTTTTTAAAAATATTTGTTAGCGTAAAAGAGATCTTCACAAAATCTACGTCTTTTTGATAACGCAATTGAAGTATGCAATTGTTATTTAGTTTCGTCTGTCAGCAACCGAAAAAACAACTAAGACTTCTATTCTAATGATCAGTGAACAAAAATTTGAAGCGATATAGAATGCTAATTAACAAAAGTTCATAAACACTCAATAGAAAAAAATTGGCTGGGATAGCCTGGTTGGTAGGGCGCTGGACTCACGTTCTTGAGAACGAGAGTCTGAACCCAGCAGGCCGAAGACCTGCAATATAGCAAATGGTGAATACCTTTTCTACTGCACCTCCCTGAACTTCGTTCCTAGATGACTATTATCGTTCTACAAAGCATAAGGAAAAGAATGTGACCAATCACAACGTTTAATTATAGAGTTGTACAGTGCGCGAAATATAAAAATGAACCATCCTAAATAACTTTTGATCTAATGATCGGATCATCATGTCCTAGGACTCAATCTTAATGGTACAAGAGAGTGACGTATTTCACTATATATCAAGAAGAAAATTAAAACCTTTTTGTACACAATTATACAATTCGCTTAGCCAAATATAATTCCATTCAAAAGACAATTCCATGCAAACAAAGATAATTCTATGCTTTTAGTATGTATTTATTATTTTTCATTACTTTATGTAATGATAGGCGAAAAACTTTTGAATTGTAAGGTACACAATTTTTTAAATCATTTTAAAGCATGCAATTTTAAATGGCAAAATACAAAATTTGAGTTAAAACGGTTCAATAGTTGCATTTTTAATGAAGTATTTTGTATAAAAGTCGCCTACAAATAGTATAGTTTAAGAATCGAATGTGCAATTATGTTAGAAATAAGACAAGATAAGTCAAAATCCTTATGGGTTCTCTCCTTTGTGCAACAATTGCATGTAATTTGTACGAAATTTGAACAAAATTTGAAATTTC
Organism: Parasteatoda tepidariorum; assembly: GCF_982258835.1. Taxonomy (NCBI): domain Eukaryota; kingdom Metazoa; phylum Arthropoda; class Arachnida; order Araneae; family Theridiidae; genus Parasteatoda; species Parasteatoda tepidariorum. The sequence continues at coordinate 68,928,644 of NC_141756.1, forward strand.
TCCAGCAAATTTGAAATAATAATTTAATTCATATAACAATGCAGGCCAAAGGCATAATACACATACATAGTTTTCAATTAAATAAAAAATATAGTATATAGAAAAGTATATAGATTATACTATAGAATGTTTAAAAACTCTAACATATTATTTTTGTCTTAAATCTTAATTAATTTACGTATGTGTTTGAATTATTCGTTTTTCATATGTTAAAAAAATTATGATAAAAATGCTATCTTCAATCAAAACATTCAACTACCACAAGGAGAAAAAAATTGGTAAAATTACCGCACTGTATGATAATGGCATTTTTGGTTAATTTCATTTGGGAATTTTTCTGTTCATATGGTAATGATTTATCGGAAATTCTGGTTTTCAAAATTATAGTTCTTATTACTGCACATTTAGAAAGAAAAAAAATACAGAACTGAAAAGAAAATTTTACCGAGTAAATGGTTTTTATGCCATGCTTTAAAAAATCATGCTAAAACTACCAAATTTTATCACAGATTTTTATTTTATTTATTTTGCCATATTTTTTTGTAATTTTCAAAAAAAGTATAATCAACTTGTTTCTTTAAAAATTACCAAGCTTTTTGGTCTTAACTTAGAGGTAGAAGCACGGTAAAGTTGATCCTATTCTGGTAATTTTGATCATATTTTTTTTCTCAGTGTATATACATCGGCAAGAGTAATCCTTTGGTAATCCTTTAAATTCTCCTATAAATGATTAATAAACCGATTACAGTGACATATAGCGATTATAATTATAGATTCAATATCAAGGCGTTGATTGTAAAAAAGTATAATTAAAGATCTTCAAATCATTTTATTTGGTGATATCATACTAGTTTAAATAATAAAATTAACAATAAATCATTAAAATTTGGTTTGTATTAAAATATATTGAAGGTACTTCATAAAAAATAGAAAACTTTTTTCATTTTGAAATGATCCAACGGCCGACTAATAATACTCAATCGGGGGTGTAATACGATTTTTTTTCTATTAATAACTAATTTTAATTATAACCTTAAGCGTGTCGCGGTGGATCAGGAAGTAGAACGTTCTCCTCCTAATGAAGTGATCCAGGTTTGAATCCCAGCGGTGTCAGGTTTGTACATTTCCGCTCTCGGTTCACACCAAGATGTTGACATAAAATATTTTCAGTGGTAGACGGACTATGGGTTAGAATTCCCTTGTCATCGGACTGACCGTGGGAGGTTTCAGTGGTTTTCCGCTCTGTGCTACGCTAAATGCGGGTTAGTCCCATCAAAAAATCCTCAACGAAGGCTATTTTTTCTCAATGATTGATCTAGGAATTCTTTTGTCTTCTGGAATGGGTTCAAAATTACAAGGCTACGAAGTTGAGCATTGATTGTAGTAAACTCAGAATCGAGTCGGGTTTTCATCACTGATTATAAAATAAAATAAAACCTTAAGCGTGACGAGGTAGTCCAAGGGATAGAGCTAATGAGCTGCCCCAGGTTCGAAACCCAGAGGTGGTTGGTTGTTATGAATTCAGATCCCCATTTGTACTGACCACAATGCAGTGCTGACGTAAAATATTGTCAGTGGTAGACAGATCATGGATTAGAATCACTTTGTCATCGGGCTGGACGTGAGATATTTTTGTGGTTTTCCTCTCCATGCAGCGCAAATACTGGTTAAATGTGAGTTGAAAATTTATAGTTTTAAACACAGAATTGGGTCGGCTGTTCAACGCCGATTATAATATATCAAACTCCCTCTCTCTCTCAAAAGAACTCTTAAAGAGCGAAGCGGCTGATCGAGCAGACCAATAGATCTAATTTTATATTAGCTTACACACATTATGCGTACAAAATATAGGAAATGCTAAATAATGTTTTACGATGATGACTTTCTGACTATACAGGCTTTCATTTTTAGCCACTGACAAAACTTGAACTCTTATTATTCCGAATTCATAAATCTATTTTCATTATTATACTAGCGTTCACTTTACTGATATTACAGAGATGTACTACACTGGTGAAAACAATCCCGAATTTAGCTATCTCCTTTTATGTGTCTGGATTCAGACGAGGAAGGAGATGGAAAAAAAACATAAACGAGTGGTGACATTTATGCTTTTAATGAAAAATCACACAGATTACTTAGAAGCGTTGGATTGCTATAAAACACTTTGCTGTAGTAATTGCTTCCTGTTAATGCAGCATGTGCCAAGGAAGTAGAAAAAGGAAAAACGAATTTATTTCCGTTGAGTGATAATTTGTTTTTGTAATCTTCAAATACTCGAAAGGGTCCTTCTTTGCATTGGAATGCTTATAGGTTGAGATGTTGAAACAAAAGTTACAAGATTTGAAGTTACAAGATAGTTACAAGATTTGAAACGTCTATTCTGTTGGTGCTATGAATAGAACGAATCAATCTTGAAGTATAGAGAGTTTTCTGCATTTACTATTTTTCTGTATTTACTATTTTCTGTATTTTAGGCTACTGCTAAGCACTTCGCTGTAGTAATTGCTTCCTGGCATCATGTGCCGAAGAAGTAGAAAAAGGAACAACGAATTTATTTCCGTTGAGTGATAATTTGTTTTTGTAATCTTCAAATACTTGAAAAGGTCCTTTTTTAGCATTGAAATGCTTATAGGTTGAGTTGTTGGAACAAAAGTACAAGATTTGAAGTTACAAGATATTTACAATATTTGAAGTGCCTATTCTGTTGGTGCTATGAATAGAACGAATCAATTTTGGGGTTGTTGTTAAATCTTTAAGTATAGAAAGTCTTCTGCATTTACTATTTTTCTCTATTCACTATTTTCTGTATTTTAGGCAACTATAAAACACTTCGCTGTAGTAATTGCTTCCTATTTAGGCAGCATGTGCCAAGGAAGTAAGAAAAAGAAGAACGAATTTATTTTTGTTGATCAATAATTTGTTTCCATAATCTTCAATTATTTGAAAAGGTTCTTCTTTGCAATGGAACAACGGTTGAGATGTTGAAACAAAAGCAGGAAAGATAGTTTCAAGATTTAAAATACACCTTCTGCATGTGATTTGAATAGAATGAATAAATTTTGGGGTTTTTGTCTTAATCTTAAAGTATAGAAAGTTTTCTGTGTTTACAGTTTTTAGCAAGAAATTTGTCTTTCAAATATTTGTTTCAAGAACATCAAATCATGATAAAATTGGCACTTGGAAATAAATTTCTAATTTTTAAGTTTAAACTTTAATTGATACATATATTTACCGACAAAGTATGAAACACCATCCATCTATTCTATAGAATGCTTAGGTAATGTGTATAATGTCAAACATTTTTGCCAAAAGTATAAAACAGGAAAATTATTACATACTTTCCCTCGTCATTGTATATATACAGCTAGGCATTCTATATAATGACAAAAGATAATTAGTCAAAGTATAAAAAAATTTGGCTAATCAGGCAAAGGTCTTGATAAGGCTTATTATAAATTACGTGCATTCCTCAAAAATACAAATGTTATTCTGAAATAAAAATGAGAGTATTATGCCATTAAAAAAGTTTATTCAAAATACGTTAAGAAAAATGAAAGTAATATAAAACAAAATTATAAAAACAAAATTATAAAACAAAATTGATGCCTTTCTTATTTTATAACCGTCGTTGAACAGCCGACCCAATTCTGAGTTTACGACATTCAATGTTCAACTCCGTAGCCTTGTAATTTCGAATATCCAGAAGACAAGCGAGCTGATCTTACCTTCGTGGAGGACTTTTGATGGAACTAACCCGCATTTGAGTTACATGGAGAGGAAAACATCTCACGGTTATCCTGACGGTAAAGGGACTCTAACCCTTGATCCGTCTACCACTGAAAATATTTTACGTCAGAATGGTACGAGCTGGTTGCGGAATTCGTATCAACCAGCTATGGATGGGATTACGAATCCGTTTTACCTCATTGGGAGGCGTATATTTCGTATTATTATTATTATTATTATACATTATACATTCGGCGCATATTTTATATCATACAATATTATTTTGCTTACTAAATTATATATTTAACGAAAGGCTCTTTCTCACACTTAATTCACATCCTGTCTTTTAATCTGTTTTTAGTTCAAGTATGCATTTATTAACATCGTATATATAAATATATATATATATCTATCTATCTATCTATATCTATCTATCTATCTATCTATCTATCTATCTATCTATCTATCTATCTATCTATCTATCTATCTATCTATATATATATATATATATATATATATATATATATATATATATATATATATATATATATATATATATATATATATATATATATATATATATATATATATATATATATATATATATATATATATATGCAGTGGAGGCCAAAAATGTGGACACTTTTTGAAAGTTTCCTGTTTTTCAACTTTGTGTGCTTGTAGAATATATTAATTTTCACTTAAATACAAACGTTTAGATATCAAATTGAAGGTAATTTAATGAAAAATTTAAGAATAAATACAGTATTACAATATCTGTATTACAAAAAGAGTTATGCAATTAATAGTCAGATCTATCTTAGATTTGCATTTTTATAAAGTGATACTTACACAATCAATACTTAGTAGGATAACCCTTAATTTTTAAGACAGCTTCACAGCGTCTTTTCATCGAGTGAACGAGTGTTTGGAGTTCATATTTCGTAATCACATGGTGCCAAGAATCAATTATAGCTTCAATAAGTTGTCTTTTATTGGATGGACGTTTTTTTCGTACAGGAATTTTCAAACGTCGCCACAAATTTTCAATTGGATTGAGATCAAGGCAGTTTCCTGGCCATGGTAATATATCTATGCCTTTATTTTGAAACCATGCTTTGCATACTTTTGCTGTGTGGCATGGAGCTGAATCCTGCTGAAAAATAAATGGTGCGTTGTTGGAGAAGAGATCCCTGATGGAAGGTATCAATTTTGGCATCAGGGCAGTTTTGATGCATTTTTTGGCATTCAGGATGCCATCAATCACTTGAATTCGGCCCACACCATCTGCAGATATACATGCCCAAATCATGACATTTGTTGGATTTTTAGTAGTTGCTTCAATGCAATCAGGATGAAGCGCTTCACCTACTCTACGTCTCGCGTATTTTCTACCATCACTTCCAAAGAGCGATATTCTACTCTCATCATTCCAGATTACTTGCTTCCATTGATTTTCTGACCATTTAATGTGTTCTTTTGCCGACAAAACTCGTTTTTCGCGTTGCTTTTGATTTAATTATGGTTTTTTCCTTGGAATTCTAGCTTGTAGTTCAAATCCTGATAAGCTTCCTCTTATTGTTCTTGAACTTACTGCAATACCAGCTGCATTCATTTCACATCTAATGGCATCTGATGACATTTTTCTATCTTGAAGGCATAGCCATTTAATTTTTCTATCGGTAGTAGCACTTGTGCATTTTTTTCGGCCTGATTTGGCATCCTGAATGCCAAAAAATACATCGAAACTGTCCTGAAACCAAAATTGATACCTTCCATCAGGGATCTCTTCCCCAACAACAAACCATTTATTTTTCAGCAGGATTCAGCTCCATGCCACACAGCAAAAGTATGCAAAGCATGGTTTCAAAATAAAGGCATAGATATATTTCCATGGCCAGGAAACTGCCTTGATCTCAATCCAATTGAAAATTTGTGGCAACGTTTGAAAATTCTTGTACGAAAAAAACGTCCATCCAATAAAAGACAACTTATTGAAGCTATAATTGATTCTTGGCACCATGTGATTACGAAATATGAACTCCAAACACTCGTTCACTCGATGAAAAGACGCTGTGAAGCGGTCTTAAAAATTAATGTTTATCCTTCTAAGTATTGATTGTGTAAGTATCACTTTAAAAAAATGCAAATCTAAGATAGATCTTACTATTAATTGCATAACTTTTTTTGTAATACAGATATTGTAATACTGTATTTATTATTAAATTTTACATTATATTACCTTCAATTTGATATATAAACGTTTGTATTTAAGTGAAAATTAATATATTATACAAGCAAGCAAAGTTGAAAAACATGAAACTTTCAAAAAGTGTCCACACTTTTGGTCACCACTGTATATATATATATATATATATATATATATATATATATATATATATATATATATATATATATATATATATATATATATATATATATATATATATATATATATATATATATATATATATATATATATATATATATATATATATATATATGTAATATTGGCGCAAAAATTGTCATAGACGAAACTGCGCCACTTCTATTTTCATCTATGAAATATTCATTATTTAATCAATCAATCAATCAATTATCCAATGAATCAATATTTCATAATCAGCCAAAATGCTTCATGATTGAAGCATTTTAGCTGATTATGAAATAACCTCTAGAAAGAGTTCACAAGAGTGTATTTTCTCATCAGCTGTTATGTTTCAATTTAACTTCCACTTCTCGAAACTTAGGATGTTTTAATTTAGTGTAGAAAAAAATATAAAGTCGTTTAGATATGGAAGAGAATATTTATGGTGAGAAGAAAGGATAGAACAAAGTCATGTTACACCCCATAACAGCTAACAATAAAGTTCGTGGTTTAGTAGTTCTATATTTGTAAAAGCAAAATGTCAAGATATATATTTTCGGAATAAATGACTGCACGATACGTTAAACTGCCATTTATACACTCCTCACACAGTAAAATTAAAATTATTCTATCTCGAAAACAACGTATTAATTTCATTTTGAATGGCAAAAGTGTTCTAAAACCTAGTAATAAAATATGATGTTAAGCCATAAAAGCAATATAAATGGAATCATTAATAAATCGCCCAGAAAATAATTTACAATTTTTAATTATAATGTACTTGAATGCAATCATTCCTTCAATCAATCATAAAACATTTTGGCTGAGTACGAAACAATCTCAAGAAACAATTCACAAGAGTGTATTTGCTCATCAGTTGTACCTTTCAATTTAACTTCCACTTCTCGAAACTTTGGATGTTTTAATTTAGTGTAACGAGTAGTGTAACGCCGTTTTGAGAAGGAAGGGAATATTTAAGGAGAAGAGAAAGGATAAAACAAAAGCATGTTACACTCCAGAACAGATAATAATGACGTACACTGCCAATTCGCACAACTTAATTTTGAACGGTTCCTTGTTTCCAATTCCCAATTTTCCCTCCTATCCCTTCAACGCGGGATAATCGCTTTCTCCTTGCTCATTGGACCAGGCAATTTTAATGAAAGAAAGCGATATTTTCTCCCGTTTTATTGCTCATGCTTAATGCCTTTGTGTTGCCAGAAATAGAATCGAAAAGTCGTCTGAAATTTTCTCTTAACGATGCGTGCTGTCTCGGCAGTGGTAGTCTTTACGAACTTGAAATAAAATATTTTCGGGCAAACTTGAAAATGGAGTGATGCAAAATAATATAGTATAGTTTGCATAAGGAAAATATCTATTTGATTTTTAAATTAGACAGACATCAAACACGCAGACGATGTTTACAATTTTTTGTTTTATTTGCTTAAGTTTCGTTTTCATATAATGGAAACTTCAAATTCGGTTTTAAATTATATCAACACAAAACTCAGTTTCTCCTTCAGACTAATAGGAATAAGATAGGCCGTACTTGTTTATAAAATTCAAATGTTATGGAACAAATTTCAAAAGGGTTATTATTTTGAAGACGGAAAGCAACTCGGAAGAAAATTTGATAGTTTTTCTAACGTAGGTGTAGAAATTTTTATATTTCTAATTTACTTTCTTAAAACGTCTCAAAGTTCTAAATGGTCTGAGTACTATGGTATAAACTTTTGATTTTAATACTGGCTTTCATTTACAAAAATAGAATTTATTATTTAATTTTTAAATTTTATGATTCATTATTAGAGTATGAAATGCGTATTTAAACCAAATAGTTGGAATAATAATTTTTACGTTATATTTATAAATAAATTATGAGTTGTTAATTTTTGTTCTGTTCACCATATATTTTTACAGAATCGAAAGGAGAGAGTTAAATGACTCAAGAGATGGAATTGCATTTTCAAACGGAAAGAACTTGAAATAAGGTAACTATGCAGTGTTGCAGAATAAGTTTGACAAGAAAAACAGAGTACTTCTGGGGTGCCATGAGTGTTTACCTAAAGTGGACAAAGCCCATAAAAGAGTATTTTTATTCAAGAAAAACAAAAGCCATTTTGTAATAAGTTATTGGTGGAATCATTTAAACTGTTCTGAATGTGGTAGCTTCTCAACTACAGTTAATGTCTGATTATTTTAAATACATAAAAAAAAATAATAAAGCAAAAAGGGGAAAAATAATAAAGCTATTTGTAGTAAAGCACTTTGACAAAGCTTCACATTGACTGCAATCTTTACCACACATTATCCACTAATGTAAAATATATTTATAGGTGATATGATTTGATTTTCTTGCAAAGAGAGAAAACACGTTTCGTGTTTAACGAAAGATTTTTTCTTTTGTTTACTAGAATGGGGCAATAGGGACATATCGCGTTAAACGCGTTTTGTGTTTGGAGAAACGATTTATTTTTCTTTACTAGAATGGGGCAATAGCGACACATCACTTTAAACGCGTTTCGTGGTTAGAGACTTTTTTGTTTCGTTTGCAAGAATTTATTTAGAAGATTGAAGCAATGACAACGTATCGCGTTAAACGCGTTTCGTGTTTAGAGAAATTATTTTTTTCTCCGATACTAAAACGGGGAAATGGAGACATCGCATTCTTTTCACTACGTAGAATATTACTTTTATAGATACGTGTTGTATTTGATCTTTTTTTATGCCTATTGGGTGTTGTGTAATTACTTCCCTTATGAACGAAATACGGATTCAGATTTCGATAACGGTTTTGTAACCCACTTGCTTAAATATTAGCGATAGCCTATTTAAGTGACTCATTATCTGTCTGCATTGTTGAATCGAATTCGAAAAATATATATGAAGGGGAGGAATTACAAAACCTCTGCATTTCAAAATTGGTTAATAACTAATCCAATGCTAAGTTAATACTATGTTTTTTTATAATTGAACTGCATTGTTTTATCTAAAAAAATATAAGTCTTATTTTTTTTTTTTTAAAAATATTAAGCTGTGAACTGAGTGATTTAGTATGTAGCATGACTTCTTTCCCCTATTTTAATGCATTATTTTAATAAAGGAGTAATAATGTATCAAAATAGATGGAAAAAGTAATTCTTTATACTAAAGTACTTACTTTACAGCTAAATATTTTTTAAAAAAAATTTGTCTTACATTTTTCTAGATAAAACAACGGAGAAAAATTATTATAAAAACTTATTTTTAAGTTTTATGTAAATTTTAGTTTTGCACTAATCCAAAAAATTATTTTATTTGTCTCAAAATTTTAAAATTTGCCATTTTTTTTGTTGCTTCGATTGAAGACAATAAAACGGAAGAAAATATTTTTAAAAAGATTGAAATGCAGCATAATATTTTAATTTATTATGCAATTTGGATTTATCTTAATTTAATTATGTTCTAGATTATCTTTGGTAATAGTTTACTAGAACATTAACTAACTGTCATTTTTCGCTCGAAATTAATATTCATTAAACATTAAAAGCTAATTTTATTCTCCGTAAATTAAACTAAATATTATGTATGACGTTCAGTTACCTTAATAATTAGTTTATGATAGTTTTGTGCTTTATAGTTTTGTACCTTTTTAAAATCATGTAAATATAATAAATAATAAATTTTATTAATATTTTTATTAATAATATGCCATACTTAAATTAATTATAATTTATAAACTGAACATTGGAAAAATATTTATCAACAAAAAATATTTTCTTTGGAGATAAACGCGCTAATTTTTACGTACGTAATTAATACTTGCGAAGAAAAATCTTTTGCCTTATTTTGGAGATTCTTGGAAACTATTATTATTCACATTTTAAAATTGTTCTTCAGGATTTTTCTATCAAAAAATACAGAATAATTATTAATAACATCAAAATAGTTTTCTTATGAATTAATAATTTCAAAAATGATGTATAAAAACGCATATTTCTATACGTAAAAAAAAAATTATATTTTCTCTTGTTTTGGAAATTTTTGGAAGCTTTATTATTCACATTTTAAAATAGTACTTCAGAATTTTTTTAATCAAAAAATACGAATTAATCATTGATAACAAAAAAGTTGTTATCTTATGAAACTATGACTTTCAAAAAGTGATGTATATAAACGCATATATATCAGGTGTTCTGTAAAGACCACTCTTAATAAGTTTTTTTTAAATCCATGTAAAAAAAACAAAGAAAATATGCTTTTTAAGAGTTACAAATAAATATTCAAGCAAAGAAAAACAACAAAAAAACACTACATAAATGTAATGAATCAATTCTGAGGAAAGTGAGCTTGGAAACATTAAAACCTGTTTCATTGTCTTATTAAACAATGATAGTTTGAAAGGTGATTATTAAAAAGATATTTCAGCTTTATCCTTCAAAATAACAAGTATTCATTATTTTTGTTTTTTATTTTTTAATACTAGCAGTTTGTCATACTTCGATTGCGTTTTCCTTTTATCTGGTTAAAATATCAAATTGCAATTCCTCATAATACTTTTTAGTATCTCTTTTTGACAAATAATTTAAAAATATATATTTAGGGCACTCTTTACGAAACACCTTGAATGCATAATTAGATTCGTGAATATTAAGAAACAATACACATTTATATTAAATACAAAAATGTTTTCAAAATAAGTTATTTAATTAAAAATTTTAAACTAATTTTTTTCTTCCAAAAGAGACTGTAGAGTTAGTCTATAGTTCAAAATAAAATAAATGATGTTAGCAAAAGCAACTTAAAATCAAACTTAAAAAAAAAAAAAAAAACAACTTTAAATCAACCAAAATAGTTTCATTATGTTGTGCTTTCTTCAATTTACTGCATTTGACACACAGTGATTGATTAATTGAAACTTCGTGATGAAAAAAAATATTTTCTTTTCGAAAATCAACTTTAAATCTAAATCATTACAGAATTCTTCAATACTTTCGAAAAGAATTTTTAAAGTTCCTAAAAACTAAGAGTAGCAAATATTTCCACCTTTTTTAATGCTGATTATTCCATAAATTTAACAGTTTTACAAAGTTCTTCTTCCATATTACAGTGATGACTACATCAAACATTCTTCGCTTAAAAAGAGAGGAAATTCCAAACGATTTTTATCCGTAACAATTTTTTTTTTATTCGTGCACCAAATTATCGTCTGCACGCAAATCATCGTTTTCAGCTTTGATTAAAACATTTCTTTCGCTTCATTCTCAAAAATAAAAATACATTTAAATCACAAAAAAAGAAAAAAAAATGGAATGAAAGTTTTCCTTTATAAAAGAGAAGGGCACTGGAATGAAAACATTTCACTTAAATCTTCCTCATCGTAATTCTTTTTCTTTTTTTTATTCTAACTTCTTACCAAAATGAGATTTTTCTTGAAGCTTTTATTTAAATTTGTCATTTGAAAGAGTAAAAATTGAATTTTTCCGGGACTAAATGTAACAGGAATGCGAAAACGAGGAGAAGATTTAATTTAAGAATCTGTCAGCTATTCATTATTAAGAATTCCTGCTGTACAAAGAATTCATTCATTTTTAAATCAAAGTCAGTATCAAGCGTCAGAAAAATATTTCTATTTAAACAGGAAAGTTTTTTTTCTGAATAATAGTATTTGTTTTTGAAAAGTGATACAAAATAAGTTACGTAACAAAAAACCCATATAACTGAAAAGAGATAAATCTAAAACAGTCTTCGTCTTAACTTCTATTGTTAGATAATATCTAAACAAAAAGTAGTAATTAAATAAATTTTATGAAATTTCTCTCTAGCTATCTTATTATATGAAATACTATTGCGTACATACGAAAGTAGATAGTTAAAAAACCTATGAAATTTCTTTTTCCAGTTGGCATCAACGAACTCAAAAATGAAATAACAAGCGATTGAGCCGTCACAGGTATAAAAAAGAAGAAGAAAAAAACATCTATTAAAAAAAGGCATCGACTAGCTAACAACGTTTACTAAGAAAAACAACATCGATCTTAAGAGTAAATAATTTACTTTTAAATATGTCGTTTCAATGACTATAAATGGAGCTTTAAACCATGTTTTTCTAGGGTGACATAATTTAATTCATTTTTTAATTTAATTTCATTCTTGCTGCATTTGCTAATTTAAAATTTACAATTGTGTACGTAAGTTTGTCTAAATTGTGTTACGTGTTCATCTGCAGGTGTTTTTGCTTATATAGTTACTGAAAGCTCCTTAGTTAACGTGCTGAATGCTTCTTGGTAAATATACAAGGCAAGCACCTGTAATGCTATTAACAGTTTCTTGGAATTATTACTAAGGAAATCTATGTACTCTTTGCTAAGTTTATTCCAGAAAATAATACTTGAAAAAAGAACTGCGTGAATTACTAGAAAAAACTCGGGAAATCCCATTCTAGAAAATTTTCTAGTAATGCTGCAATTTTTATAGTATATGTATTTAGATATATAAAAAAAGCGATGAAATTTTTTTTTCGTGTTTGGCTTTCGTGTAACTTTAAAATAGCATTTGTCTATTTTTCTAAGATTACGATGTTACATTGTAGTCATAAAATCCAGTTTTAAAATTGAAACTTAAATCGATCTTTTGTTTACATTTCTGAATTTTTAAATTTATAAATTTTGGATGTGAAGGAAATGAAACAATTTACAGAATGAATTATAATTTGCTATGTGAAAACTGATTGATTTAAAAAAAAATGGATGTGTTCGTTTTATTAGTTGTGAATAAAAGCTATTCACTATGGGTTTTTGCTTTTAAATACAAATTCACTAGAACATATTAGCAACTAAAAGTAAGCAGTATATTTATTTCATTATTTAAAAAAATATTTCGTTGTAATTGTAAACCTATTTGTAAGAAAAATCGTAATAAGTTTATCTTTTTATCAACTTAGTAAAAGGTTTAAGTGACTTTATATTACTTTTTTAATATTTTGGGGTGATTTTAGTATTTAACATAATAAAAAAAAATTAGAAAAATATTAGCAACTAAAAAATAAACAGTATATTTATTTCATTATTTCAAAAACAACACTGTTGTAATAACAAACTTATTTGCAACAAAAACCCTAATACGTTTCTCTTATTATCAACTTATTAAAAGGTTCAGATTAGTTTTTATTACTATTTCAACACTTCTGGGTAATTTTAATATGTAACATAAGAGCATAAAAAATTTTAAGAAAAAATATTAGCAACTGAAAAATAAACCGTATATTTATTTCATTATTTTAAAAATTATATCGTTGTAGTTGCAAACCTATTTGTAACAAAAACCCTGTAAAGTTTCTCTTATTATCAACTTACTAAAAGCAAGTTAGTTTTTATTACTATTTTAACACTTTGGGGTAATTTTAAAATGTAACATAACAGCATAAAAATTTTTAATAAAAATATTTTTTTTCTTATTTTTCTGGTCAACTTAGGTTTAAGAATAGCATTTAATCCAGAGAAATCTAAGTTACTTCCACGGTCAACACACAAAATAAGAGACAGGTTAGAAGGATTATAGACAGGTAAAACATAATAGAAAATAGACTAGTAAAAGAGAAAAGAATTTAAGAAAAAAAAAAAATATTTTAAAAAATTATATGAAATTATGTACAGGTGTATAAAAAAGTTGCAGAGGTATTAGAATTTCTGCCTACTCCTTAAAAGTGGCACTGCCTCAAGTCAAAGCAGACGATAGTTTTTCGTGAATCTTCTAAAATTAATTTGCAGTAGCGGCTGAGATAATTGTTCATTTCAGAACAGTATTTCAAAAATATTCACCGCAAAATTCCTTAGGTAGTTTCTCCAAAATTACTGATTCAAACATAAAATGTCAAGAAAAGTGCCTCGTAAAAAATAGTCGCATATTAATAAAAATTTGTTTAAAAAAAACACTCACGGGTAAGGTTTGTCATAAAAATATTTATTGCCACACTTTCCAGGAAGTCGCAGCATAAGGTTGAGTTATTAAAAACCTTTTATAATAAAAATGAAAAAAAAAATAACACAATATAAAACCGCAATATTTTTTTTTTTTTAAACTTTTGAAAGAAAAGTGAAACTTATTGAATTTGTAATATCCCCGCCGTGCGTTTTAGAATAAGAAAAAAAAGAAGCTTACTTTTTTATTAATTTTTTTTTATTCTATAAAAGTTAAAAATAGTGTGGGAAATAAAACGAGCGATAAAATTCATGCTCTTGCATATATAACTGGGGAAATAAAACCGGCAATAAAAATAATCGAATTTACGGAAATTTGAATTTAAAGCCATAAAACTTACTAGGTAATAAAAAGCAATTCCCACTGCTCTCTTTTTCACCTTTCAGAATTCGTCATCCCACAGTATGAAGATGTTCCTGTACGAAACTAGGAGAGAAAATATTTTATTTTACGAGTTTTAAAGTTTTCAACACTCTACGAGTGTTTCTGCTTGCATACAGTGTATTGTAAACAAATACATTAATCAATGATTTACCCCTTATGATTTATAAAAAGAAACTGGAGGAAATGATTTACTCTATGGAGTTCATGATTAATTTTTTAACGAAAAAATTAGATTAAGAAAATTCTTTTATGCAGAGAAAAACAAAATTCTGGTAAAATGTTTCAGGTGTAAAAAAAACAACAACATGAGTTAAAATATAAGGTATTTAAACCATTCCTTTGGTAATTTTACCGTTCATATAATGACAGTTTACCAGGGTTCAGGTTTTCGAAATTATAGTTCTCCTTACCACACATTAAAACAAAAAAATACATATTTATATAACTGATACGTAGATTTAATCAATCGAATAAATTATTTTTATGCCCTGTTCTAAAGTATCTTAATGAAATAACCAAATTCATTATTGATAATCGAAAATTACATTAAAAGGATTGTGACATTTGAAGTCCCAACTATTCCAACATTAGATATTCGTGCAGGAGAAATTTGAGAGGTGAGAAAATATATTATTTTCTAAGTTTTAAAATTTACTACACTCTACGAGAATTTCTGCTTGATTACATTGTATTGTAAAACAAATACAAAAAGCAATGATTTATCACAGATAGTTTTTAAAAAGAAACTTGAGGGAATTATTTATTCTATGGAGTTTATCATTAATTTGTTAATGGAAAATATAGTAAAAAGGTTTGCGGTATTTAAAATTTATCATTCAAGAATATGAAAATATTTATAAAAGTGAAATAGAGAGGTGAGAAAATATTTTTTTACATATAAATTTTGCTAGGAAAAACAAATTCAATAATTTATCTCATAAGAACTATTAAATAGACTAGAATGGTAAATACAACGGAATTAATAAGAGAAATTTGAGAGGTAAGAAAATATTTTATTTTCTAAGTTTAAAAGTTTACAACACTCTACGAGAGTTTCTGCTTGCTTACATTGTATTGTAAAATAAATACAAAAATCAATGATTTGTCACGGATGGTTTTTAAAAAGAAACTTGAGGAAATGATTTACTCTATGGGTTTATCATTAATTTGTTAATGGAAAATTGAATATAAAAAGGGTTTGCGGTATTTAAAATTTATCATTCAAAAATATGAAAATATTTATAAAAGTGAAATAGAGAGGCCAGAAAATATGTTATTTTCAAAATTTTAAAGTTTACAACACTCTACGAGAATTTCTGCTTGCTTACATTGTATTGTAAAACAAATACAAAAATCAATGATTTATCACAGATGATTTTTTAAAGAAACTTGAGGGAATGATTTTACCTATGTAATTCATAATGAATTTTTTAATGGAAAATTAAATAAAACGGATTGTAGTATTTGAAATTTATCATTCAAAAATATGAAAATATTTATAAAAGTGAAATAGACAGGCCAGAAAATATTTTATTTTCTAAATTTTAAAGTTTACAATACTCTACGAGAATTTCTGCTTGATTGCATTGTATTGTAAAACAAATACAAAAATCAATGATTTATCACAGATGATTTTTTAAAGAAACTTGAGGGAATGATTTTACCTATGTAATTCATAATAAATTTTTTAGTGGAAAATTAAGTAAAAAGGATTGTAGTATTTGAAATATATTATTCAAAAATATGAAAATATTTATGAAAGAGAAATAGAGAGGTGGAAAAATATTTTATTTTCAAAGTTAAGTTTATAACACTCTACGAGAGTTTCTGCTTGCTTACAATGTATTGTTAAACAAATACAAAATACAATGATTTATCACGGATGGTTTTTAAAAAGAAACTTGAGGAAATGATTTACTCTATGGAGTTCATCTTTATTCGTTAATCGAAAATTAAATAAAAAGGTTTGTGGTATTTGAAATTTATCATTCAAAAATATAAAAATATTTATGAAAGAGAAATAGAGAGGTGAGAAAATATTTTATTTTCAAAGTTAAGTTTACAACACTCTACGAGAGTTTCTGCTTGATTACATTGTAGTGTAAAACAAATACAAGAATCAAAGATTTGTCACGGATGGTTTTTCAAAAAAACTTGAGGAAATGATTTACTCTATGGAGTTCATCATTAATTTGTTAATAGAAAATTAAATGAAACGGTTTGTGGTATTTGAAATTTATCTTTCAAAAATCTGAAAATGTTTATAAAAAAGAAATAGAGAGTGCGAAAATATTTTATTTTTTATATAAGTTTTCAATACTTATTTTGCAAAGAAAAACAAATTCAATAATTTATCTCATGAAAATTATTAAATAATGGAATGGTAAACACAACGGAATTAATAACAAAAATAATGCGATTGATTTGTTAATTTGTCGATCGAAAGTTATATTTGTAAGATTTCATTAGATAAAATTTGTTATTATACAGTTCGACTATGATAGTATGAGAAACATTGGACAATATTTTTTTTTTGTTTGTTTCAGAGTTTCACTCTGACAAAGTTTTTGTTTACTTTACAATTTACTTTAAAACAAATACATAATTTATCCTTATGAATTAGAGAAAAAACTCATTATAAGTTAATTAGTAGCTTTTATTAAGGAGGTAAACTGTTATGAACGTACACTGTAATAAATTTGAATCAAATTACGGTGTAAATTACAGTGAAATCCATTTTTACTGTAAAATTTTACTGAACAAAAAACAATTCTAAAATAGCATAGTTTTTACATTCGTACTTCCAGTAAAATTAGTGAATCACTGTTATTAAATAAATATTACAATAAAAATATCGGTATAAAATTTTACTGTAAGAATGGATTATACGATAAAATGGATTTTACTGGTGCTACCCTCAGAGTGCCTGTATTTTCTCTTTACCGTAAATTGATCAACCGTAATTTACTTTTCAACCAAACCAAATTTACTATTAATTCAATAATTATCTTCACTTGAAAAATAAAACAGACATTAAAAGCTTTAGAAGCTTTAAAAGGCAAGAAAAAAATCTGAATCTACTCAAAAACTTGTTTCGCAAGCTTGAAAATATTACCACGTTTTTATCATGAAGTAACAAATAGACTGGCATTCTAAATAATTTTTAATATTATTACAATGCAACAATTTTAGTATAATTTTATGTTATTAAGTTAAATTGTTTTATTAATTTCAATTTATTCGCAATGATTTTTAATTTGAGATATAACTACAAATAATTTAAAAAATGATGATATAAATTTTATTAATGCATTAAATTGAACAAAATTAGATAGACATTTTAAAAATTACTTTTCCACTAATAAATTCTTTTTTTTCCAGTGAAAAGATATTTTCAATATAGATTTTTTCTTTTAGCTCTATTTGGAATAGTTTTAATTTATCTGATTAATTCAGATAATGGCAATTTCTAAAATAAATTTTTAAGCTATACTGCAGTTATATTATTTTAATCTGTAACAAATTTGATTTAAAAATATAGATGCAACAATTATTAGTATTCCCTTTTTAATTTCAATTTAATAGTTTAAAGCTGATTTTTATTAACTTAATATTCAACTTATATAAGACTAAAATAAAAAGGTGTTAAATATTTTGGAATTTAATATCTTTTTAAATTTAATTAAATTAGTTTCTCCCATTAATTTTATGAAATATCTTTACTTATTTTTTAGAGAAATATTTAATGCAATCTTTTTGAAAAAAAAATATTTATGGAGATATAACTGCATAATTACGTTAACTAATTATTTCAGAAGAGCATTTGAACGAATAGAATTAATATTTTCACCTATACTCTTTAAAAAGTGCTATTTCTGTAATAAGATTACTTGCAGCGTAAATTTTATTTAAAAAACAATTTTGAATTTTAGAAATAAAAAATGATTAACTATAATAATAATGCATTTATAGTTAATAATTTGTGTTGGTGTACGATGATTGAGATTTCACTTAAAAAAGGAAAAATAATAAAAAATATTAATTTATTTAGGATATTTTAATTTCATTCTGGAATATTTTTTCTTTTGTCAAAAGGAATTCTTATAATTTCATTTTAGGTAGATTATTCCAATAATTTCATGCCCAAAAATGGTTTAATTTTGCCCCTATTATTGTCAGTTGTGTCAAGGTGTAATTCTAAAATTTCACATAAAAGAATACCAAATATCTTGAAAAAATTGAAAAATTCTTCCAATCTCCATCAAACTAAAAATTTATGGATTTATTTTAATGGAAAATTTATTATTCCTTTGAATTTTAGAACAATTAATAATTTGACGATTTAAACAATACTATTCAAATTTAAAGATTTGAGTTTTATTTCATAACTTTGATTATCTCTTATAAAATAGCTCTTAATAGTTAATATAAATTATACAACACATGCTAATATTTCATGCAGCATAGCAATTTTATGTACAAAACAAATATTATATCAAAATGCAGTTAACTTTCTCAAAATTAAAATTTAACGGTTGAAAGTTTTCTCACAGAAAAATAGTACGATTTCCTGCTTCTTTGTTTATTTATTTTAGCTACGTTTCATTTTTATTTCAGTTAGAATAAAAATTTAAAATGAAAACAGATTCAGTTCATTTAAAAAAAATTGAGTTGGAACTTTTCAGTCGTATACAACTTCACAGACAGATTTCATCAAAATATCAGACATTGTTTCAGACAAACAAACAAATTAAAACAAACAAATAAATAAGCAATAAAACTTAGTTACGTAAAAGAAGTTTGCTTGAAATCTGCAGTAAGCAGTAAATTTTCTATCTAGCACTTATTATTTTTTTTATTCATTGTTACACATGCATTTGTCAGCTTCTGTGTTCCTTACTAAAGCGGCTTATAAGCACATGTCAAATTGAAGAACAGATAGTATAAATTAGAGAAAAACATGAAACGCTTCAGAGCATTTGGTGGATAGCGAGACCGCTCGGCTAGAGAGGTCCATCTTTCAAGCATTAAAGCTTATATGGACATACATATTTGAGATCGTATGCTTCAATTCAAAGAATGGCTTAAAACCTAAGAAACTCTTGTAGAAGAACAGAATCATTATTTTTGTATTTACACTATATTTTATTTTATTTTGTAACCGTTGTTGAACAGCCGACCCAATTTTGGGTTTACGACTACTTATGTTCAACTTCGTAGCCTTGTAATTTTGAACCAATCCAGAAGACCAGGAAACTCCTGGATCAGTATCCCCAGAAGTATAATTTGTTATGGGAACATAGAGGATTTGTGACTCGACAGATTTAACGTGCATCAGTCACCATTTACTACACGGGGAGTCTTCGGCCGGCGGGGATCGAACCCACGACCTCTTGGACATGGGCCCAGTGCCCTACCAACCAGGTTATTCCGGCCCCGATTCACTCTATAAGAAAAAATTCTGTTAAATTTACGGAACATTTATGTCAGCATTTTAATTGGTGCCAACCGAGAATAGCGTTCGCACTACCAGGCACTGGAACCCGGTAAGAGCAAGTATAGAAAATATTCATAAAATAATTTGAAAAAAGGCTTGTCATACGGTAAGCAAAAACGGTAAACATGGTAAAAGCTAAAACGTCAACTGATGGTTTAAATCTGTTTACAATTAGGAGGAAAAACAGAGAAAAACCGTTTTGTCAACAAAACAGATTTAAACTACCAAATATACAGCGAAAGTCTGTAAAAAGAAAGACAATTTTTTACACAGCGTGGATAACTGATCAAAACAGAAAAAAAAATCTCTATTTTTCCATGAATGGTTTTTTTTCTGTGGGAAATATGATTTTTTTTCTGTAGAATTTACAGTTATTTATTACAGTGTAGGGTTCTTCGGGGTAGACTCTAGGCTATGAGGAAATGAACTTTCGACTTTCTCTGTCTTTTTGTTCGGGACGTTTTTGGATAATGGACTTGTGTATGTAATAACAGGTCTTATGAGTAGATTTCTGAGCACTGAAGTCACGAGCAGGAAAGAGTTTGGTAACCATTATTTTTTTATTTAGAAAATGTAACATTCAGTTTGAAACGTCTATTTTAATTAAGCCAAATATAAATATTCCATTTCTTAATTATAGAAATAGAAAGAAATGAATATTAGTGATATACATTAAATATATAATCCCAAGAAACTGAAATGGTAAGATATTATTTGATTGAAAACTTCATTCACCTCAAGCATATAAGAATTTGAAATAGCAGCCGACTTGTTTCAAGCCTTCTCCATAGCGCGTGGAAATGCATTTTATCCAGATTTGCCCCACTCGGCCACTGTGATTTTCTCCCCTTCTGTTATTCATATTTTTTCTGTAGAAATAAAGACTGCTGTTTGACCTGGTTAAAGTGAGTTTTTATTTTCTGATGATTTCGTTTGAGTTTCTTTTCTAAATTGGTTCTTTGTATTTCGTGTTTTTTCCTGGACTTCTATACAAAACCTTCGGGGTACTTGAGGGAGTTACTTTAGGCATTTGCTTCTCCCTCAATAGAAAAGGTTTTGTTTTATGGCTACCGAGGCCGGTTACCCCTGAAGACGTCGGCTTCGGTGGTCATATTTTTATTTTTATTTCCTTCGTTTCCTTTATTGCTAGTACATTTATCCTTTTTTTGAAATTTCTGCTGCTTTGAAGAGCGTTTTTTTCAAAAAAGTTTTATCTATTTAGGATTTAAAAAAAAATAAATTATTTTCTTCTTTTAGTATCATATTTCTTCTCTTTCTTTTATTGTGGTTTTTATAGTTTAGTTTCTATCCTTTATTTTTCCTTTTTTCGTTGGCAACTTTTTGTCCGATGTTTAAATCAATTTTGGTTCTCCACCTTCACGTCTGGCAAGTCTTGAAAATAGAAGCTTGTTTTTTAGAGCTGGAAACATATCGATTGTTATTTCCATTAAGTATATTTTTGAAGAGAATGAAGTTTTTAATAAAGTAATTAGAAATACATATTCTTCCATTACGCCGCCCTATTACCAAAATAAAAATCAAGACTAAATTTAATGTCATTTTCAATTCATAATATAGTTTTATGTGCAGTTGGAAAGAAGACATTAATTATTTGAATTTTCCCTTCTGTTTCAATGTTTTATTTTTGTTTCATTTGCCCTTTTTTTTCTTTAAAAAAATATATAATTCAATTATAAATAATTAAAGTTTTTGCATCAATAAAACATGTCAAATCACCATGATTAAAATTCAAACCAAATAATTAGAAAAGATGTTGAAAAGAATTGGGGTAAAAAAAGAAAGAAAAAGATCACGAACTAAAGTGGAAAAAAGCAGATTTTCTGAAATCTTTAATTATATCTCAAGACAAAGTCATCCTTTTTAAAATAAAATAAAGCAATAATAAAATTAAGAAAGCGTATTTCAAGATAAATCCAGTTCCTCAAAATTTATTAAAGCCCGGCTCGAATCGACCTTTATTATCATTACGATTATTTTAAAGAATAGCGGCTCTTCGCGCTTGAGAGCCGTGCACAATAAATTACAATCAAAATTAAATCCTAGGAACGAGTTTGTGGTTTTTAATGCTTTTCTGAAGAACAAGAATTTTAGAATATAAGAAATTATAAAAATCGGAGATAAAAAAAAAATTAAATTAAAAGTCGTTGAAGTTCTTTTTTTTTTATTCCTTATTATTTTCCATTATTTTTATTTTTATACTGTTCTTTTTCATTATAGCCTTATTATCCTCATAATTATGACAATTTTTTTTTCTTTTAGTGCAGGCTCTTATTTACGTATAATTTATTCTTGCTCTTATTTTTGTGCGCATCAGCTGATTTAATTTCTTCTCAACGTAACTCCCGGAATTTCAAGTAAGTTCCCCTAACCACCAGTGTAGAATAAAAAATAAAAAAAGGATTAATAAAAAAAAAAGGATTAATGAAAAAAAAGGACGGAAAAGAATTTCCACTGGGGCCCAAATACGTCATTAATTTCTTGGGAGATATTGGGGTGTATTTTTTTATTTTTTTAATTCTTTTTCATACGCTTTAATGCACGTAGTTTCCACTTTAATATGATGAAAATTAACAGGAGACACAATGATGCGATGGGAACGGGACAAAATACCGCCAAGGCGAAATAATTCTAATGAATATATATTATTTTATATGCAAATAACTTTTAATAACGGTTATTAATATCTGTGATTGGGTAACGGCTCCGTACGTATTCGCTGTGGAATATTTTTTTTCCTGCTAATTAATGTTTGAAATAAACAACCCTCATTAATTATGAATGTGTTGAACGTTTCTTTATTTTTGTTTAAAAAGTTTAAATTTTTTTTCAAAAAATTGCGTTGTAGTTCAAAAATATTAATTTCTCATTATTTCCATCCTTTTTTTCCCGAAAGGGGGAATAGTCTTGAAATTATTTTTTAAGAAGAAATTTTTTGAGGAGTTTGAAAATGGCAAAACAAATTTATAACGCTACTTCTTTTAAAAAAATTAAATAAAGTGTTTTAAAATGTTTCGCTATTTCTACTTTGAATCGTTTTATTATTCCCATTTATTATTTCATACCATATTTTCTCTTCCACATCAAGGCCCATAGACTAAGTTTTGAAATTAAACTATTTATTAAATAGGCATTAATGCGTATAGTTCAAAATAGGCTTTGAATTTTGAAATAACAAGAATAAACCAATATGAGAACATACTGTTAGAAAATATTTAAAAATACAATGTTTTTTTGTCCATCATTTCTTGGAACAGATAAGACGAAAATAAGGTAAATGGTAGTTCAATGCACTTTTCATTATTTTTATTGTTACGCACAATTAATTTTGCGCCCTCTAGTGGCATGCATCAATACTATTAAACATTCGGCTGAATGCTTCACCCGCATATTGCGCTTAATAGGATAGGAGATATTATGCTTTATAGGAATAATAAACTCATGCGAAAAGAATAGTAATAATATTGAGACATTGACTATCATTGAAACACAATATTTTTTTCCAAATTTTACAACAGACAGAAAATAAATCTTAAACAATAAAGTTTGTAGCCGAATCTGATTAATAGTTTACATTACTCCGTCCAATTATTATTTATTTTATAATGTTATGAGTATTTTATTGTTATGCGTCACTAGAACTCAGACTAATTTTTTGGAATTGTGGTGATGCGTAAAAAAGGCGATGGACTAACACGAGAAAAATAAGAGGGATTTGCTTTTAGTATTTTCAATTTATAAAAATCATATAAAACAGTTTTTTAAGGTTAGTTCATATTTTTATTTTTACAACTAGTAACGTAAATATCACAAAAGCTATTTTTCTACTACTGTAAAAGTATTTCAAAATTATTCAATATGTCATCACTTTTTATAGCCGGGATAGCCTGGTCGGTAGGGTGCTGGGCCCATGTCCGGTTCGAACCCCAATGGCCGAAGACTGATGCACGTTAAAATTCTGTGGAGTCGCAAAGTCCTCCATGTTCCCATAACAAATCAATATCTCTGGGGGTACTGGATTGAAGATCGATCGTTCTCTGATTCAGGTCAAAGTTACGATTTGTGGATGAATGAATGGATGTAGGAATGGGTCCGCTTTGTAAACAGGTGTGACGTATGGTGTGGCGAAGTCGAATTCTTGGCCATAGATGGCGCCACTGAAAAACAAGAATCGCACACTCTTCCTTAAATTTGCTCGATTTCACCAAGCAGGCTTGCCCGTGTCGCAAGTGGCATTAGAACCAACTAACATGCATGAACCTTTTTACAATAGAAAGTTGAAATGTCTTCCAAATATATTTTTTTTTCGATTGTGAAGACATTTTGAAATTATTTAACAAGTCATCACTTTTTACAAGAGATACCTCAAATGTCATCCAAATCTATTTTTCTTCTATTGTAAAAAATTTTTGGAATATTTCAATGTGTCATCATTTTTTACAACAGGTAGCTCAAATATCCTCAAAATCTGTTTTTCTTTTATAGTAAAAGCATTTTAAAATTATTCCATATGGCATAAATTTTTACAACAGATAGCTGTAATATCTTCAAGTTCTATTTTTCTTCTATTGTAAAAGCATTTTAAAATTATTTCGCCGGTTATCACTTTTTACAACAGAGAGCTCAAGTATTTTTAAATTCTTTTTTTTTCTTTACTTATATTGTAAAAGTTTTTTTAAAGTTATTCAAAATGGCATCACTTTTTACAACAAATAGCTTAAGAGCCGTAAAATCTATTTTCTTCCGAATGCCGTAAAATCTATTAAAATTTTATTTTCAAAGATTGTTTCTTTAAATTTAATTTAAAGAAAATTTCAATAATTAATCACAATTTTAGTTTGACTGTTTAATCTTAATTGCACTGCTTGTTTGACTGAAGGAGAAATGCGTATATAAAAGCTTGTGGCATTATAATCATAAGCCACATTTTGAAAAAGTTTATAGAAGAATTTTTAAAAAAATTTTTTTGGTGGGGGATGTCAACAATAAAATGTAGACAACAAAATATTTCTATACTCGTTAATGTCATTTACGGGAAATTCTGAAAATTTTTAAGCTATCAAAATGGAAACAATACTGATGAATACAATTTCATAAAGTGTCCTCTTCGAAAAAGAAATGTAGTTTATATTGCCCTCAACTCCTTATATTACTGGAGATGTACAGTGCTGAAATACTTTTGATCTAATGATCGGATCTTGGCGTTCGAGGACTCATTATTAATAATTCGTAGGGGTGACCTCAAATATGCTAATTATTTGATGAGGACAATATTTTAAGTTGCGATATCAGACACAAAAACGTACTTTCTCCGAATAAACAAATCCTTTTTCCAACGGATTCGGATTTCTAAACCTCAAAATATAGGGGGTAGCAGCTGATAATATAATCTCCATAGTTAGATCATGAGAGCGGTCCAAAGTTTGGGCCCCTTAATGTTATTTTTACTTTTTGTTCAATTCGCCATATCTCGAGAACTTTATAAGCAAATTGAAAAATTTTGCACTCAATTATAAAATTTGTTTTTCCAAAGATAATTCCATTCAAAAATATTTTTTAGTAAATATTTATTATTTTATTAATTAATAGTTGAAAAAATTTTACATTTTAATTTTTACGCAATTTTAATGTATGTTATTTTACATGATAAAATGCAAAATTTGAGTGAAATCGGTTGAGTAGTACTTGAGAAATCGAATTTTAAATATACGAATCCGTTGAAAAAAAAGGCATATTTATTCAAAGAAAGGATGTTTTTGCGACTGATTTCGTAACTTAACGTATCTTCTGCACCAATTAATTAGCATATTTGAGATCACCCTTTTGAATCATTAAAAAATGAGTCCTAGATCTGATCATTAGATCAAAAGTTATTCAGGTGGTCCGTTTTTGGTACATCTTTACTCAATAAAATCTCAATTTCCTGATTAAAATAAAATCAAATTTGCTGTTCTAGGGAACAAACCCTTAGGAAAATTTGCCATAGAGAAGCCTATGGTAATCTATGGCTACCATAGAAATTTGTATGGCACAACCCCATAAGCATATGGCTACCATAGAAATTTATATGGCAAGATACCATACGCCTATGGTTACCATAGAGATTTGTATGGCAAAACCCCAAAAGCCTATGGCTACCATAAAGATTTGTATGGCAGTATACCATAGACCAATGGTAACCATAAGGATTTGTATGGCACGTCACCATTGGCCTATGGCAACCACAGAAATTCGTATGGCAGTATACCATAGGCCAATGGTAACCTTAAAGATTTGTATGGCAGTATACCATAGAAAAAAGCTGATCTAGATCTCCACCAACGAAGCAACAACTTCTATGGAGTCCTCAAAAACATCTTCTAAAAGAAATAAATATCCATCATTTCACCCCGAAGTTAATTAAATTCAACATGTAATCCAGCAACGCATTCCTGGTGAGTCTTTTCCGGCTTCCGGGTGGCCAATTTTCCTATTTTTGAGTGTTTGAAATCCGATGTTCCATTCTTTTAGGCTTAGTGTATCAGACCGCCATGTTAACGCGTCATCCACTTCAAGTGGAATCTTTCGCTAACTTTGGCGACTTATTTTAATGTTTTTTCAATCTCATTCTTGGTCAAAAACATTTTATTGCAAACGCCTATGCGATTATTTTTCTGAATTTATTAAGTTTTTAATTTCCGGCGGTCTGGTACTTTTATTATCTGTATATTTTTAAAATATGTCGCGATTGGGTATAGGTTTTCGCTATGTTGAATTTTGCCATTTGTTGACTTTGTACACTTTAATTAATATCTTGTTGCTTATATTTTTATCTAAATTTTTTTATATTTCTTTCCCCCAACTGTTTTTGATTAAACGACATCTTTCTTTTTATTTTATCCCCTCCCTCTGATTTTATATAAATTTTTAAAGTCACATCACTTTTCCATTATTAAAGGTGTTCTATTCCCCATAGCAATTTGTAAACTATCTTCATGATGAAAAACGCGGTTAAGTGCTGATGATCAAGCCAGATCATCATTTCTTTAATAATTAAATTTTTTTAATTCTTTTAACTTGTTCGGTGATAATTTCATTTTATTGCTGTCATATATCAATATCAAAGTCAGTGTTTACATTCTCATTAGTTTTTGATTTTAATTCCACTTAGGTTCTTGCAATGCTTTTTTACATTATCTTACATACGTTAGGGCTTTATATTTTTATTTTGTGTTTAATTTTTGATTGCCATTAAATTGTTTTTATCATGTCTCTGTGTTTTACTATCTTACAACTAATATTTCTTAACTATCCACATATATTTGTACAATGTTCTGTTACATAGTTATACATAGCTTAGGGTCATCACTTAACTAGATTTGCTGGATTACTGGTTTACAATAATTTTGCTTCAATATTATCAACGGGACAGTCCCTGGCCATATCATCTGCTGCTGTTATCAAAAATGCTTTTAACAATTTAATCGTTCCTTAAGTTTACAACTTTTTCGTCATAGCGATGCCCTATACCCAATTAATTTTAACTTACTATCCCTGACCAAGTGTCAATTTGTCAATAGCAATTATTAATTTTACCAATTTTAATCATGTCTTAAACATGTTTTGTATTTACCAATGTTTCTATATTGCGTTCTCTTTTCTAACTGTGCTTAACACAACTCAACATAAATTTTCTGAGTTTTGTATCCCTTACTAGTAGGGGATCAACTAATTTAGCCTGTTTTCTATTCTTAGCTTTTC
Organism: Parasteatoda tepidariorum; assembly: GCF_982258835.1. Lineage (NCBI taxonomy): Eukaryota > Metazoa > Arthropoda > Arachnida > Araneae > Theridiidae > Parasteatoda > Parasteatoda tepidariorum. The sequence goes on from NC_141756.1 coordinate 68,956,339, forward strand.
ATAGTCTAATACCATCTTTTTTGTAGATAAAATTTTGTTCACATGCCACTACTGGTAGCACCGTTACATATTCGGCTTTTGTCCCGTTTAGTCTATTTTAAACTAATTTCGCTTCGACCACTGGCCCTACTCCTTATCTTTTGAGTTTTCATAGTATTTTATTGTTTTAGTAGCATGTTTAATTTTTAGTTTAGTATCACATATCAAAATTTAAGAAAATTTCATACACGCTCCGACCATCGGACCATTATTTAAATTTGCTTTCTTTTAGGTTCCGCTAATATCTTACGCTTATCTAACTAATTATAATACCAATCAATCAAATTAACGTTTTTTATACTCGCTCCGACCTCCAGACTCACTTTCTATTTTCTTGCTTTTTACAGTTATAACAAATATTGGTTGCCTGTACTCAATATATTTTGTTCCTAATCAACATAACCAATACTTTCCCCACTTGCTCCGTCGGCCGGACCCATTTTCTAACGGTTAGTACTAACCATTTAAAATTTATTTGAATAAGAACAGCATTCGAAAAGGATTCTGCAAGTGAAACAGGAGAAGTTTATCAAAGAAATTTAAAAAAAAAAGCTTTCTGGATATATATTTATTCCACAATTATTAAGTTTTGCATTTTTAATATCCATTGCGAAAGATTCTTGTAAGTAACTATTTTTTGACGTATGATAAAATATCAGCGAGAAATGTTTGCCATAGCTGTATGGCAAAGGTGTACCATAGCCTATGGAAAAATATTTCGTCATAAGCTGTAGCACATCTTAGTTTTATGGCAAAAATTTGTCAAATAAAAAAATGCCATAGGATATTCCTATGGGGTTTTGCCTATGGTAAAATTTTGCCATACACTTTTGCCATATACGTATGGCAAAATTTTGCCATATAAAAATGCCATAGGATATTCTTATGGGGCTTTGCCTATGGCAAAATTTTGCCATACACTTTTGCCTTATACGTATGGCGAAATTTTGCCATATAAAAAAATGCCATAGGATATTCCAATGGGGTTTTGCCTATGGCAAAATTATGCCATACACGTATGGCAAAAATTTGCCATAGGATATTCCTATGGGGTTTTGCCTATGGTAAAATTTTGCCATACACTTTTGCCATATACGTATGGCAAAATTTTGCCATACATGTATGGCAAAATTTTGCCATACATGTATGGCAAAAGTGTATGGCAAAATTTTGCCATAGGCAAAACCCCATAGGAATATCCTATGGCATTTTTTGTGGCAAATCTATGGCAAATTTTCCTAAGGGAACATTCTTTGCATGTATAACGATGCAAAATGCGTTACTATTACAACTTTAGTTACTAATCGTGGCTCATTTGTTTTAGTAAATTTTCATTGGATGAATTATAACATGATATAATGTTATTCGTTTTATACTACAAAAGATAAAAGGAAATATTCAAAAAATAAAGATAAGATCAAAAGTTATTCAGGTGGTCCGTTTTTTGGTATACTGTATATCTTTACTCAATAAAATCTCAATTTCCCGATTTAAATAAAATCAAACTTGCTGTTCTAGAGAATAAACATTCTTTGCATGTATAAAGATGCAAAATGCGTTACTATTACAACTTTAGTTACTAATCGTGGTTCATTTGTTTTAGTAAATTTTCATTGGATGAAGTATAACATGATATAATGTTATTCGTTTTCTACTACAAAAGATAAAAGGAAATATTCAAAAAATAAAGATAAGATCGAAAGTTAATCAGGTGGTCCATTTTTGGCGCACTGTACATCTTTACTCAATAAAATCTCAATTTCCCGATTTAAATAAAATCAAATTTGCTGTTCTAGAGAACAAACAGTCTATGCATGTATAAAGACGCAAAATGCGTTACTATTACAACTTTAGTTACTAATCGTGGTTCATTTGTTTTAATAAATTTTCATTGGATGAAGTATAACATGATATAATGTTATTCGTTTTATACTACAAAAGATAAAAGGAAATATTCAAAAAATAAAGATAAGATCGAAAGTTAATCAGGTGGTCCATTTTTGGCGCACTGTACATCTTTACTCAATAAAATCTCAATTTCCCGATTTAAATAAAATCAAATTTGCTGTTCTAGAGAACAGACAGTCTATGCATGTATAAAGACGCAAAATGCGTTACTATTACAACTTTAGTTACTAATCGTGGCTCATTTGTTTTAGTAAATTTTCATTGGATGAAGTATAACATGATATAATGTTATTCGTTTTCTACTACAAAAGATAAAAGGAAATATTCAAAAAATAAAGATAAGATCGAAAGTTAATCAGGTGGTCCATTTTTGGCGCACTGTACATCTTTACTCAATAAAATCTCAATTTCCCGATTTAAATAAAATCAAATTTGCTGTTCTAGAGAACAAACAGTCTATGCATGTATAAAGACGCAAAATGCGTTACTATTACAACTTTAGTTACTAATCGTGGTTCATTTGTTTTAGTAAATTTTCATTGGATGAAGTATAACATGATATAATGTTATTCGTTTTATACTACAAAAGATAAAAGGAAATATTCAAAAAATAAAGATAAGATCGAAAGTTATTCAGGTGGTCCGTTTTTGGTGCACTGTACATCTTTACTCAATAAAATCTCAATTTCCCGATTTAAATAAAATCAAATTTGCTGTTCTAGAGAATAAACATTCTTTGCATGTATAAAGATGCCAAATGCGTTACTATTACAACTTTAGTTACTAATCGTGGCTCATTTGTTTTAGTAAATTTTCATTGGATGAAATATAACATGATATAATGTTATTCGTTTTCTACTACAAAAGATAAAAGGAAATATTCAAAAAATAAAGATAAGATCGAAAGTTATTCAGGTGGTCCGTTTTTGGCGCACTGTACATCTTTACTCAATAAAATCTCAATTTCCCGATTTAAATAAAATCAAATTTGCTGTTCTAGAGAACAAACATTCCTTGCTTGTGTAGAGATATAAAATGCGTTACTATTACAACTTTAGTTACTAATCGTGGTTCATTTGTTTTAGTAAATTTTCATTGGATGAAGTATAACATGATATAATGTTATTCGTTTTCTACTACAAAAGATAAAAGGAAATATTCAAAAAATAAAGATAAGATCGAAAGTTATTCAGGTGGTCCATTTTTGGCGCACTGTACATCTTTACTCAATAAAATCTCAATTTCCCGATTTAAATAAAATCAAATTTGCTGTTCTAGAGAACAAACAGTCTATGTATGTATAAAGACGCAAAATGCGTTACTATTACAACTTTAGTTACTAATCGTGGTTCATTTGTTTTAGTAAATTTTCATTGGATGAAGTATAACATGATATAATGTTATTCGTTTTATACTACAAAAGATAAAAGGAAATATTCAAAAAATAAAGATAAGATCGAAAGTTATTCAGGTGGTCCGTTTTTGGTGCACTGTACATCTTTACTCAATAAAATCTCAATTTCCCGATTTAAATAAAATCAAATTTGCTGTTCTAGAGAATAAACATTCTTTGCATGTATAAAGATGCCAAATGCGTTACTATTACAACTTTAGTTACTAATCGTGGCTCATTTGTTTTAGTAAATTTTCATTGGATGAAATATAACATGATATAATGTTATTCGTTTTCTACTACAAAAGATAAAAGGAAATATTCAAAAAATAAAGATAAGATCGAAAGTTATTCAGGTGGTCCGTTTTTGGCGCACTGTACATCTTTACTCAATAAAATCTCAATTTCCCGATTTAAATAAAATCAAATTTGCTGTTCTATAGAACAAAGATTCCTTGCTTGTGTAGAGATATAAAATGCGTTACTATTACAACTTTAGTTACTAATCGTGGTTCATTTGTTTTAGTAAATTTTCATTGGATGAAGTATAACATGATATAATGTTATTCGTTTTCTACTACAAAAGATAAAAGGAAATATTCAAAAAATAAAGATAAGATCGAAAGTTATTCAGGTGGTCCATTTTTGGCGCACTGTACATCTTTACTCAATAAAATCTCAATTTCCCGATTTAAATAAAATCAAATTTGCTGTTCTAGAGAACAAACAGTCTATGCATGTATAAAGACGCAAAATGCGTTACTATTACAACTTTAGTTACTAATCGTGGTTCATTTGTTTTAGTAAATTTTCATTGGATGAAGTATAACATGATATAATGTTATTCGTTTTATACTACAAAAGATAAAAGGAAATATTCAAAAAATAAAGATAAGATCGAAAGTTATTCAGGTGGTCCGTTTTTGGTGCACTGTACATCTTTACTCAATAAAATCTCAATTTCCCGATTTAAATAAAATCAAATTTGCTGTTCTAGAGAATAAACATTCTTTGCATGTATAAAGATGCCAAATGCGTTACTATTACAACTTTAGTTACTAATCGTGGCTCATTTGTTTTAGTAAATTTTCATTGGATGAAATATAACATGATATAATGTTATTCGTTTTCTACTACAAAAGATAAAAGGAAATATTCAAAAAATAAAGATAAGATCGAAAGTTATTCAGGTGGTCCGTTTTTGGCGCACTGTACATCTTTACTCAATAAAATCTCAATTTCCCGATTTAAATAAAATCAAATTTGCTGTTCTAGAGAACAAACATTCCTTGCTTGTGTAGAGATATAAAATGCGTTACTATTACAACTTTAGTTACTAATCGTGGTTCATTTGTTTTAGTAAATTTTCATTGGATGAAGTATAACATGATATAATGTTATTCGTTTTCTACTACAAAAGATAAAAGGAAATATTCAAAAAATAAAGATAAGATCGAAAGTTATTCAGGTGGTCCATTTTTGGCGCACTGTACATCTTTACTCAATAAAATCTCAATTTCCCGATTTAAATAAAATCAAATTTGCTGTTCTAGAGAACAAACAGTCTATGCATGTATAAAGACGCAAAATGCGTTACTATTACAACTTTAGTTACTAATCGTGGTTCATTTGTTTTAGTAAATTTTCATTGGATGAAGTATAACATGATATAATGTTATTCGTTTTATACTACAAAAGATAAAAGGAAATATTCAAAAAATAAAGATAAGATCGAAAGTTATTCAGGTGGTCCGTTTTTGGTGCACTGTACATCTTTACTCAATAAAATCTCAATTTCCCGATTTAAATAAAATCAAATTTGCTGTTCTAGAGAATAAACATTCTTTGCATGTATAAAGATGCCAAATGCGTTACTATTACAACTTTAGTTACTAATCGTGGCTCATTTGTTTTAGTAAATTTTCATTGGATGAAGTATAACATGATATAATGTTATTCGTTTTCTACTACAAAAGATAAAAGGAAATATTCAAAAAATAAAGATAAGATCGAAAGTTATTCAGGTGGTCCGTTTTTGGCGCACTGTACATCTTTACTCAATAAAATCTCAATTTCCCGATTTAAATAAAATCAAATTTGCTGTTCTAGAGAACAAACATTCCTTGCTTGTGTAGAGATATAAAATGCGTTACTATTACAACTTTAGTTACTAATCGTGGCTCATTTGTTTTAGTAAATTTTCATTGGATGAAATATAACATGATATAATGTTATTCGTTTTCTACTACAAAAGATAAAAGGAAATATTCAAAAAATAAAGATAAGATCGAAAGTTATTCAGGTGGTCCGTTTTTGGCGCACTGTACATCTTTACTCAATAAAATCTCAATTTCCCGATTTAAATAAAATCAAATTTGCTGTTCTAGAGAACAAACATTCCTTGCTTGTGTAGAGATATAAAATGCGTTACTATTACAACTTTAGTTACTAATCGTGGCTCATTTGTTTTAGTAAATTTTCATTGGATGAAATATAACATGATATAATGTTATTCGTTTTCTACTACAAAAGATAAAAGGAAATATTCAAAAAATAAAGATAAGATCGAAAGTTATTCAGGTGGTCCGTTTTTGGCGCACTGTACATCTTTACTCAATAAAATCTCAATTTCCCGATTTAAATAAAATCAAATTTGCTGTTCTAGAGAACAAACATTCCTTGCTTGTGTAGAGATATAAAATGCGTTACTATTACAACTTTAGTTACTAATCGTGGCTCATTTGTTTTAGTAAATTTTCATTGGATGAAATATAACATGATATAATGTTATTCGTTTTCTACTACAAAAGATAAAAGGAAATATTCAAAAAATAAAGATAAGATCGAAAGTTATTCAGGTGGTCCGTTTTTGGCGCACTGTACATCTTTACTCAATAAAATCTCAATTTCCCGATTTAAATAAAATCAAATTTGCTGTTCTAGAGAACAAACATTCCTTGCTTGTGTAGAGATATAAAATGCGTTACTATTACAACTTTAGTTACTAATCGTGGCTCATTTGTTTTAGTAAATTTTCATTGGATGAAATATAACATGATATAATGTTATTCGTTTTCTACTACAAAAGATAAAAGGAAATATTCAAAAAATAAAGATAAGATCGAAAGTTATTCAGGTGGTCCGTTTTTGGCGCACTGTACATCTTTACTCAATAAAATCTCAATTTCCCGATTTAAATAAAATCAAATTTGCTGTTCTAGAGAACAAACATTCCTTGCTTGTGTAGAGATATAAAATGCGTTACTATTACAACTTTAGTTACTAATCGTGGCTCATTTGTTTTAGTAAATTTTCATTGGATGAAATATAACATGATATAATGTTATTCGTTTTCTACTACAAAAGATAAAAGGAAATATTCAAAAAATAAAGATAAGATCGAAAGTTATTCAGGTGGTCCGTTTTTGGCGCACTGTACATCTTTACTCAATAAAATCTCAATTTCCCGATTTAAATAAAATCAAATTTGCTGTTCTAGAGAACAAACATTCCTTGCTTGTGTAGAGATATAAAATGCGTTACTATTACAACTTTAGTTACTAATCGTGGCTCATTTGTTTTAGTAAATTTTCATTGGATGAAATATAACATGATATAATGTTATTCGTTTTCTACTACAAAAGATAAAAGGAAATATTCAAAAAATAAAGATAAGATCGAAAGTTATTCAGGTGGTCCGTTTTTGGCGCACTGTACATCTTTACTCAATAAAATCTCAATTTCCCGATTTAAATAAAATCAAATTTGCTGTTCTAGAGAACAAACATTCCTTGCTTGTGTAGAGATATAAAATGCGTTACTATTACAACTTTAGTTACTAATCGTGGCTCATTTGTTTTAGTAAATTTTCATTGGATGAAATATAACATGATATAATGTTATTCGTTTTCTACTACAAAAGATAAAAGGAAATATTCAAAAAATAAAGATAAGATCGAAAGTTATTCAGGTGGTCCGTTTTTGGCGCACTGTACATCTTTACTCAATAAAATCTCAATTTCCCGATTTAAATAAAATCAAATTTGCTGTTCTAGAGAACAAACATTCCTTGCTTGTGTAGAGATATAAAATGCGTTACTATTACAACTTTAGTTACTAATCGTGGTTCATTTGTTCATTGGATGAAGTATAACATGATATAATGTTATTTGTTTTATACTTACTACAAATGATAAAAGATAAAATTTCAAAAAATAAAATAATCTTCTATTTTTTTCTTTTACAACTAATAATGAGATTAAGTAAACTTTGATACAACTTTATTTCGGTCTCACTATTTAGAAAAAGTACACCTTCCAAGTAACCTACACATTTTAAGTAACGATAAAGCACAAAAAAGTTACAAAAATAACCAAATCCAGTCATTCATTAAAATAGTTTTTCTTATTCAAAGGAAGTATTTTTTTTTCAATTACTTTTTTCTAATATCTATGGGCACATCAACTTCTTTTGTTTAGAAATGACGCAGGCAAATTTGATTACAAAAGATGTCAAAAACGTCAAGTCTAACTCAATTCTAGCAGAGACTGCAGAGCTAGGGGTGGGGAGAGGGGAACACCACAACCCCGTTTTAAGTCAATCACATGCGTAAGTCCATGACGTTGCATCATTTCGATACGAAATGCTATTAGTGGCTTTTAATGCTATTATTAAAGGGGCTTGCTTTTTATTCAATGCGGAAGATACTTTAAAAGGGAAAAAGAACTTTATTACTAAGATTAAAAGTGCTGGAAAATATGGCATTGAAATTAAACTTCTAAAGAATAATGTACTAAAAGGGCGTTGCACATTATTAGAGTTATTCAACATATATCAGTGATTTACGACTGCATCCGTATTGACGCGATTTATGAATCACACATCGTGATTTGTATTAACTTACGCTGCAAAGCACTATACAAGTAAAATTACCGTATTGTAAGGTAATGATACTGCCGATAATCCCCCCCCCCCCAAATTCTGGTAAATTAAACCAAATTATAAGGTATTTAAAACATTCATTTGGTAATTTTTTCATACATATATAGAGGTTTATTGGAAATTCTGAATTTTATAATTATAGTTCGCATTACCAAACATTTAGTACAAAACTGAAAAGCGTATTTTACCGAATTATTGGTTTTTATACCATGCTCAAAGGTATCATGATAAAATTAGCACATTTATCAAGCTTTATTGCATGTTATAAAAGCACATTTTGTTGTTAATTTTATAAAAATCATTTGCCAAAGTGCATCGATAAAAATTACCGTGATTTTTGATCTTCCCATAGAGCCTGCGATAACACCGTAAATTTTAAATATTCTGATAGTTTTGACCATACTTCTTTTCTCAGAGTATGGCTAAATTAGAAAATGTTGTTATCGGCCAAGGGCCAGTTGTAGCATTTTTAACAGTAGCCACTTTTTCAAAAGTTAAAAATTTTAAACAGTAAAAAAGTGCTGATATTAATGATGTAAGGCATTTGTTTTGAAGCATTTCTCAAAACATTTCTCTAAAATGACGAAAAGTGTTAAGAAGCTATGTTGGAATAAAGTAATTTTCAGAATATAATTTCATAATTAGATCGCACGTGGGCTGCAATAGTGGCTCAACTAAAAAAACGAGCGTTTTGGATTAAGAACAGGTGTAAATATGAAAATACACATTCTTTCATCAGCAATACTAGCACATCTCATAATTCAACTTGAAGGTAATCTTCGTTTAAGCAAACTAAAGCATTTCTTAGCAATGAAAACTTTAAGCCCACTTATCTCAAAACATGATTTTTTGAGTTGTGCCGCTATTGCAGCCCATGAGTGATATATTTACTTTTAAAAAAAAAAGTGGAATCAGGATGTATTTTTCATGAAAATTAGCGGTGGTTGGGTGGCGAGTTGCAGACAATTTTTGAACAGCCATTTTAAATATTTAGTAGTCTTAGGATAAGAAACGATTGTTAATTTTACCCTAAAAAATCACCTATCCGGATTTGCATTATCTGGATTTGCAAATACTTAAATTGCAAACGCGATTCGTGACTTATGCAACCTGATATACACTGGTGTGCAAAACTTAAGCAACACATGGTTTTTCGGCCACAGCTCCCCAACAAAGTATAAGATAGCCATGAAATTGCAGTATAATATGCACGTAATTCAGTAGAAAGATTATTTGTATGCAAATTTTAGAAATAAAACGTCGTAGGTGATCTAAGTGTACGTAAACCTTGTGTGTCGGCGAGCGCAGGTCAAAGCTGTGATAAAAGGGTGAAGAGCACCGTAGTTAAAAACTTTCGCTGCAAGTGCAAGTGATTTGTTTTGTGAAACATGTCTTCAAGAAATCATTTAGACGGCTTTACTCGAGGAAGAATGATTGGGAAACTTGAGGAGGGGCGTAGTGTGACCAGTGTCGCCGAAGAGTTCAGGATCAACAAAAGTGTTGTTTCTCGTGCTTGGAATGCCTTTAAAACTACTGGTACAGCTGTTCGGAAGGCTGGTGGTGGCCGTCCAAGGAAAACAACACCAAGAGATGACCGTTACATTGTCCTCCAAGCGAAACGAAACCGTTTTCAGTCAGCGAGCGCCATATTTCAGCAACTGTGCACAGCCACAGGACGACAAGTATCAAGATTTACAGTGGCCAGACGCCTCCACAAAGGTGGCTTATTTTCTAGACGTCCTGAACACTGCATACCATTAAAAGTTAGCCATCGGCGGCACCGTTTAGAGTGGTGCAGAGAATACGAAACCTGGACACCTCATCAATGGAGTCGTGTCCTCTTCACAGATGAGAGTCGTTTTAGTGCTACAAGCGATTCTCAACGTCAGTTGATCTGGAGAGAGGTTGGAGCTCGATTTCATTCCAATAACATCGCGGAAAGTGATCGTTACGGTGGTCCTGGAGTTGTCGTCTGGGGTGGCATTATGTTGAACGGGCGGACTGAGCTTCAGATCTTCGACCGAAGTTCTGTAACTGGAGACCGCTACTGCAATGAGGTAATCCTACCCCATGTGCGTCTGTTCCGAGGGGTCATTGGACCAGACTTCATTTTTATGGATGACAATGCTTGGCCACACCGTACTGCTAATGTTCAAGAGCTACTGGAAAGTGAAGATACACACGAATGGATTGGCCAGCTTACTCTCCAAATCTAAATCCCATAGAGCATGTGTGGGATGCATTAGGGAGACGTCTTGTGACACAACAGTATCCTCCTGGTAACACCCATCAGCAGAAAGATGCGTTAAAGGAGGAATGGAGACGTTTACCCAAGAGCTCCTGGATAATCTGGTGCTTAGCATGGAGAAACGATGCCAAGTAATAATTACAGTAAGGGGAGGGCATATCCCATACTAGGGAACATCTGCCAGCTGTACTTACGCTTCTTCAGACAATCATGCGTAACTCCACTATATGTCAAATAAAGCCTTTTTTTGTTCCATACCCTACTTTAAGCTTTATATTCATTTCTGCGCCATTATTCTTTTACCATTGTTTAAGTACAAAATAATGTACATCGTATTCAAATTTCATGCCAATTGGATGATTTCTTGTAGAGTTATGACAAAAAACGTATTTGTTGCTTAAGTTTTGCACACCAGTGTATATTAACCAGTCTAACAATTCGCACATTGCAATTTGCAACGCATCGCTATAAGAACTCATCGCCCATAATTATCGGTCAATATGTGTACAAAATTAATCGATTAAAAAGCAGTTATGCAAACTTATTAACTCACTTAAAATTAAAATTAAATGCACTTATTAAACATTAATCATTTTTACTCATTTATATAGGCTTGTTACAATACATCGCAGAACATTCTGTATGTGGAAGTGAGGTTGTAGCTTTGTTTTTGAAGTGAGATTTTACAGGATATTTTGTACTAACGGTTTTCAAAAATTCGTAGCAGGATAAATGATTGAAAGTAAGAAATTAGAATTATCCCTTCCCAAAATAAGGATTGGAGAAAATGTATCCTTCTTTTTTATCATTTCGCTAAGTAACAATGATTTAAATTTATTTAAAAACAGCTAAAAGTACGGATTAAAATAAAAGTAATAAGAAACAATTTTAATCACGTTTTTATCATTGCGACACATTTTATTTATTACCATGATATCCTTTTGTTAGCATTGCAATAGAATAATACTGGCAAACAGTCATATGGCATATTATTAGCTATACGCAATGCGGCATATTATTCAACAATAGTAAAAGACCTTATTATTTAAGAATAGCATATCATTAGTAAGTAACGTTACAGCATATTATTACTACTGTATAGCTCATTGGATAAGTCGTTTAGATTAATGGATGTTATTTTTAAAAAAAATTTATATTTTTATTGCTAGTAAATAGATTTGTTTTTAATACATTTCTCAAATTTGCTTTGATTCTTAAAATAAGAACAGTTACATTCCACCATCTCCCAAATGCTTTCGGAAATAAGTTCCATTTTTCGAATCGATTTAAGATAATTTATGTTTTGTAATTCTGGAAGCTTCTGCAATATTCCAAGAATATTCCGTCACTTCCAGGTAATGAAATCCTTCACAGCACATTCTAAACGTTCGGAACTTAGGATGCATCTCCCTAGTGTTGTACTAATAGCACTATAAGCGTGGACGCATTTCGGAAGTACTAAGAGGAGGGGTAAGAGACATTTTGTGATGCCATCATCGAAATTCTAATGATAACGACCCGTGGAAATAAGCAGCTGTGGCTCTTCTAATAGCTGCTTGGTTATGCAATGCAGCGGAAGGTTATGCTACGGGGCCTCCGCATCTAACTCAAGAGGATCGGGAATATTCGGAATCAAGTTGAAATGGTTGAAAGGAAATATAAATGTTCCCTAGACTGGAAAATCTGAATCTGAGGTATCAGGAGAATATGGCCTTCGCTTTCCTCAAGAATTTCACCAGGATGATAATTTTCTGGAGCTTTTCCCCAGATGTTTTCTGGGTTTTAAAAGCGATCAAACGACGATTGAAATTGACGAAGGGGAATATAAATATACCATATCCCCTCGAGTTTTAGCTGATGTTTAGATTAATGGATGGCTGATGTAAATTTTTCCAGTTTTCATTTCGGAAATTGGAAAAGAAATGTACTTCGTACCAATTTTATATCCTTGCTATGATTATTATTATTATTATTTTTTTTTTTAAAAAAGGAAGTCATTAGAATTTACTTACATTAGTTTGTCGTTTCCTATTTGATTAAGTGCGTTGTTTCCAACATGCTACTAACAATACGTTTTAAGTAATAAATGATATAATTCTTATAATAATTTTTCTGAAAACCTTTTCAAAACCAATTCGGTAATTTCTAAGAAAAAAAATTTTTTATTAACTTGAAATGATTCAGAAACTTCTAATCTGATTTTGAAATTCGCTAATTTTCTTGAGTATTTTTAAGGTCAGTTGTGAAATTAAAGAAAACCATTGATCGTTATTCAAAATATAAAAAACAAGATTCAATATTATCAAAAACTATTGAAATGGATGCATAATTTAAGAGCAACGAAATAATTACTATACAAAAAAGAGTCAGCCATATTACAACATCATTAGTAGTTTTTTTTTAAAAATATAAATTACATTAAGATGAATTTTTTTTAAAAATATTTAATTTGGATTTAAGTGGTTGCAGTGATGTACGCACTCCGTAAAGTTTACTATATACCAAAAAAAGGGTCAAAATTGAAGTATTTCTATGTGAATTTCCCAATCGATTCCATACTGCTTTTTCCTAAATTACCAACTTCAGTACATATATGTTTACAATTTTTAGATAACTTAAGAATCATAGTTCAGAATTTTGGATAAATAAAGATCAAAAAAGAATTCTGGATTCTAACCAAAGCTCTGTAATAAAGAGCAATTTTCAATTGTTAAGACTGATCAAATCAGGATGCCATGCATAGCTGATTCGACACGATTTTCTTTAGTTTCCCTTCTTTGCTTTTTGTATTGCGCAAAAAAACAAAATTTTGAAGCTAACAAAAATACTTAAAAAAATTAAAAGACAAAAAAAATCTCATGCCTCATTTGTAGACTATTCATGATATTTTAAAATTTAAAAAAAAAAAAATATTCGAGAAACAGGTTTAAAGATCTCGAACGAAGAAGAATGATAAATATGGTTAGAAAACGTGACTGATACGTTAAAGTCTGTTTTTCAGCTTCTTTTAATTATTTTTTGCTGTTGAATTAACTATACGATTTATAAGAATAAAGGAATTTTAAAACTCGCATGTGCTGCCTCCAAAACAAGTGCTACAACTCTAAAACTTCACCATATTTTGGAGAGAAAAAATGTTTTAAGAAATCTTTTTCGTTAAAAAAAATCTATTTTTAGAAAAATTCTGCTAGAAATTAATTTTTAGAGTAGGAACTAAATTTATAGTGGAATTAAAAAGTCTAAACTATAATAACTACAATTACGCCATTGAAGTGGATCACCATTTCAACATATGCCTCATTTCGTCCACCAATCTTGGTTAATTTGGATTCCGAAAAACAAACGGCCCTTACAGTGTGTCTGATTTCAAACCTGAAGCTGCATTCTTTCGAGCTGTAGAGCGGCTCGCATAGTATTTTTTGCTTCATGCTTAATATTTAATGATTCTTGAACTAATTATTAAGTGTTTAAATGTTTAATTTCACAGTTTCTGTATATCAACATTATTGTAAGTTTCTAAGAGTTATAGTTTTTAAGTAGTAAAATATATCTAACCTTCAGTTGGAAATCTAAAACGACGGCGACAGAGGCGATACGATATTTTTATATCGAGTGAAATTCAGTTATTTAATGGTACTTTTTGTAACATGTTTTATTACAGCAATAGTGTTGAGTAAAGCAACATTTGAAAACTAATTTAAACTTTTTTATTATACGAAATAGAAACAACCAGTTTTCTTATGCTTCTTTGTTTGAAAACAATAACTATAGTTGGCATAACAAGCGGTATTTTCAATTCTGACTATGAAAAAAGGGCACTATTCTCGATAATCACACAAAAGTAAAAATGAATTTCGAAATGAATGAGAAATCAAATGAAAAAGAAATTTCTTATTAGATGCGAAACGTCAAAATCCCTTTTCGCTGAAAAATAGCATATCTTTTCCCCTTTGTAGCCGATTGTAAGTTGGGAAAAATTTAAATGCTAATTTAACTTTTTAATTATGCAGCAAAGGATCATCCAGTTTTTTTATGGTCTAAGAATGGAAAATAGTAGCAAAAATTGCGTACCAAACGGTATTTTCAATTTTCATTTGCATGTAAAATGTGTGAGAAAGTAGGAAACAGTTCTCATGAATCACACAAAAGTAAAAATGAATTTGTCATGAGATATTGGGGAAAAAAAACTTTTTACAAGAGGTGAAACGTCAAAATCCCTTTAGAGAGGGAAATAGCATATCCTTTTCCCTTTGTGGCCGATTGTGTGAAACTTTTTGATAAATGTCTGCGGTCAGAAACCTTTTCAGAATGTTTCTTGCCATATTCTCATTTTTCTTCAATCCTTTCAATGCTAAGATTTAATAAATCTAACTGGCATTGTGAAAAAGAGCACTTCCATAGATCGCGATCGTTTCAAATGGGAATTGGAAGAAATATTCCTAAATGTATATTTGAGAGATAGAATACCTTTATAGATTTTCGTTTTACTTAAGTACTTTTACAAGCCATTACTTTGTTCCCTTAAAATAGTATTAGTTTTTAGAATTTTTCAAAGAATTTCGTTTCTAATACTCTTTTTCTTTAGGCGTTATAGATTGGAAGCATTTTTCATCTTTAGAAGCAGGAAGTGAATTTTTGTATGAAATAAATGATGCAATGAAATTACTTATTGGATGCCATAAATTCCTAACAATGGGTTTCAGAAAAAATGGTATTTTTAGAGGCTTAACTATTTCGGTAGTAACTAAATGCTTAAGTGAAAATAAAACTATGATTTTCTTAAAGCGATGTTTGTTTATCTAGGTAAAATTATGGAGAGCAATTCAATAAAAACATTCAAAAGCATTTTACACGCTTTGGACAAAATTTTAAGCAGTTTGTATAATAAATTAAGCAAAATTAAACGCGTTTATTACTTCGATATCCTTCTTTTAAAACATCTAAGTTAAAAGCACTCAACTTCAACTAACTATAAATGCTATAGAGAGAACGCAACTATGATTTTCTTATTGGATAGCTTGGATATCGGATTGCTCGTTTATTAAAGTGAATTTATGGATAGCAGTCAAATAAAAACATGCAATAACACTTTACATATTTTTGGTAATATTTAAAGCAGTTAGTAAAATAAAATATGTGAAATTAAACGGGCTCATGATTATTTTGAGATCTTTCTTTTAAAACATCTAAAAAGAGAGAACTTAACTTCCAATGTTTCAATAAAATTTACTCAAATTTAACTGAATAAAAATCATTAAGGAAGTTGTTTAACTGTGTGGGTGCAATTAAATCGATCAAAAAATGCATTTTCCAGATTCTTAAATGGCGAATTTTTGCAGGTTCTTAAAATACAATTCTTTGAGCAAAAAATGGCGTTTAAATTTTTATTCTAACTAAATTATAAGTATTTTTTTTTAAATTAAAAATAGTTAAACTGTCAAAGCTTGGTGCCGCTCCTCCCAAACCAAAATTAAACACCGGATTGCTTTTGTTTTCTTGAAAATAGGTTCAGGCTAGCTTCAGACTTAGTTTTTACTTAAAATTTGAATAAGTTTATCTGTAAGCCATAAGTCCAAAACAGGTATCGTTGCTTCTCAACATAATAATCCGGGAAGCATTTAGCATAGCGATAGAAATAACATTTAGCTCACATCTCATCTGACGATATTAGATGGGCCTAAATGTTGATTTCAAGCTTTTCGTTTAACTGAAAGCTGTTGGCTTGGAGAAGTATTCACACCTAGTTGATATCGCTGGAAAACAGGCAAATTTAATGTTCATGATTGAAGGGGATTTTTTCCCCATTGCAATGAGAAGCTTCAAGGTCCATCGTAAACACCTCGAAACATTGGAGGCAGCATTTCTTAAAAATATTTTAAATCTTCATATCAGCCATATGCCAATAATATGAAAAAGTCTCCAAGTTTGTGCTCATTGTTTGCTATTAATATTCATTTTGAGTCCCTTTTTTTACATGGTTCAACAAAGATTTCAAAAACAACAATTTTGCAAGCACTGAAATACGTTAAAGAATAATTTTCAAATGCTTATAGCTTTTTCACAGTGATACTAGAAAAATGGAAAAGCTTCGTGGAAAAACATCCAGATATTTTTGTTTATTTAGGAACATAAACTTAAAGCAATATAACAATAGACGGAAGCTGTTTCCAATACAAATTTTAACATTAAAAATAATCTCCTTTAATTATCTGGTAGGAAAAAAAATTAAGTTCTATGCACCAAAAAATTTAATAAATGTAGCCGATCATAACGATAAATGTAGCCGATCGATAAGTGAGTAACTTACTGAATTGGGGGCTTAAGCATAACTCATTTTGGGAGAAATTTTTTTAAATGACGGTGAAAAATACTCACTGATAATAAATAAAACATGATGAGATGTATAAAAATATTGATAGCAATTTAGAATAGAAACTCTAGTCACAATCAGAAAATTGAAAGAAATAATGAAATATATCAGTTTAAAAATGCAATAAAACAGTTTAAAAATTAAAAAAGAATTGTATTGGGCTATCATTTGGCTGTTTAAAAAAGATAACGAACTCTAGATCTTTTCCCATCATGCCTTTTGACAAATTAGTCCCTGATAACATCTTTTTAAACACGAAATTTCGTGTATGTTGGGAATCTATCTCCATCCACCACAATCATCAATTCAATATGTGCTTCACAAAATCCAAATAAAACTGATTGTTAATGTAAATTAGAGGAATCTCTAAATTGTTAATGCAATTTACCAAACAAATAAAAATGGCTCTTATCAAAAACCTCTTCCTTTCACAATTGGCATAAATCATATTAAAAAAAAAAAAGACACATTCCATGCCATCTAATTGCAATTACCACATATTCTTCCCAGCAAGTGAAATGAAACAAACTTAATTACATCAATAGAGACACCTCTTCCCTGAAGACGAAGACATCTTTTGGCGATAACCAATTACATATCCGAATAAACAATTCTAATTGGCGCATTCATTAGGAAACCATTAGTTATTTACCTCCAACGTAACCGAAATCCATTGGTCGGTAAGTAATATTCCCTTGCAAAGTTTGATATTCCCTCTGGGCAAATGGGAAGGGTGGTAATGTGTGGTGCAGCGGACACTTTTGAAAGCGGTGCGCAAGGGGATTTACATTAATTGACGGATATGGTCGTATTAACAGGTAAAATGGGCATTACTGACTATATTAAATTTCGAACAAAGCTTTCGAAATTCATGGGGAATTAGTGAGAAGGATATGGTATTGTTTATCGCAATGGTATGCATCCACCTGATCATTACGAAATACATATGGCTTCTTATACAGTTGCTTTTGAGAATGAATTTGAAAAGATTCGCTGATGAAGCAGAAAATGATCCATTTGGTAACCAGGCTATTGTCAGTATTTCATGGAACAGGTATTTTGTATCTGTCACAACGTGGGACCTGTTATAGCAGTAACTTGTTATTACCAAAGGTAGATTATCAGCAGAAAGTTTGCGATTGATCTTCTGAAAGTGTGCTCCTGGTTGCAAGTCACTTTTTTGTGAATGTAACTGTTACTGTTAAAAAAAAATTTGTTTTATTTTAAATAAATAATTTTATGAGGCTTAATTGATTTTGTTTTTTATTAAGAGAAAGTTTTGGGAATTCGTGAATAGTTTTCGTCATACAAAAAGTTATTCCTTAAGGGTCCCATTCAGGCCGAAAATGAATTTTATTTCCTATGTGTTAACTTACGGAGAATTATAGGCCTGATATTCCTTTATTTATTTAACAATTGATAAATATTTTTTTAATGTTTTTTTTTCATTAAATGAAATGCGTCCTATGTATAAATCCAGTAATTAAGTTTAATAACACAAATCTCAATGTGATACCTGCAAGTGACGTAGTGTGGGCATCTTGATCCTGATTGGTTGATGAAACGTGGTATTTGCTTACGTTAGCAACTGTTCTTTCCATACTTTTTCGAGCAAGCCAAGCCCGCCAAGTATAAATTCTCTTCAGTGACACATGCTATATTCTTTCACAAAGATTTTAATTCTTTCACTAGAGATTTCTTACTTAACAAAAATACATGCTCGAAGTCACGTAGAACATAGATAAATTTAACAATGAAGTTGCAAGGTACGCAAAACAAAAATATATTACGGTTTCAATAAAATAGATAATCAAATAAATCTAAGTTAAGTAAAAGTCACAGACGAGAAAGAATTATATTTTAACGAATTCGATGTGGGATATGGCACTATATTTAATTAACTTCACGTTAATTAACATTACAACTTATGTGGAGAAACTTAGCTCGACAAATTTAACATTCCATTTTGCTTAGAGACGATCAGCTGCCGCTGACGTCATAGGTCACATGTGTTGATATCCGTGATCTTCTTATTCTTGAAGTACAAGTACTCAATTAATAAATGAAAAAAATACATTCAAAAATATTAATTAGTTACAAATAAAAAAAGAAATTCCTCACACGTAATTGGGAATCTGCAACTCGAGAAGAAGTTAAGGGATTATACCTAACCATGTGATTTAAATGGATACCTGTAAGCGACGTCACTCGTAGTGTCGAACATGATTGGCTTCCGAATGGACAAATGCCATGACTTATCTGCGATGACGTCATTTGCAGGCATTCAATTCTCCGAAAGAGTTAATTTAGAGACAGTAAATTTAGCAAAAAAAGTTAATTCAGAGACAGTAAAAAGCTTTTCTAGTCTGAAAAGAAAGTTGAAGTTCACAGAAAAACCCTTAACCCTTTCGCGCCGACTGGCACAAATACGTGCCAGCATAAAACTGTATCAATTAGGGTAAAAAGATAAAACTGGTAATCAAAGTATTTCTTCAGCAGTTTATTTGTGGGCGGAGTTATAATTGTTCGATTTATTTAATTCACCATTACTTTGTTCAAAATAAAACTATTTAGTTATAATTTGAATTAACATAGATTATTTATATGACTAAACTAACAATAATTAAAGTAAAAGCAAAGTAAGTCTGTTAAATTAGCAGCGACTACAGTTAAGTTACCGTTCTTTATTTAATTTCAAATTGATTCTGATTTTGTACGAATGCTTTCTGAATCACCCGTCCCCAAGGGGTTAAAATACGACACATGCTTCAAAATTTACTCTATTTCAAAGTTTGGGAGTCAAAGTTCTTTGCTTTTTTTTTAAAAAAAAAGGAGGCATTGATGTGATGATGGTGGTACTTCTACTTGCAACACAAAGATAACACCGAATGCTTCTTTGAAACCAAGACCAATTACTCACTACACTCGTTATGGTACTAGTATTATTAAGTATTACCATCACTGACAAAGCACTGATACTAGAAGTACAAGGAGAACACTACTTCTTTTGAAACCTGAGCAAAAATAAATAAAATAAAAACTATAAAACAAGTGTGATAGTTACGGTACTAGTATAAGAAGGTACCTCCATCAATGCCGAGGCACAGATGGTGGTACTTTTACTAGCAACACACAAAGAATATTATTTTTCACATTTCACAAAAAATATATTATGCAAATGCGTTCCTGACGTACAAGGGAAAACAAAAGGTACCTCAGTGCTGAGAGACTGATGATAGCAGTATTACTCAGAGCACAAATAAAACGCTTATTTAAAATCATGATCAAGTAAATCAGCTGAGGCAATAATGGTGGTAATTTTACTAGAAATAAATAGAGAACACCACTTCTTTTCAATTGTGATCAGTATTTTAACAAAAAATTAAAGTATGAAAGGAAAATAAAATAGATAACTTTTTCTCTCAGAAAAAAACTGATTCACTTTCAAAACAGACATCTCAATTATAGGAATAAATCTTTTAATTTGTAAAATATACAAATGAATTTTGCACAAATTGCTAGAATATGTATATTTATTAGAATAGTTTGAAAAATAGATGCTTATTGAATTACAGGCCGCCTTTGGTGACCGTTTTGGTCATCTTTCAAAATCACCTGGCTCGACATATAAACTTTAGTGATAACCAAACTGAATGTACGGCATAAATGTATTTAAATATTCTAATTTTTAAATCCCTCGTCCAATCCTAACTCCTTAATTAGTTTGAAAACCAAATTTTTTTTCTGTTTAGATGTTCTCCGCTGTTTTGCTCTAGCAGAAGTAATTAGATTCCATCTTAACTATTTTTAAGAGATGTCTGCTACATTGTAAAAGTTCTTTTCCATCTCTGTCGTTAGATAAGATAGAAAACTCATTCCAGTGCTCCTTTACGTGCTGTACTACTTTCACACGCACTATATATATATATATATATATATATATATATATATATATATATATATATATATATATATATATATATATATATATATATATATATATATATATATATATATATATATATAATATGCCTTTAAAAGCTAGATAATTGAAGAGAGTTAGGCTTATTCACACAAATAGGCAATTTATTAAGTTACATTAAGTATTGAAAACATTGCTCGCTGGAGTTTTGCATCGATTACATTGGTGGTTTCCCTAGCAGGTATGTGGGGATTTGGTACAGATTTATCTAGCCATGAAAATATGAAAAAGCCACGAATTTTTGGTACTCTTGATATTTAAAGGGGGGTTCTGAAAAGGGAGGTGGTTAGAAGGATATTCTTATCTTAATGAAACGTAATTCAATTGATAAAATTTAGAGATTTTGATTCGCTAAAAGGATGGTGCCATTCTGCGTCTGTGGAATTTTTGGGACTATTTTAATGCGTACTTCATCTTCGAATTATTGCTCATTAACTTCAGAAAATAATCCTTGATCTGGCCTTATCTGGTTTACCTTGACTTTTTACGGCTCTTTGTGAGAGACCGATTTCTATATCTTACAATTGATAAGAAACATCTGTTTTAAGCTTATTATTTAATCTAGAAAAACTCGTATGAGGCATTCTATATTACATATATACATAATTATTTTCAGCAAAATGAATTGGAAGAAAAAGAATTGGAAAGCATTAACTATCCGAAACAATATTATAAAAATAAATATAATAAATATCAAAAATTCTATTTGCGATAATAATTATCTTTTTTTTAACACTCATAAATTTGTGACCAAATTTGCGTAGTCATAAGTTATTTAGAATGATAATAAAAATAAAAGAACTTGTAATAATATTTCAAAAAAGAAAAATTTAATGTCAACAGTATCCATTCCGTAAAATGCGAAAATATATCATTTACTACAGACGCCTTACTTATTCAATGTATGATTCAATGTTCTGTTTACTAATAATGAATATGTTTAATTAATGAATTCTATCATAATTCAGTTGAATTGAAAAGGCAAGACGGGAGTAGAAAATCATATTTAAGAGACTTATCTTTTCCTTTGTTTCCTTTGGTTCTGGAACATTTGTCATAAATTACATTGATTAAATTTTGTTTCAAAACAATACTCCTTTAAATAACTTTGGAGCCTTTATAAATTTCAAACTCATCTCCAAGGCGTCAGAAAGGAAAATCAGTTCCTGTAATTAAATTAGTTCTTATTTTTAAGCATAAATGAATTGTTTAATATGATTTGGCGTAGTTTATTTTTCATAAATTCTTTTGTTGTTCTTTGAAAACAATTGGAAGTGTGACTAAATCTTGAGAAAGCTAACATTGCAGATCGATATCTTGGCGGCATCTTTCATCTTGAAGAAATCTTAAATTGTATTTTTTTCTCCCTTTTATGGAGGAGTATTTGATTTTATTAAAAGAATGAGTTGTTTGTTCATTGTCTTCAGGGAATTTCTCTTAATCATTTGAAGGTTAAATCAATAAACTCAGTTTGATGACGTGGAATTTTTTGCGGAATGCTCATTTAGGTTAAGAAAATTCTAATAGCTCGAAATGGTTAGGTTGTAATGTGCACTGAGAAATAAAATCGAACAACAAAAATCGAATTCAAAATAAAAATCGAATATCTTTATAACTTTTAACCTAATAATCGAATTTTTACGTTCTAGGACTTATGATTCGGCTGATAGGACTAATGATATATGCATACATATTTTCTGCTTTTTAACTGCAATATATAACTTTTAATTATACATATTTTAATTAAGATATCTATGCATTTATTTTAGGTTCTCTAATTGTAATAATTACGTGTTTATATTATGTGTTCGAATTATGTACATTTATTTCATGTTACTTACATAAAATAAAAAATTGCATTTTCAAACACAGAAATTGAAGAGAGCTGAAAAAATTTAATTGGATTATGTTTATTAATAAGAAATATCAATAGTAAATTCATTGGCTTTTTTTGAGGAACTTGAAATTGGCTAATTATATTACAGATATTATTCTTATTTCATCGCTAACTGAGAAAATTAATTTTTATTCAATCTGACTCTATCAGTTTAAGAAAAAAATAATTCCATGCAATGCCATCTGTAAATGATTATCCACAGAAATTGTTAAGGATTTTCTTTCTAGTGTAGCAGTATCATTTAACTCGAAAAATTATCATGATTTCTTTTTTTAAAAAAAACGTTGCGTAATTGAACGGAAGCAAAGATTTTAACTCGCTTTAGTAGCTTAAGATAAATCAATTAAAAAATATAATGAATGCTGACTTCATTGGTATGTCTTTCTGCTTCATGCCAATTATGTTATTTAAATGTAATTGAATTATTCGAAAGTCTAAAAACTCAATTAATGAAATAAATGGAGTGCATCGTGAAATTATGTAGTTTCTGATATAAATAACATTTTTTGAGGAGGATTCATTAAGTAATAATTTTTTGAATGGAATAAGAATTGAGTAATAACTGTTGCAATTACATTATGCTTTAGTAAAGAATTCTAAGAAAATACTGATGTTACAAAGTAAGATTTTATTGGAACTTTATACTCTGAAGTGTTAGTTTTACACTGTAAAAAAATTTCGTGTATTTTAACAATAAAAATGGTAGCAAATACTTAACTCCAAAGTATAGATATATAACCAAGGATAGTTTCTAATGTAATGAAACAGCTAGGATGTTCTTTTACGCAACTTGATGTATAGTTTGTCTACGGTAATAACTCCCCCCACCACAAAGTCTGAGGCCGTCTGCAGCTATGGAAACAAAAATAGCGCATTACATGGAGGGTAGTCTCTCTTCACTTCTAGAAAAACAAAGTTCTTAATCTACAAAACTCTTGCCCGGCCAGTCTTGACATACGCTTCTGAAGCTTGGACAATGACAAAACAGGAGGAAAGTTGTATCACAACATTTGAGAGAAAGATTCTGCGGAGTATACTTGGTGGTGTAAATGAAAACAATAACTGGAGAAGGAGATTTAACTTTGAACTGTACAAGATTTATAAACAACCTGATATTATTAAATACATAAAAATAAATAGAATGAATTGGAAGGCCCAAGTGATTCGAATGCGTGACGACAACACAATAAAAAAGATATTGCTTTTTAGACTCACAGGAAAAAGAAAGCGGGGAAGGCCGCGGTTGAGATGGGCTGACTCAGTGGAGTCTGATTTTCTCGCAATTAATGAAAAGAATTGGAGATCAAAGATAAGTCGGAAGTTATCATGGAGAAATCTTCAGAGGAAGGCATTGGCTCACATTAGGCTGTCTGGCCAACTGTGATGATGATGATGAGTTTCTCTTCACTCTCTGACCGAAGAAAAAGTTCCCTATTCTCTCGCCGATCTAACCCAAAACCTGCCCTAAACAGTTACCCCATATCAATACTTGAAATAGTTATACCTCATTACCATATTCACAGCCACGAGTTCAGACGAATGGCTAGGGGAGTTCTTACTTTAGACAAACTATAAAGAAGACGCCACAATGCTTGTTGTCATTCAGTACAATTCAGTTGTAATTATAATGATAAGAATCACTCACGTCACTTATACGAGGCAATCTAATGTAAGAATCAAAAATATAAGATGCATACTTATATGATGCATACAATATTTCTTAAAATAAAATTAGTTTGTTAAGCACAGAGCACAGACAGAATATTAATATGAATTCAAAAAAAGCGAAGTGAATAAAAGTTAAATATTATAAAATTATTTCATTCAATTGAAAGATTTATTTAAATCTTATGAGAACATAAACATCTTTATCATAAAACTGGAAACGTGTATGCATTTTATAATAGTTTTTATGAGTATTTTTTTAAATTAATCCGACACAAAGAAAGAAATTATTTGGCAAACTATCGACCACAATCATGAGTTTTTATCAATCATTAAAGAGGATTTTATATTTTATTTTATAATTGTCGCTGAACAGCCGACCCAATTTTAGGGTTTACGAATACTAATGTTCAACTTCGTATCCTTGTAATTTTGAACCCAATTCAGAAAGCAAAAGAACTCCTGGATCAAGTATTGGGAGAAATTTGCCTTAGTGAAGGACTTTTTGATGGAACTAACCGAATTTGATTTACATGGAGAGAACTGGACTTTATTGAAAATATAAATTGATGTTTCAAATATTTTACATAGCTGAAAATATCATGATTCAAATTTAATAGTCTATTTTAAATGAAAAATGAATCTGCTTAAATTTGCATTAAGAAATTTCAGCTATCACTGCTGCTGAGGTGCTTAGGTACAATGTATTTGCAAATGTGTCCTGGTGCACATAAAATTTATAGATGATAGTAATCATGGAATTTCTGTGCAATGCGGTATTGTTGATGGAGAAATATTGCATAAAATTTATAGGTGATAGTAATCATGGAATTTCTGTGCAATACAGTATTGTTGATGGAGAAGTATTGCATAAAATTTATAGATGATAGTAATCATGGAATTTCTGTGCAATGCGGTATTGTTAATGGCGAAGTATTGCATAAAATTTATAGATGATAGTCATCATGGAATTTCTGTGCAATGCGGTATTGTTAATGGAGAAGTATTGCATAAAATTTATAGATGATAGTCATCATGGAATTTCTGTGCAATGCGGTATTGTTAATGGAGAAGTATTGCATAAAATTTTTAGATGGTAGCAATCATGGAATTTCTGTGCAATGCGATATTGCTGATGGAGAAGTATTGCAATTAAACAAGTGCACCACTATGGCTAATGAGAATATAAGGGTGAGCGATTCAAAATTGCATCAGAAATATTGCATCAAACTGCTTAACAATAACACGTTCATACCATATCGCATTACAGTATCGTTAATTTTATTTTTATTTTTTTTAATCTTTTACCTTTCTCCCCTTAACCAAATTCATTTCTTTTTTTTTTCTTTTTTTCTCACTTCCTCCCTACTCCACAACCTTAAGTGTAAATTTTTCTAAGAACCATTATTTTTGTTTTGCATGTCAGCTAAAACGAATTATATTACCATACTAAATTTCTAATATAATACATTTTTACCAGATATAGTATTTTGAATGCTTTACGAAAGTAAATTTAATTATAAACTGAAAAGTTTATTTATTTCAAAGCAATTAAGATAAAAGCATAACGTTTTGTAGTGTCTTTAATAAATCTTTGTCTAAACATATTTAGATTTTTGCTTTTTTTCTCCAGTAGTCAAAGCAGTAAGTTATTTAAATTAACATTTTTTTAAATATCGAGCTGTTGTTGTCTTGCCAAAAAATATATAAAACAGAAAAAATAATAATTGTTTGAAAAAATTAGTGCGAATATACTTCTAAAAATGTGCATGCTTTTTTTTTTAACAAAACGTTTTTGCAATAAAGCTATTAAATTGATTACAATGTGCCTAAAAATAAGTTTTGTCAATAAATAAACTCACAAAAAATGAATAAATAAACTATAATAAATAACTGAGAAATTAAAAATTTAGATTACATGCACTATAAAAAGGTTTAGTTTACCTCAGGAACAAAACTTGTGGCACCACAAATATTTTATAGTGTGAGATTTCGAAGGCAAAATATGTAAGCGATATTTTTTTTGCACAGCGTCCTGAAATTTGTTATTTCATAGAAATTTATCATATACAATATAAATTCCACGATTGGATAAATTAAACAATATATTATATAAATAGAGAACATTTATTATATGCTCTCTATATTATATTGTAATAATTATTATATTATTATTATATTGATTATTATATGATGATATTGATTATTATATGATGATATATGATTATTATATTGAAATAATTAGATCCAATTATTGGAAGCACCGTTAGTTTTTTAATAATTACATGCTTTGCACGAGTTTATATGTAATACTTTTGTATTTAAACACACGTGTAATGGGTTTTTATTCAGGAGATATTTTATATCCTGAATAAAATATTTTATATCCTGAATTCCTATTTGTATTTATTTTTCATGTTTTGTATCACAATGTTAACCAATCGATACACGAACGTAAACAAGAGAAAACCGGTTTCAGTCGCGTAAAAGCAATGAAGCTGTATATTATCACCTGATAATTAAGATTTTGCATAGTCAATAAATAAACACTCATTAGATTTTTATATACTACATATATATATATATATATATATATATATATATATATATATATATATATATATATATATATATATATATATATATATATATATATATATATATATATATATATATATATATATATATATATATATATATATATATATATATATATATATCATGGCAATTTTTTTTACTCAGAATCAGGAAATCTGTTATTTCACAGATTATAATTTTTTTTGTCAACTATCCACCGTCTATTTCTAACTGTTAACAATTACTTACATACACTCTACTTTCCTGTCTCAATAGGATAGTCTCTACAAGCTCTCCATCAGACAAAGGAAAATAGGAGGGAGATTTTTTTACGCTATATTACAATTAATCCTCCAATAATCCCTGCAAAAGCTTTTCACGGGATTTTCTCTTGTTCCAAAACCTCTGAAAAGAGGCCGTTGGGCCAGAGGACCTTTTTATCTCCATTAGACGGTGCTGCTGAGCACAATACCTTCCAGATTGCATTTTCTGGCAGTAGCTAAAAAACGAAAATAAATCAGTGACAGTCATAGAAGCCGTGATTTTAAGATTCAATCACACTGATAGAAGGGGCTTCCCCAAAGGGTCGCTGCCACCTTTTTCTGGACAGCCGTCGACAATCAGAGCTCCCTTTTCGTCAGGGACTTGGTGGCACTGTGCGGTTGACAGTTTCCTTACACTTGGGACTTGTGCTATTGGTGGTGGCTCTAAATTGAATTGCAACGAAGGATGGATGGAAGAGTGCCGAGGGGTGTCTTGCATGGTCTTTTCGAAGATTTTTGTTCGTAAAAGCAGGCCCATGAGTGGCTTACTGTTACGAGTGTGACAAGCCCTGAGGATTGAGAGTTCCGGTTACAAAAACTTTTGTGAACTACTAGTACAAGAGGTAGTAGAAGTTCTCTTGAAATATTTGGGTTCCTTTGATGTCTCAGTTTACATCCTACTAGTCCTCATTCTATGTTTACTCTGGTACTATTGGTACTAAACAACTAGATTTTTAAATATGCATGTTTTTGGGTCCTTTTCAAAATGGAAAGGTATTTGAAAATTATTCTTCAAAGAATATATAGTCGAATAACTATTTATAAAACTTTCAGCTGCGATTAAAGTGTTTCTGACCCAAAAAACTTAAAGCAGTAGTGCACTTTTTGATTTGTCACATAGGAAAAGTAAAACATTAGAACATAAAAAGAAGAAGAAAATCTGCTTTATACTCCTCTCTGCTACGAATGCTCAAAAGTGTTTAAGAAAAAAAAATTACCTTATAGAGTAATCAATTTATACTTTAAGGCAAATTTACACGGTAAATCACTAAAATTGCTTTTTATTGTATCATATAGTAACATAAAAGCTTAATGAATCGTCTCAAAGAGTAATCAATTTATACTTTAAGGCAAATTTACACGGTAAATCACTAAAATTACTTTTTATTGTATCATATAGTAACATAAAAGCTTAATGAATCGTCTTAAAGAGTAATCAATTTATACTTTAAGGCAAATTTACGCGGTAAATAACTAAAATTGCTTTTTATTGTATCATATAGTAACATAAAAGCTTAATGAATTGTATGCAACAGAGTGGAAAAAGGTAACACAGGAGAAGGCTGGCAGTAGCGATGAATTGTTTAATTACTAATTGCTGAATTTTAGTCATACAAATATTTCTTTTAATAAACTTAATGTTTAATAAAATACTAAAAAGTCAATAAATAAAGTTGCTATGAACATGGTAACAAAGGGGAAAAAAGGAGACTGCAAGTCAATTTACA
Source organism: Parasteatoda tepidariorum (assembly GCF_982258835.1). Taxonomy (NCBI): domain Eukaryota; kingdom Metazoa; phylum Arthropoda; class Arachnida; order Araneae; family Theridiidae; genus Parasteatoda; species Parasteatoda tepidariorum. The sequence continues at coordinate 68,985,130 of NC_141756.1, forward strand.
TGGATAAGTTCAATTGAAAAGAATAAATGTTTATATCAAATTTTGAAATATAATTTTATATTAATATAAAAAATCAAATTAACATTAAAACAATAAATTTGAAACTATCAGGCTAGCAACAGAGGGGAAAGGGAATAAAACATCATAAATATCTCAAACCTTACCTTGTTAAAGCTTTATTTGCTTAGAACACAGCAAATATAATAACAATTTTTAAAATGGCAACCTTTGCTAAATAAAGACAATCCAGAATGCCAAGGGACTCATTTTCGCCAGCTCATCAAAAATAATTTTATGCAATAATTATGGTAACAAAGTCGAAGAAATCCTTGGACAAGATTAAAATGTTTGATTACACAAAAATAATAGTAAAACTGCATATCAGATAATCTGAGCTGTATCTTACCTATAACACAATTTTCACAATTAGATAAATTAAAATTATTTTCATGTAACATTTGGTTTAATTGCAAATAGAGAAGTTAAGAAGGTTGGAGATAACAATTTCGCTGTATCCGACGTATTGAAAAAGTACTACACAAGTATCAGCTTTAAAATACTAATTGCCATTTATCTACATTTGCTAGAACGTATAGTAAATTAATTTGAATGCCTAAAAATGCTATTTGGGATTTTATTTCAGCCATTAAAATTACTTGAAAAATCATAGGACATAAAAAATGCAACTTTTTTGAAAAAGAACCATTTAAGTTGGATAAAGTTTACATGATTTTTACATACTAATAGTGTATGCATCATTTAACCTAATCGAGGAAAAATAGGGAAATGCAAAAATTTTATTAACTTTGGCATACAAGGTAAATACAGATTATTAAATACAGTCAACGCTGTTTAAAGTCAGCTTTTACTACAACGACCTTTTCATAATCAAGACATACATGAACTCTATTATGTAATTTCTCTAGTTTTTTGATGCCTCAATTCACATCCTATTGTTCCTGCTTCATAGTACATTTACTTTAGTACTATTGGTGATAAATATTAAGAAGTTTAATAATAAATAATAGTTAATTAAATAAAATGGCATGTTTTAAGTCAAATAATACATGATGTATGTTTAGCGTATACAATGTTTAACTATATTGAAGAGAAATGCAGAAACTTCAGTATACAAGGTAAATACAGATTGTTAAATACATCAGACGCTCTTTAAAACGAACTCTCATTACAACGTCTTCCATATTATAACGACTTTAAATAAACAAATAAACTCCCATTTACTATAGAGCCAATGCTATTTCAATGCCTTTGAAAAATCCGAGCTCAAGCTTCATTACGTAACGGTACTCGAAATTGATTTCCCCATCTTTTCGGTTTCCAAGAAAATCATTTCAAAAACAAGCTTATTTTGATCACCCAAAACAAAAAAGGATTCCATTCAGAAAAAGTCATTTAATAGCAAAGTAGACTCCACTGTAAATAATACTAAAGCAATTTAAAGGGGAAAAAATATTACTAATATCAAACATTTTCTTCATTACTTGCAGAGAAACGTCTAACCATACACAGTAGGCACTTCACATTTTTTCGGGATTATTGAGTGTACACGGGAAATTTTTTAAGGGAAACCAACCTTTAATTTTGTTGCTTAGGAAGGAAAATTGCGATCGGGGAGTGGGACTCTGGTCCGTCAATTATTTTTTCAAGCTATTCTGACACTATTACTTACACCGAAGAGCCATTACATTATGACCACCCTGCTAATAACATGTAGGACCACCTTTAGCCCTCAAAACTGCTAGCACCCTCCGTGGTATTGATTCCACAAGGTGCTGATTATTAGTCTGAGGTATCTGGTACTAAGCGCTCACCAACTGGTCCTGCAATTCCCTCACATTGCGAGAGGGAAGCGTGGCAGCACGAATTTGGTTTTCCAAGCAGGACCACAAATACTCTATTGGATTAAGGTCATGTGAATTTGGGGGCCAAGACATGACTTGAAAATCACTGGAATGTTCCTCGACGATTCGATCCTTATGACATGGTGCATAATCCTGTTGGTAAGCACCATCCCCCGCAAGAAAAACTGTTGCCATGAATGGGTGAACTGTGTTCAAGTAGCTTACAGACGTCAGGGAATGTTCTATGAGGATTATGGGTCCTAATGTGTCCCATGAAAACATTGTTTATGGGCGAGAAACCATGAAAACCTGGGAGAGCCCATTGTTATAGATGGAGGGTGGTCGTAATGTAATGGCTCTTCGGTGTATAAGTACAACAGCTCAAAAAAAAAAAAAAAAAAACTACGTGTGTGATGGGGAGATTTGCAAGCTTCTTGAAAATTCCTATCTTAATTCGCAAGAATATCTATACATTCATGAGCTGCGAAAGCTCAAAGGTTAAGGCACTGAACTGTCATTGTGAAAAACTGGGTCCGATCCCCAGTAGAGGCTTGGAGCCCACCCAGCTTCAGATCAATGGGTATAAGCTTGTCTAGGGAGTAAAGGCTACTTGCGCACTGTAGTGAACACATTGCTTCAATCATGCCATTCGTCATGAAATTGAGGAGCCTCAACCTCCATGATTCCCTTGGCCCGCAATGGGCCGTTGCGGATATACTCTACTTTATCTATGCATTTATATTATTTTTAATTATACCACTTTAATGACTTATGCCATTATAGCTAACACGTAAAAAATAAATCGAATCAACATAAAGAATTAAATTCAATATTCGAGCATATGTCTATTTCAAGCAATAAACAATATTCAAACAATATCAAAGTTTCAATTTCAAAATTCGCAAGCTCCTGCTTAATTTTTTTTTTTTTTTTTTTTTTTTTTTTGCAGGGAAAACACAAGCGATTGACCAAAGCGATAAGATACACAAAAGCTCCCAAAAGATTCATAGGGGGAGAGGAAAAAAAACCTTACATTGAAATGCTTGAAATAATCACTGAAACTAGCGAGAGAAAATTTTTTTTTAAGGAAAAACCAAACTGGTTTTTACTCTGCTAACTGTGGGTACCTCTTCCTTTCCCCCCAAATTTAAAATCAAATGGTATTTTTTCTATATTTCTATACAGCATTCTTCATTTCTTTAGAAATCCGTATGTTTTTTTCCCCAGAAAAAAAAAGAAATTCTCGATTATCCAGAGAAGGGTGGCCGAGGATTATACCCGTGATTATATAAACGAGAAGGGTACGGGTAGAGCATAATAAAGGGCTTAAAATTTTATCAGTGGCAATCTCATTCGAATGGGTGAAAAAGATTTAAAGCAGAGTACTTAAAATAAATATATTTTGTAGGAAAAAAATACATCAACCAATCTTCGAAATGTATACTTAGGGGAGGGATGTCCTTCACGCTTTAATTTATGGCTCTAGATTTCTAAAGAAACGATTAAATAGGAAGGGGAAAAAAAATTCGAATTATGGGTAGAACGGAGTTCTTAGTTGATTTCGTTTTGCCGAAATCTTTATATTTTATTGATTTCAGGAACGTGAAATGAATGGAAAGTTTTGAGGAATGGTACTTATTGAATTTTTTTTTATTTATTGAAGATCCTGAAATAAATTTTTAAAGCAACTTTTTTTTTGATAAATATTTATTTAAATCTGGTCTTTGAATGCTCTTACATGATATAAAAAAAAGCTCTCCAGTTAATAATATAGTATTGAGATAATTTTTTTGCGTTTATAACAGTATTCGTCATATTTAGGCAGTGCCCTCAATGCAGACTGATTAAAAAAAAATGGCGTATATAGCTAATATGAAAAAGATCATAATTATTGTTATTTTTTTTTAAAAAAAAAAGCGTTTGGGATTTAAATTATAAAGATTTAAAAAATTATTCCGCCACTGCAATATCTAAGCTCATAAAAAATATGCGAAAATTAAGAAAAATTGATGAATTTGGAAGTTTTGTTTTTAGTCTAAAGATCTTTCAAAATTGATGGCCTTTTCATATTTTTAATTTTTAAATTATTTAAATGAATAATTTTATGAAAACTATGCGGAAATATCTACGTGAGGATATAAACCTTCATTTGCTTTTTAAAATATGAAGATGGTAAGAAAAAGTGACAAATCACTGTTGTTTTCATCGGTCACGTCTGGCTGGTATTGAGAACGGGAGCCTAATTTTGAGCGCTCGAAACACGTAAACTTTTATTGCCATCTTCATATTTTTCGAAGCAAATAAAGTTTTATATTATCAATTATAGTTAAAATACTTCTCCCTTTAAGAATTTAAACTTTTATGCTTTAACGTTGAACTGATTTTTATGACAGTCTGCAGTTATGAATAAAACCGGCTGTGTTGAATCCTAAGAACTTCTTAAACTTGTTTACACAATACTCTGATTCGAACTAGCACCTTATTAAGGCTGTATCATAATATGGTTCTTGATAGCTATTTTATGTTTCATTGTTAAAGCAATTTTATGACAGTCTGCAGTTAAAAACAAAAAAGGCTGAAAACTTAATGCATGTGGTGCTAAGTTGAATCCTTTTATAGTATTTATTTAACTATTTTTACGATACTATGATTCAAATCAATACCTTATTAAGGTTGCATTGAATTTTCACCATAACGTTGATAGTGATTTTATATATCATGATTGAAGCAATTTCTATGACAGTTTGCAGCTAAAAGCAAACCTGGCTGCAACCTTAATGCATGTAGTGCTAAGTTTAGTCCTTATATAGTACTTCAACTTTTTTTACGCGATACTATGATTCAAATTAACACCTTGGTAAGGTTGCATCAAATTCTCACCATAATGTGGTTCAAGGTAGCGATTTTATGTTTCATCGTTGAAGCTATTTTTATAAAAGTCTGCAACTAAAAACAAAACCGGCTGAAACTTCAATGTGGTAATGAGTTCAATCCTAAGCACCTCTTAAACTAGTTTACACGATACTATGACTAAAATTAACATGTAGGATTGTATCGAATATGTAGTTAACGATAGCAATTTTGTTTCATTGTTGAAGCAATTTTCATGCCAGTCTGCAGTTTAAAACAAAACCGGCTAAAACTTTAATATGATGCTAAGTTGAATCCTAGACGCTTTTTAAACTTGCTTACATGATACTATGATTCACATCATAACCTCATTAAAATTGCATCGAATTTTCACCATAATGTGGTTCTAGGTAGTGATTTTATGTTTCCTCTTTGATGTAATTTTCAATCTGAAGATAAAAACAAAATCAATCAAATTACTTAAACAATTGTTTCCATTTACAATGTAAGTTAAACAATATTCGCCGTTTTACACCATTGTGTTGGCTAAACGATCATAAATAAAATTCTAACATTTCTACTTTTCCTTCTAATCCGTAACTTGTTTCATTTCTGATGACTAAGCACAGAGGTATATCCTCTGTTTTATGATCATTTTTCCTTTCAGAATCCTCACAGTCACAGTTAATTGAAGAGCATTTCATCGTAATAGTCATCATTACCTAGTACGTGTTATACGCATGACTAATTTTCTTTTCAAGGTTCCTTTTATGGTTTCACTACATGCCAGATCAGCAATGGTTCTTAACCTGTAGGAAGACATGTTTCTTTTTCTTATTTTGTTTTCCCCCTTCATTTATTATCCTTTCTTTTATTTTACCTTTTAATCTCGTTTCCTGATTGGCGGACAGTCCATAACGTTTGAGTCAATAAAACATAGGAATAAATTGTGATTTGTGAAACAATGAAGTGGGACGGGTTTATTTCAGGTGGGTGGGTGGATAAAAACATATAAATTTGCAAACTCTTACCCCTACTCCACCCCAGAGATGTCGTCAGAGTTGTATGTCCTTGAAGTTGTGAATGCGGTCTACGACCATCTGAAGAGGGGACCTTGATATATTTTATCATCTTTTTCTTGGCGACACGCATTTTCAGCCAGGTTATAAAAATAATGTTAAGTAAATAAGGAGTGGGTTCTGGTGAAATATGCTTGGCGAGAAAAAAAGAAAAGAAAATTCGTTTCGCTTAAGGAATTTGTAAGCGTGCCTGGAATGAGAGAAGGAAAAAATTAAATAAAATTATTTGTCGTAGTTTGTCCTAGGTTACCTATAGGTCAAGCTTTTGTTTCACCAAATTTAAAATATCATGCAATGTAAGTTACTAATAAATTTATTCCAGGCATGTTTATTTGCATAATAAATTCGGCGTGGAATTTGCCGATCATAAATCTGCCTTACGTTATACGCAAAGATTAAATGTGATCATATATTAATATTTCTAAAATTTAAAAAAATTAATTTAAGCTAAAAGTACAACAGAAAAAAAATCATAATATTGTCACATCAACGATTATATCCGCACGTTTATTAATATTATATTTTGATTTGGATATTTTAATACAATATTAGAAAACACTATTTTGCTGATATAATCGTGTGCGTTGACGACAAGGTTACATCTTTTCATTGTTTTGCTTTTTTGGCTTTTTTTAAAAATTTTTAAAATTATTTTTTCATAATAAATTTTTATAATTTCTTTCACAATATGTTTTTTCTCTTTTAAAAAAAAATTTCTTTCCTAGTTTTTTTTTTAAATTTTGATCTTATAATACGAGTTCTATCAATTTGCAGCCAATTTACAGTTAAAGAAATTTAATAAATCTTAATTTTTTAATTTTCCTTCCTAAATTTCTTTTTTCTTTAATTCTTTATTGTGCTACATATCTATACATACGACGTTTTCTCGAGAATTCGACCAATTTCCTTCAAATTTTGAATTTTGCCGCATAAAATTATATTCTTAAAAAAGATGCAAGAATTTGTATTTCTTACAATTAAAGCCTTTGTCGATGTTATTAAATAAAATAATAATAAATAAAGAAAAAAAAATAAATATTAGGGAATTATCGTTGGATGAACAAATTTAATAATTGCGTGCAGAAAATTCTCGATTCGTTTAAAAGGTTCTTGAGATATTGCAAAAAAAGTAAAATATTAAGTAAACAGTAAGGGGGCCAAATTTCTGTAGTAGTAATAGTAGTAGTAGAGTAATACTATTATTAAGCTTTAGACCGCTCTCTCAACCAAACGATTGGTGTCATATTTCCCAGATTGCGGCTAACCCCCATAATTCGAGGGTACGAATTCCAAATCCACCACAAAAGGTATGTTTATTCAGAGAAAGTACGTTTTTGTTTCTGCTTTCGTAATTTAAAATATCGTCTGCACTATTAAATTATCATATTTGAGATCACACCTTTAAACCATTAAGATTGTGTCCTAGCACGTGAAGATCCGACCACTAGATTAAAAGTTATTCAGGTTTTTTCGTACTGGAAAAAAAAAAAAAAAAAAAAAAAACCTACGTACTTCGACCAAATTTTTTTCTTTCAAATTTTAATTGATATCTTTAAATTACTAAAAAGTTTGGTTGTCCTGTTTTTAAGCTTATATTAATGTAATCGAAATCATTATCGATTAAAAATATGAATTCTTAATTTTCATATGATAAGTGTTATGGCATTAAAGTAATTATATTTTAATAATTAATTAGTAATTATATATCTCACCAATTTGTTAATATTTACGTTCAAACTCACTGTTGGTCTATCCCTTCAGTTGAACGATATTTTCATGAAAACACTAAAACAAAGTGTTAAGGTAGAAATTAATTTAAAAATTGTATTGTTTTTAAATCAGCCGACCGGCCTGTGTAGGGGGCAGGGAACTGTCCTTGCATCAGAAAGGTTCTGAGTTCGAATCCCGGGCAAGGCATGGATGTTTCTTTCTCTCTATCTGTGTTCTACTTTCTCCTTTATGTGTGAATGTGACCCGCCCTATAAACGGGTTGTGGTAGTACAACGTGGGCGACGCTGCTCCACCGCCGTGGCTTCGCCACAGGTGCCCACTGGGTAACGAAAAGAGAGTTAGCACTTCTGGTACTTTCTGTGGCCAATGGACAATAGTTCCAAGTGGCCGCCATTAAAAAAAAATTATTTTTAAATCAAATATTTTTATTTAAAATTTATTTTACCTGTATTTTTTATAAAAAGAATGGAAATAGTTTCTGCAATAGTTCGATTTTGAAAAATTCATTTCTTTTATAAATGACTATACTTTAGTACATTACTATCAATAAACTACATATTTCAAATTATAATTTAAAAAATCGTAATTTCAATACAACATATTTTGAAGTACTGAAGCACTGTTCGATTTTTTTTCACCTATTTATTTACTCAATGATTTGTCTGAAAGCAAACTACACAGAATATAATTATAAAAATTCGTGAATGCAATGCATTGTTTTTGAAGTACTGATGCATTTTTCGATTTCATATCGCTCTTTTATTCAATAAATTATATTTTTTGCTATATTTCTGAAGATACTCTGCTTCTTTCATGCTTATAACATAATTTCAAAAATCCCTCAAAGCAATATGGAGCTTTGAAAGGGCTGGTAAATTTAGGAATTGTATCATTTTTTTTTAAAAAAATTCTTATCTTACTAAATTTCTGCAGATAGGCTAGTTCATAACATAACTTTAGAAAATTCATAAGTACAATATAATGCTTTCAAATGACGTTTCTTACTCTATATCTGACGATTAACTACTTCGTAATGCAATTTCAAAAATTCATAAATGTGATATAGTGCTTTAGAAGTTCTGAAGATTTTTTTGTTATTCATTTATTCTATGAAGGACATTTCTTATTGCATTTCTCATGATTAACTACTTATGTCATTCCAAAAACTTGTAAATGAAATATAGTGTTTTCGAAGTACCATAGATTATTTTTTACTTATTCTTACTCAATAAATGACATTTCTTACTGTATTTCTGTCAATGAACTATTTCATAATGTAATTCCTAAAACTTGTATACGTAATATAGTGCTTTCGAAGTACCATAGATTTTTTGACTTTTGTTACTCAATAAATGACATTTTTTGCTGGATTTCTGACGATTAACTATTTCATAATGTAATTCCAAAAACGTGTATATGCAATATAGTGCTTTCGAAGTACCATAGATTTTTTGACTTTTGCTACTCAATAAATGACATTTTTTGCTGGATTTCTGACGATTAACTATTTCATAATGTAATTCCAAAAACTTGTAAAAGCTGTATAGTGTTTTCGAAGTACCATAGATTTTTTTTTACTTATTCTTACTCAATAAATGACATTTCTTACTGCATTTCTGTTGATGAACTATTTCATAATGTAATTCCGAAAACTTGTATATGTAATATAGTACCTTCGAAGTACCATTGATTTTTTGACTTATTGTTACATAATAAATGACATTTCTTGCTGCATTTCTGATGAATAACTATTTCATAACGTAATTCCAAAAACTTGAAAATGCAATAGAGTGCTTTCGAAGTACTGCAGATTTTTTGACTTATTGTTACTCAATAAATGACATTTCTTACTGCAATTCTGACGATTAACTACTTCATAATGTAATTCCAAAAATTCGTAAATACAATGTAATGCATTCGAAGTATAAATGTGGCAGACAAGAATTAGGCCTAAAAAACACAAAGCATTTCTTTAATTTTTTATGACTTGAATAAGGCATAAAAAATGAAATAAATAAATAACTAGATAAAACTCTCAAGAAAATGAGTTTTTATTTATTGATCTGCTCATTTAGCCATTTTCTTATCTTCTCCCTTCTTTACTTCTTCCATCAGTGGTTATTGAGGCAGGCGTAATTAGCGATCAGGGATGATCCCACACTAGCCCCATCTACCAACACAAAAAAAAAGCTAAAAACAAATAACACGAATATAAGAAAAAACTTACGAAAAATAAATAATAAAAATGAAATAAAAAAAAAATGGTTGCACTTGCGCTGAGATAAAAGTTACCTAAATGACAAGAAATTAGAGATACCAGATTTCTTGTCGTGGTTAAAGCGCGCTGGCCTCATCCAATAAATAGATGGTCTTATCCGTGAAGATTACCGGGCCTTTCCTAATATCGCTTTTAACGGCCAACTCGTTCCCCCTTACAGAAAGCGCCCACCCCTTTTTCGCTCATTTAGTTCTTTTTTGTTTCCTTTCAACTTAAAAAAGAAACTTCGAAAAAAGATTTGGAAAAAGATTTAATCGTTATGTTCAGGTAAATAACGCGAGGGAGTAAGAGATATTTGAGATTAGATAATTGTAAAGAAGCTGTTGGATTTATTTCATTTATGTATTTTTACTGTTATAAGCGAAAAGTGATTTACAAAGATGAGTGATATGTAACCTTATCAGATATATATTTGGAATAAGGCGTTATGTTTTAATTTTTTTTTAAATTTTGTTTAAGGGTAGGATATATTTTAATATAGCTTTTTTGGTCTTTTATGATGTTTTTTCAAGCTGTTGAAATTTTTTGAAATTTCGTTTGATGTGAAGTATTTATTTTTTAAAATATTTTTTAATGAGTAGCATAGTTTTTAAAAAATGTATTTAAAGTTTTTTTTTTTTTTTTTTTTTTTTTTTTTTTTTTTTTTTTTAAATTTTGGTTAAGGAATTTTTTTTTTTCTTCAAAAATTTTGCTGAAAGTAATTTTTTTAAATTTTTTTTTTTGGGGTGTCATATTTTTTTTAAAAATTTTTGTGTAAGGTAAATTTTTTTTTAAAATAAGAGATAGATTTTATTTAAATTAATGAACTACGTTAGTTATCTTATTAAATGATAGCTATTCTAAGCATGGTAATTGATTATAATAATTCTAAAACTAATTTAAACCTTATTGAAGTATTTTTAATTATATATTAAAAATAGTTAAAAAGGAAATTGTACCAAATTTACAACAGTTTAAAAAGATAAGCCATGAAATAGTTTTTGACGCAAATCGTTGTTGATAAGTGAATGGTTGCTGACGCTAAACTCTTCTCTATCACAACTAATGACAAGTAATTTCTTCCATCTTTAATCTATTAACATAAAGATTAATAATGCGTAACTACATGTGCTGCGTAGTTTTACAGCTTATTCTTTAAATATTAAATTGATTAATTTACATGGATTAACTTATTTTGATTGATATATTGATAATTAAATTTATAAGTTAATATCTTATTATTTAATATGTTGATTATCTTTCCAAATTACATTTTTTAAAAATTGACTTTTTTTACAATAATAATATAAGAAGGTATATAATTCAATTTATGTATTTTCTAAAAAGGACAAAACATAGTTTGGTTTTATGTTATGGTTTAGTTTGTTTTCAATGGTCAATTAAATAATATGTAAGTAATTTTTATTAAAATAGGAATAAATTTGAAAAGCATGTTAAGATATTGTTTATTCTTTTTAAAATGCTTGATGATTATTTTGTTTGACGATTCAATAAAAATTGCCTCGTCGGTTAATGTTTGACGAACGTGTCACAGGTTTTTACTAATTATTTTAGAAGAAATTATTTATATTTATCAATTTTACTACTGAAAGTTATTAACGGATATAATTTCTTCACTTAAATATTTAACTTACATTTAATTATTCAGCTTTAAATTCAATATTAATAATTAAGAATTCAATTCTACTTCTTTAATCCAGAATTTAATTTAGTTTCAGTAGCTTAGTGCTTAATTCAATTTTGAAAATGTATTATTCAGCTCTTTTTCTCTAATTTGGTATTCAATTCGCTAACAATAATTTCGTACACAATTTAATTTCAATAATTTAGTTTCAATGAAATTTAATTATGTATTCTATCCAGTTTCATAATTTGAACGTATTTCTACTGTACTAATTCAGTGTAACTGTACTATTCAATTTCGATAATTCGGTATTCCATTCCATTTTAATAACTTATTATTCAATAAAGACGTACTCAATTTAGACGTGTTATTTATTATTTAATAAAGACAATACAATTTTAATTTATTATTTAATAATTTAGATATTGTTTCAATTTCAATAATTTTTATTTCACTTCAGTATCAACATTTTGGAATCGACTTAATTTTCAATCATTTAGTGTTCAATTTACTTTCAATAAGTATTTATTCAATAGAATTTCAATAATTTAGTTCTCAGATCGATTTCAAGAACTTAGAATCCAATTATAAATTAATCCAATTACAATTTATTTCCACTCAGCTTCATTTTAATATTTTAGAATTCAATTTCATTAATTAGTATTCAGTTCAATTTCGAAAGTTTAGTATTCAATTCAATTTCAATAATTTAGTATTCTATTCAATTTTAATAATTTATTATTCAATAAAGACGTGCTCAATACAATTTTAATTTATTATTTAGTAATTCAGATATTGTTTCAATTTCAATAATTTTTAATCCACTTCAGTATCAACATTTTGGGAATCGACTTAATTTTCAATCAATTAGTGTGCAATTTACTTTCATTTATTCAATTATTACTTTCATTTATTCATTTCATTCAATTGAATTTCAATAATTATTTATTCAATTGAATTTCAATAATTATTTATTCAATTGAATTTCAATAATTATTTATTCAATTGAATTTCAATAATTATTTATTCAATTGAATTTCAATAATTATTTATTCAATTGAATTTCAATAATTATTTATTCAATTGAATTTCAATAATTTAGTATTCAGTCGATTTCGTGAATTGAAAATCCAATAATAAATTAATCCAATTACAATTTATTACCACTCAGCATCATTTTAATATTTCAGAATTCAATTCAATTTCATTAATTAGTATTCAGTTCAATTTCAAAAGTTTAATATTCAGTTTAATTTCAATGCGAATTTCGTTTAAAAAAAATGGAAATACGTTTATTATATTTTTCAGATATACATTACTATACTAATTTTGTCAACTGACAGTAGATAGTTCTATGCTACAGAAAAAGCATTGCTTTGAACAACATTTTTTGTTTTATGGTACTTGCTGAGCATTTCTACTTTTATGGATACCGTAATGTCGTAAAAATTGTTTTACGACGCTAATGGAAACAAACAAAGTACGATTTCAAGATAAAACTGTAATCTATTTGACCCTTAATGTCTCGAATGGAAACAGCCGTTCGGTGAAAGGGTTTGAAATATCAATAAAAAAAGAATTTGATTATCATTTACCTCAAATTGTCGTTGAAAGAATAGACATGGGCTCTTACAGCAATTCGTGTTTATGAAGAATAAATTTGGCGCCTTGTATCCGGCTTGTCAACGTAAAAAAAAAAACGCAAAGAAGAGAGAGAAAGGGAGGATAGCGCCGAAAAAAAATATGCTCCAATGATTTTTCTTAATTACGCCTATTAAGGAATAGACATTGATAGAGGTTAAATACACCACTTATAAAGTGTCTTGAAAAATTATTTTTAGCACCATATTCTTTATCATTTTTTTCCCTCTTGTTAAGTGCTTTTTGCCGACTTTTTTCGTGAATTTCGATATACAATTACGGTATTGTGTAACTGAGATAAAGAATGTAAATCTTGAGAAAAGCATAAGTGAATTATTATTATTATTATTTTTTTCTTTGGAATTCTTACTGCACGCCAAATTAAATCAGTTCAAAGTTGAACCATAGTATTGTACAAATTTGTGGTAAGCTTAAATATAATTTAAAGTTGAAACGTGTTTTAGTTTAATTAGAATTACAATATTGTGTTATTAAATTATTAATATTACAATTATGCATCCGGGAATGCTCGTCAGGATTACAAAATCCTGTAAATGTATAATAGTAAATGCTTGTTTGAGTAACTCAATCTCATAAACGTAAATCAGTGAATGCTTGTTTGAGTTACACGCTCCCGTAAATATAAATCAGTGAATATTTTTCTGAGATACGCATTCCAGTAAGTGTAAATGCGTGAATGCTTGTTTGAGTTACACAATTCTGTAAATGTCTATCCATAAATTCGGATTTATAATAACGAAACAGTATAGCTAAGACAACGACATTAAAAAAAGATTAAATAAATAAATAAATAAATAAAAAAAACATCGGGCTTTCTTTTTGATATTGTTTCTACTGTTCAATATTGAACCATAATAAAATATTATGCAGTACAAATTCGCTACAGCATTATGTTTTTAAGCTGAACTATATTTTTGTTCAATTTAACCCATAGTGCCATGTATAAGTTAATGAAACTCAACGTGGTCTTATTTATTGTGGTTGCAGCAAATTTTTCTATTTGATGACCCAAGGTTCACCAAAATTTTTGGGATTTTTATTATATTAACTTAGTTGGATGCGATAGAGTTGAAGGGTTGCGAGAAATCTTTGAAAGCACCTGAAACGTGAAAAAGTTTAATTTGTTTTAATAATACAATGGTAAAATATTTAATAATTGTGGACATTAGCTGAAGATATGGGATAGGATTGAAGATTTTTAAGCAATGAGTGAAAATCTCTGAAAAATGGGCGCGTATTGGGAATACTGGTTGATTTGGGCTCGTGGACAAAAGTTTGAAAATTCCTCTCCTTACACTTCGGCACTTTTTCTTATTCTTTTTCTCCTCTTTTTACACAATCATCCCTTTTCAGTGTGTTGCTTTTATTGCCATTTTGACTTTGTGTAAGAGCAAGAAAGTTTTAAATTTTACACTTTATAAATAAAATAAAAAATCCGATTTTTAACAATAAGAATTATAATAATAATAGTACATACTCTTTGTATCGTTATATGCAGAACAATTTATATTTTATCGTTTTTTTTTCTTTTTTTTTTTTATCGATATGGTTATATCTACGATTTCCTAAAAAGAATTGAAAATTCGAATCTTTTTCTTTTAATAATTCATTTATCGTTTTTGAGCACATATATACAGAACTGTAATAGTTTTTCCATTCATATTAGTTTTACATTTCATACAGTATAAAAAAAATTAAACTTCGCCCTTTCACAACAAAATAAATTATGTGTACTCGTTTTTTGAGTACAACAGCATGCGAAACTATTATTATTAGCGATTTTACTCAATCAAGCAAATTCTTTTTCTATTGGAAAATAAAAACGGATATTTGACGACGGCGGTTTAATAGCTTTATTTCCTTTATGTTCTTCGAATAAGGGTTGCCTTACGACATCCTTTTACGAACAATAAATCAAAACAACGCTTAGGGAACGAACTCAGATCAATACTAAACACTGTTCGAAATCGAACCACGAAAGGAAATTACGCCGTCAGTTAAATCGTCGCCATATTGATCTTCAATTTATAAGAACTCTCTCATCTACCATTTTAACGATGTCGTAAATGGAGTAGATAAATCGGGTAGGAACAAGAATTAAATCGGAATCGAACTCCATTTGAATGGTTGTTCAGTGTCTTTTTAGCACCGCAGTTTTGGCAATGGCTGTGTATAATCAGACGATGAGTTTACGAGTGAGTCGAGCGACCTCTACTGGGAGATGTTGCATCTGTCGCTATTAATTAGAAATTAATGAAGTGCAATCAATCTTTTGTCATCGTTCCGTAATTTTGAATTACGCTTCCGAAGAGAGTGATTCGGTCCATGAGACGCTCTTGAATTATTATTGCACGAAGTTAAAGTCATAATTTTCGAACACTTTCAAAATTCTAAGAATTGTTTGCTTTCAGAATAATTCTTTCTGAGTTCGCCAAGAATTATTTATTTTTGAATTAAGTTCATTTGGCTTTAATGCAAACACGATTAAATTAATTGAATTTACGGACAGAATAGAATTATCGACGCATAATATTTGCGAATATTCCACCGCGAAGCTGGGAAATTTGAAATTTAAATGAAATCTAGAACATGAATAAATATTTATGTTTTCAAGTAAAGGATATTGCCTTTACAAATCATGTTTTCATTTTGAATTCAGAAAAGTAACTTCCTAGTCCAAATAAAGAATTATTTTCTCAAATATATTTTTAATATAGGAGAAAGACAATTCAAATATTGTGATTCCTTTTTATAGAAAAGTTTTTTTTTAAAGCATATCTTTACAAGTTTTAATGAGAAAAGTTTTTTTTTTCGAGCTTTTTAAGGTATTAAATTGCTTGTTTTCGACGAAATGTGAATTCTTATGGAAATTCTATTTTTTTTATGAAGTACGTGATGTTTTTTCTATACCACATTCAGGAAAAAAAGTATATATTAATTTTATAAAGTTTTCACTAAGTTTATTACCTAGAAACAAGTTTTTTTAAAATTTCATAAAATTATTTTTAAAGCGATTTGTTTAGTTTATCATTTATTCTAACAAAAAAGGCATAATTGGCGGAAAACACGAGATCTCAAAATAATCACAATTGTTTTCTTACAATAAATATTTCAGTAATTTATTATTTTTTTGTCATACATATAATTTGCATATAAACTCATTTTGGGATTGAATATCATTATCATGTTTTTGATTTTCATACAATTCACTCGAATGCATTTTTTTTAAAAAGAAACATAATTTGAGAGTTTACCTTAAATTATTCAGAATTATATATTAAAACTATATTTCATAATTATTTTTTGTTAAATATTTCGTACATTTCTGAAATTACATTTTAATATTTTTGTAAAATAGTTTGCAAAAATATGTTTATTTTAAGACCTAGTAATAAACTATATGTAAAATATATAAAATATCTAAGGAAAAAGGCAAATAAATTTTTTTTTTTTAAGCACAAAGATTTGTTTTTTGTAGTTTTACAAAGAAATATTTTCAAAAATACTTATTTTTTCACATCGCTCTTACTACGTATGATAGATATTTCAAAATAGGATGTACGACAAGCGATTCACATTATTAGTAATTTCACAGAAAAAATGGCTAATTTATTTCATAAAAAGAAAAAGATTTCGTAGTCTTCAATGATAACATCATTGGCGAAGCTTCCGAAATAGCATGGAGTTTGAAATTTTGAATGAATTAAATTCAAAATGACATTGTTACTACATCATCTAAAATATCACAGATCTAAAAATTTTGAGTAATCCAAGCTCAAAATGAAATCCTTATTTAAGTATTGGAAATTTCCTGAATTTAGAAATTTTGAATGATTTAATATTCAGAATGAGATATTAAAATCATTATAGCTTTAAAAATATTTTTTTACTTTCAAAGTAGAAAAAAAAACATTAGTCATTTTCTAATGTTATTAAAAAAAATAGATTCCCAAGAAGAAAGGCAGTTCACAAAAACACCATATTTTCAGGATGGTTTGTAATAAGGTTACTTTTTTCTATTAAAAGAAAAAAAACAGAAATTTGAAATTTTTAAATGTTATTAGAAAAAATAGATTCTCAAGAAGAAATGCAGTTCGCAACAACACCACATTTTCAGGATGGTTTGTAATCAGGTTACTTTTTTTTGTTACAAATAAAATACAGAATTATTAATTTTTAAATATTATTAGAAAAAATAGATTCTCAAGAAGAAATGCAGTTCACAACACCACATTTTCAGGATGGTTTGTAATCAGGTTACTTTTTTCTATTAAAAGAAAAAAAAACAGAAATTTGAAATTTTTAAATATTATTAGAAAAAATAGATTCTCAAGAAGAAATGCAGTTCGCAACAACACCACATTTTAAGGATGGTTTGTAATCAGGTTACTTTTTCTTCGTTAAAAGAAAAAAACAGAATTAGTAATTTTTAAATGTTATTAGAAAAAATAGATTCTCAAGAAGAAATGCAGTTCGCAACAACACCACATTTTCAGGATGGTTTGTAATCAGGTTACTTTTTTCTATTAAAAGAAAAAAAACAGAAATTTGAAATTTTTAAATGTTATTAGAAAAAATAGATTCTCAAGAAGAAATGCAGTTCGCAACAACACCACATTTTCAGGATGGTTTGTAATCAGGTTACTTTTTTTTGTTACAAATAAAATACAGAATTATTAATTTTTAAATATTATTAGAAAAAATAGATTCTCAAGAAGAAATGCAGTTCACAACACCACATTTTCAGGATGGTTTGTAATCAGGTTACTTTTTTCTATTAAAAGAAAAAAAAACAGAAATTTGAAATTTTTAAATATTATTAGAAAAAATAGATTCTCAAGAAGAAATGCAGTTCGCAACAACACCACATTTTAAGGATGGTTTGTAATCAGGTTACTTTTTCTTCGTTAAAAGAAAAAAACAGAATTAGTAATTTTTAAATGTTATTAGAAAAAATAGATTCTCAAGAAGAAATGCAGTTCGCAACAACACCACATTTTCAGGATGGTTTGTAATCAGGTTACTTTTTCTTCGTTAAAAGAAAAAGAACAGAATTATTAATTTTTAAATGTTATTAGAAAAAATAGATTCTCAAGAAGAAATGCAGTTCACAACACCACATTTTCAGGATGGTTTGTAATCAGGTTACTTTTTTCTATTAAAAGAAAAAAAACAGAAATTTGAAATTTTTAAATGTTATTAGAAAAAATAGATTCTCAAGAAGAAATGCAGTTCGCAACAACACCACATTTTCAGGATGGTTTGTAATCAGGTTACTTTTTCTTCGTTAAAAGAAAAAAACAGAATTAGTAATTTTTAAATGTTATTAGAAAAAATAGATTCTCAAGAAGAAATGCAGTTCACAACAACACCTTATTTTCAGAATGGTGTGTAATCAGGTTACTTTTTTTTGTTTTAAGAAAAATACAGAATTAGTAATTTCTAAATGTTATTAGAAAAAATAGATTCTCAAGAAGAAATGCAGTTCACAACAGCACATTTTCAGGATGGTTTGTCATCAGGTTACTTTTTTCTATTAAAAGAAAAAAAACAGAAATTTGAAATTTTTAAATGTTATTAGAAAAAATAGATTCTCAAGAAGAAATACAGTTCGCAACAACACCACATTTTCAGGATGGTTTGTAATCAGGTTACTTTTTCTTCATTAAAAGAAAAAAAACAGAATTAGTAATTTTCAAATGTTATTAGAAAAAATAGTTTTTCTGGAAGAAATGCAGTTCAAAATAACACCACATTTTCAGGAGGATATTTTGTAAGCAGGTTACCTTTGTTAATTTTTTTTCCTTTCAATTTATGCCTAGTTTAAGAGGACGCTGTACCGCGGAAGTACGGGAGAAACTTTTCATTACAAATTCTGTTTTACTCAAAAACTAAGTTAAAAATTAAAATGTTAGAAGAGAACTTCCCAATTACGAAAAATTGAGACATCCTTTCACAATTTGTTTTCATTTCGATATTTATGAAAATTTCGTTGTAGTATTTTAAAACTCCTGATCTCATTTTCTTTATACTTTAAATTTTAAATCACTTAAGAAGGTGAAAAATAATTCGCAATTAAAAGTTTCTCCAGTGGTATAGCCTCTTCTTAAGGAGATTGGTGACTTAGTCAACACCTTAATCAATCATTTTAAATATATTGATAACATAATGATTACTTTCCTCTTAAACAATAGTTTTGTGACCAAACATGTAAGGTGCTACAAAACTTGCATTTCAAAACAAATTTGTGACAACAAATTAAAAACTAAACTTTTCGAGAAGTCATTGAAAATGACAGAAAACATTAAATAAACCAAATAGTTATTGCAAATCTAATAAAACTTTTCTTAAAAAAGTCAAAAAATGAATCGGTTGTCAAATAAAGCTTCGTTCTTAATTCTAAATACTATTTTTCAAGAAATAAAACTTCTCTGATAAAGCTAAATTTTCAAATTATATTTGGTTATTGAATTTCTTCAGTGTCTTTCAATTTGACAAAAGCAAATAATAATTCCTCTCGGGGACCGAATTTGCAAAATTCGAACGGAAAAAAAAAAACATTGAGAAAAGCATTTTCTTTCTTTTATATATAAGTAGTTAAATTAAAATTAGTTTTCTGAATCGAGCATTCGGGAATTCTGTGCAGAATAGCAAAGATTAGAGGAGTTAGTTTTCCGAGAATTTATTTCTTTATAAACGCCTAATTGCATTAAAGCGAAAAGAAAAACAATTCGAAATAAAAGACGCGACAATAAAATATAAAAAAAATCACTGATAACATTGACTTTTAAAATTAAACCATTCCCTCAACAGAGCCCAGCTTAAAATACAATAAAGAAAATACTTAAATAAACGTCAGAAATCTTCAATTTACAATACAATAAAGTGCAGCATTTATCACACTGCGATGTCAGCATTGCCTGCGGGCAAACTTCTGAGAAGAATTTTTTTTGAAAAATAAATAAAATGAAAGAAAAGATGAGGAGTAAAAAAAATAAATAAATAAAATAAAAGAAGAATAAAGAAAATAAAATCTAAGTTTCTTAAAGTACTCGCCAGGGACTTGCAATGACAATGAAAGGCCTGGACGCTTACTTTATTATTATTTTTATTTTCATGTGTTTTCTTGAAAACTCCAAAAATATATTTCTTTCAAAAAGAGAAAATATAAAAGAGGGAAATAAAAAGGGAAAAAATAACTGAAATTATGTTCCTCTAGGGTTTTTCTGCTGGTATTTTGCGCCCTATGGGCTGCTGACCACTTTTAAGAAATTACCAAAATTCTACGAAGAGGTAAATGACGAAAATAGTCTTACTCAGAAAGAAATTCCTAATTTTTTTTCGGCTACGGAACCCTAAATAATCTACCATCTTTGCACGGAGAACCCTGACTTTATGAATGAAGTTTTTTAATACCTTGAATGCCATGGGGGTCACCCGTGACCGGCGAAGCCAAGATTATTAGAAACACATAATTCGAGACATTTTTTTAATTTTTTTAATACTATTATTGTTACTAAAATGATTTGAAGAAATTAATGAAATGTAGAACACACAAAAATAGTTTTATTTATATACAAAGAGATGCCAACTTGCTCCGGGCAGCGAATGAATATTTTCAAGTGGTAGTTTATTAATTGTGATTCGTGATTTAATAAATTCAATTTAGTAGATTTTTATCCACCACTATTTCTAACCAATTCGTAGGCTTATATAATCCACCACTTTTTTCAGATATGCTAAACCTTTTAAAAACTAGCAAAATCTGTCTAATATTTGCAAATTTAGCTTGTAGTTATTTACAGTGTGGCCAGACGAGCAAGACGTGTAAAATTAGAGTGGTATTCAGCGTGTTAAAGTAATTGTGAACGGTATAGCATATAAATGACAAGTTTTCTTAAAATTTTAAATAATTAATTAGAGGTATGAAGATTGTAAATTGTTTTATTATTGACAATTTAAAATTATGTTTCTTGTCAGACAGTTGAATTTGTATTTCTAATGCTATATTTAGTCTATAGTTATGAATTTGATTTTGGTGTATATACATAAGCTGAAAATAAAATAAGACAAATTATAGTTTACTTCGAAATGAAAACTTAAAACTACGTTGAAAATGGTTATCAGAGAAGCATATTTCTCTCTTTATTTTGATTTGAAAAGCATAAAGAGAAATACTAATACAATATTGCCATAATGCAATATTTTATAATTGTTTGTTCGTTTCATAATTTGTTTAATTTATTGTTATTAGATAAATTAAGATTAGATAAATTATAAATTATTGGTTGGATCTAAAAATAATTTGAGGTTTCAAAACTCATCACTGGTTATAAGGGGTATTAACTCTCGAAACCCTTTTAACTCTTCCACGGAACTCTAGGGTTCCGCGGAACATCATTTGGAAGCGTTGGTCTAACTTACTATATTCTTAATTAAAATCATATACTTTATTAGAACATTAACTTAATTTATTATCTTTGTCACTTTAGACTGTTTGCACATTGCATTATAAACCACTGACCAAAGAAGTGATTTTTGTAAATAAATTTACCAAAATGCTATTATGATTCTGATAAAAGTAAAAGAAAAGAATATAAGTTCTGGTTAATAAAAACCAAAAATATAATTCTGGTTAATAAATCTGGTTTGGCTAATAAAACCAAAATATACGGTCTTTAAATTTTCCGTTCATATGCCGACGGCTTATCGGAATTTCTATTTTTCAAAATTATAGTTCTTATTACCATACATTTAGTAAAAAATCGGACAGCAAATTTAACCTGATTAATTTTTTTCACATCATGCTAAATATACCAAGTTTTAACACATTTACCAAATTTTATCACAGATTATTAAACCATATTTTACGGTGAATATGAAATATCACAAAAATTCAAGATGTAAATTTTTAGAATTCGCTACCAAGCTTATCCGTTCCGTTACATGAGATTATGCATGTTAATATAATGAATGCTTTTATAATAATAAATGCATGCAGCTACATTACTATAAATTGCAGACATTACCCTGCATATAAAAACATTTAAAAATGTCTTTTAAAATTTATATTCTGAATTATATTCAAGAAAATATAATTAGTAAGATTTTTTTTTCACTTACGTTTGTCTCTTATATTTTCAGACGTAGTCGATTCTAATTAATCACAATAAAAAGTGAAGGCTTCAATATATCTTCAACTGCACTTCTTTTATTGCTTGCATCAACATTAATTTTCATATTCCAAAAAACCTGAAAAATAATCAAAGCAAATGAGCGAAGGAAGAAATCACTGAAAAATATCATGTTGTGGATACTGTAATTTCATGATAAGCATAATTTTGTGGCTCTGTGAAACCGAAATCAATGTCGAAGCATTGGAAACTAAAATTTTAAATTTCTTCGAAACTTTTTTAATAAACAGCGTTTATTATGTAATAAAACGAAGTATTTTAAGCCTTAAAAACAACTGGCAAAGATAGAATAAACCAATAAAAAAAGAATTTTTTTAATATACTAAGCTGCTTTGCAATTTTAAGAAAAACAAGTAAAATCAATAGATTTGGAAATTTCATAGAATTTTACGTTGTATATACAATATGAATAAAAAAGGAACATCTTGAATAACTTTTAATCTAGTGATCTAATTTTTAGGCTCTAGGACTCAATCATAATTGAGGTTTAAGGGGATGACCTCAAATATGCTAATTATGTAGTTAGTGTAGACCAGGAATGGGCAAACATTTTTGGTCGAGGGCAAAAAATCGAGAGAAAAAAGTAGTTTGGTGGGCTAAGTAAAATTTTCTAAAATAAAGAAACGATATATAAGTTTTAATTTAAATATTTAATGAGATGAATGAAATTGCTATTTCATTTTTAAAAGTTCCTTACAATGAGGTTCCGAATGAGATGTACTTATTTTAAGGAACGAGGCTAAATGTTTGCCTGTTAGTCTACTTTCTTCTGAAATGATTTTTTTCTAAGGTTCATAGTTGAAAACACTTGTTCACAGATATATAAGATGAAGTAAACATAGCACTGATTTTCTGGGCATGAGATATTAAATTTGCGAAATTAGCCCTTGATAATGATTTGTAAAACTCAAACTTTGGCATATTTAGAAACAACTGCTTCAGATGGCGCCAATCTTATGCTTGAAAAATGTTACCAGTACTTTGTTAAAAAGGAACAAAAATAGCTTTAAACAAAGTAGACAAGAAAATGGATGCATATGAGGGTTGCTATTTATATTTCTGGCCTAAAAAGAAAAAACAAATATGTAGGATCGAAATTGGTTTTATTCTTTTTCAAAATATTCTTCATGATGCTCAATACACTTTTGCATGCGTTTGAACCAATTTTCGAAGCACTTTTTCAGTCCGATTGAAGTAACTCCAAAACATGCGTTTTGAATGCATCAACCGCTTCTTCGGGGGTCGAAAATCGTTGTCCACGTAATTTATTTTTGATGTGTGGGAATAAGAAGAAGTCATTGGGTGCCAAATCAGGGCTGTACGGCGGATGACCCATCAGTTCGATCTTTCGCTCCGTCAGAAATGCCTTTGTTTGAGTCGATGTGTGAGAGCTCGCATTGTCATGAGGAAGAATGATTCGCCTGTTCTTCTGCTTTTTTCGAATTTCTCCGATGACTTCTGGCAAACAAATGATCGTGTACCATTCAGAATTGACCATCCTGCGTTGCTCTAACGCCACTGTTGCCAGATGACCGTTAATGCCGAAGAAACAGGCAATCATTTGTTTCGATGTGCTTCTTCCTCGAACAACTTTTGCTGGTTTTGCCTCGTCTTGGAAGACCCATACAACTGATTGCTGTTTTGTTTCCGGCTTATATGCATAGATCCATGATTCGTCACCTGTGTAGATGTTATACACAGCCTTTGATGTACCTTGAACGTATTTTTCCAACATTTCCTTGCACCAATCGACACGAGCCTTTTTTTGAGCGTTTGTCAGATTATGCGGGATCCAACGCGAACAAATTTTTTTTTTACGCTCAAATGTTCATGCAATATTTTATTGATGCTAGTCATACTAATGTCCAAAGACGCCTCTATCTCACGGTATGTCACATGACGATCTTGCTTTATGAGTTCACACACAGCATCGATCTTTTCTGGCACAACAACGGATTTTGGACGACCTGTACGGGATTCGTCCTGGATCGAACATCGACCACGATTAAATTCGTTATACCAATTTTTCACAGTGCTGTAGGATGGCGCTTTATCGCTGAATTAAGAATGAAGTTCATCGAAGCACTCTTGTCTTGACAATCCACGTCGAAAGCTATGAAAAATAATGGCACGAAAATGTTCACGATTCAATTCCATTTTTTGAAAGAGAAGAACTTTTCAATTTACTGTCAACAGCACAAATGAAGCTATAATGGTAAATCGTCTGCTGAATTTATGTTTAAAAATATTAAACTTTCGATTAAAATCGTCTGCGGTCGCCTAGCAACATTTACTGTTGCCAAGGCAGAAATATAAATAGCAACCCTCGTATTGTTTACATTCGTCACCGATTGGTAAGTTAAAATTCTATCCGCGAGCCTGATTAAACCTTCCAGCGGGCCACAGTTGACCCGCGGGCCGTAGTTTGACCATCCCTGGTGTAGACAATATTTTAAGTTAAAAAATCAGACACAAAAATAAACTTTCTCTAAAAAACATACTTTTTCTTCCCGACTAATTTGGATTCCTTACACTCAAAATACTGTAATATGGTAACGATAGTTTGGTCAGAAGAGCGGAACCAGTTAATGTTAATTTTCCTAATTCTTACTCTTACTTTGACCATTCGATTTAAAAATCAATTTCTCAGGAACTAATGATTTGATTTTGTTCAAGTTTTGTATTTTGCCAGATAAAACTACAATTTTCAAAATAATGGTAACATTTGTATTCTTACAATTCATAATTTTTTCGGCTCTTATTAAACAAAATAATGAAAATCATTAAATAATTATTTAAAATCATTTCTTACATAGAACTATCTTTGAATAAACTAATTTCACAGTTGTGTGCTAAAAAGTTTCGATAGTTCTCAAGAAATCCTAACTTTCGACAGCTCTCGGTACAAAGCTATTGGGAAATTATTTCAAAAAATGCGCCTATTTCAGAAATCCAAATCCATCGAAAACAAAAGATATGTTTAATCAGAGAAAGTATGTTTTTGTGTGTTGTTTGAGGTCTGAGGTTTTCCCTTTAAACCATTAAGATAGAGTCCTGGCATTGTATGTACATTTACAATTGCAGTAATTGTGAAGTAAATCGTCGTACATAAAAGTTACTTTTTACCATTTGTAAGTTATAATAATTATTGTGTGTATATTTACTACATCAAAATAGTGAGGAGTTATATTTACTACATCACAATTTTTTTTCACTGGCATAGTTTTGAATTAAATTTGATTCTAAATTAAGTATACCACCCTTAGGATTACATAAAATTTCAAATTAATACTACTTCACTAATAATTCACTACACACTAATAATTCAGTTGAACACCTTTTGCTTAATAATTATCTCAAATTGAATGCTTTACTCTAAATTTCAAATATTTCTAAGAACTTCTTGTTACATGTTCAGAAACTTTTGTATTATTGTATAATTGTAAACTTTAACTAAATAAAGTGATATGTAATTATTTAAATTGTAAAACGATTTGAAGGAAACTGTGAGTCCCGAAAATTAATCCACAATATTCTAAAACCAATTCAATTAGTTGAAATTGATTGAACAGATCTCGATCAATTTTATTTCCTTTCACAGTTTTCCACTCATAAAGAAGCAAAACATTTAATAATGGATTCGGGTACTTTTAGATATTTACAAGTGGTTTTAAATGAAGACAAATTTGTATTGCATTAGTAACCTCTCTGAAATCTATTTCAAGTTGTATTGCCACAATTACAATAATTACCACAACTTGTACACCTACATTTTTGATAATAACAACTACAATTGCAACAATAATCGCACCTAAATTGGCAATAGTTACAGCTATTTGAGCAGCTACAATCACAATTATTTCCTCTAAAATGGCAATAATTACAGCTGCTTCTATAGCTACAATTGCAATAAAGCCAGCTACTTGTAAAGCTACAATCACAAATTTTATAGCACCTAAAAGGGTAATAATTACAGCTAAAATTGCAATAAACACAGCTATTTGTACACCTACATTTACAATCATTAAAGATAGAATTAAAATTACTAAATAGTGATTCAGAGCCACGTCAAAAATTTTGATGGTTTTTCATTGATAGACCAACAAAATCTTAATGGTGACCATCAATATTTATATCATGAACCATTATATTTTTGATGGTAACCAACATAAGTAACCTTCATTCCAATATAAGAATTCGGGCTGATTTTTGATGGTTCAACATAAATAACAAATTGCTTTGTCAACTGATTCATGGGAAGGGGTATGCAGCTTCTGTTGTCCAAAGACCGGAGCACCGTGAGGTAGAAGACTGTCTTGGCTCCTGGTGGTGTTCTTTTTAGTCTGGCACCTACCCTTCGGCCTGTCCGGCTTGGGAGACCCTACCAGTAGCAAGCTACTTCCGGCATAGCCCTCCGGGTCATTGGTGCGCTCAAGCCTCACCAGTGAAATATTACAATAAACTTTCCAGTTTAGACCAAGGCAATTTAACTGCTATTTACCTAAATAACTGGACCTGCAATCAAAGGCTAAAGAAAAACAGTCCTTTTAGTCATGTTAAATCACAACTGTTAATCGCTGAAAATATTGAACCTCTTTATCTTCATAGCAACCTTAGTACTTGCTTGGATCTTTCCAATGTTAGTTTCCATGAAAGCCTCCCTACCATGCTTGACAAGAAAGACTGTGTGCCTGACTTCCTCAGACAATTGTCCCTGGAAATCATCAATAAAATCCCTCCAAACGACATCAAAATATTCTCTGATGGCAGTAAAATGGATAGACAGACTGGCAGTGGGGTATTTATTGAAACACCTCGAGAGAACTACACTCTTCATCAACGAAACCCCGATTTTTGCTCCGTCTTTCGAAGCGAACTAATTGCAATCGACAGGGGACTAGAGAAAATCTTGAGTGAAGGGCACCTTGGAAATACTTGGATACTATCTGACAGCCGTAGTTCAATTCAACACCTCAAAAATTGGGCCCTCATTGGAGATAAAACCAGTTTTTCGATCTTACAAAAAGTAAAGCTCATTTCCCAACAGCATGAGGTCCACTTTCAATGGATCCCGTCCCACGTTGATATCCACGGCAACGAGTTGGCTGACACTCTTGCAAAGAAGGGACTAGACCATCCAGTCCCCTCCACCTCAGAGCTTACATACCTTGAACTTTTTGCAAGGCAAAAGGCCCAGAATAAACAAAAGTGGCTGCTTCCACCTATTCACTACTGGTATAAAGCAAAAAGACCAGGACTCTCTCTATCTCTCCCTGGTGACAGGCAAACCAACACCTGCCTATCCCGACTAGCCAGTGGACACCTGAAAAGTCTCACATTTTCTGCAAATCAAAAGATCTTTCCTCTTTGCCCTAAATGCCAACAAAACCAGGCATCACCTGAGCACATCTTGATCTGTTTAGGGCTGGACTGGAACGATATTCATTCTTCTCCCATTCTGGTTTCGGATTTTCTCAATGTTAACGGATTCATTGATCTGGTCTGACCCCGTCAGACCAGATGGGAATTAGCAACAACAACAACAACAACAAATTGCTTTGATGATTCCTGAGAACCAACAAGTATTTCCATTAAACCATCATGGAAAAGTCTAGTTAGAACCATCATGGATTGTTGGTTCATGAGAATCAAACTTCTTTTGATGGTTAAGCAACATAGTATAAAAGTAGCATTTTCCATCATGGAATAATGGAGGTTTGTTGGCATATCAAAATCCATGAACGCATAATGGAAAATGTTGGATGATGGTGACAATCAAATGATGTTGGACAATCATGAACCACACTGAAACCAACATGAACCATCAAAGTGTTTTGATGGAACCATTAAGAATTTTCAGCTTGGTAAGCTCATCGTAAGTTCATAGAGGTCAATTTTAACTAATAGTAAAAAAAGAGAAATAGCTGTAGAGGATAATTCTTGCAGACAGTAAGGACAATTTTATTTTTTAATTTTGAGATTACTTAATACTACACAATTCTTCTTCTTCATTAATTAGTTTTAAAACCGCATACGTTCTCCATATTGATTATTTTAATCTTATTTACAAAGCCATCTAAAAAACATCAGTATTCTGTGCAGAAATTAATTTACTATTCGTTTTAAACATTAAAATCCAACTAAATAAAATTATCTGTATGTGCTATTGGAAATGTAAGATAGTGTGAGGGGAGACAGTTAATCTTGCTAAGTAATCCTCAACGTTCCTCGTACTAATCCAATTGATTGAAATTGATCTAAATGATCTGTCTCAATTTTAGTTGCGTTTACAGGACAGTCAAGCACTTAATAACGAATTCGATGCATTTGGAGGATTTACGAGAGGTTTTAAATGAAGATTAGTTTGAATTATATTAGAAACCTCTTTGAATGCTATCTTAACTTATTTCATTGTAAGATAAATCTTAATTGTTAAGACACTCCATACATCTTTTTAAACGTCGGATTTAATAAATGCGTCAAATTTGACAGATATAGCTAGAAATAATTGAATAAAGAGATTAAAGGATGTTTGGAAATAATTTTTCGGACTTGTCCGTTGCTATGTAAATGAAGAATTGATGTAAATAAATGGAATAAGTATTAAGTATACTATGGTCATTTTTAGGACAATCAAATCATCAGTGTTAGTTTGAAATTAAGCATTGCATACTTAAGATTGTTTAATATTACATAAAAATAAAGATAAACTATAGTTGTTTTTTTATTTTTTATTTTTTTTTATTAAAGTAAATCGTAAAATTTTTGTATAAAGTTGACTACTATAAAACGAAGACAGATTAATTGGAATTTTGTTTATAATAATGAAATTTCTAAGTAATTCGATTCTGATTACTTTATTTATATTTCTTACTATTTCAGGATGTATAAAGTAATTACACATTGTACTGTGGCTACCACTTCAAAAGTAAAATTTCAATTCACTAGTATATAAGACATGTTAACTCGAGTCTATGTTGCGGTACCTTTTCATGGAAGAAGGTTGACATTGCCGATATCTACTCTCCCACATTGGTGACCCGGACGTTATGTGAACACGCCTGCCTTGACAAAAACTCCCACATCGATTTGAATATGCCTACTTCGATGAATGGTCTCCATTGAATAGTTGACTGCCACCACAATCACGTCCGGGTCACCAATGTGGGAGAGTAGATATCAGGAATGTCAACCCTCTTCTATGAAAAGGTACCTCAATGTAGAATCGAGTTGACATGCCTTATATACTAGTGAATTGAAATTGTATTTTTGAAGTGGTAGCCAAACTACACACATGATTTCTTTTTATCAGTCGTTCTAAAACTGCACAATATACTCACAGAAATGATCTATTTGGTAATAATTTGGTGTAAATTGGTTTTAAGTGAACATTTATTTTACAATTTATCTAACGCAACTAGTATCAAAATTGATAATTGAGACATTTTAATTTTCTAGTCCACCTCAAAAGCAGGATTTAGTAATGTTATGAACAGAAAAAAAATTTAAGTCTGTTAACCAATCTATTATTTTTTTTTACTTATTTGTAATCAGCAAATAGTTCAGTAAATACAATTAAATAAACTTGTTTTGAAATCTACTTAGTTTTTGTGGTTTATTTGACATTTTGAACTCAGTTCGAAACTTTTGCTCAAAATAAGACCAAAAATTCAAATAAGACCAGGAGTAATCAAGTGGAAAATTTCAAACTATTCACATAATTTTACGATACTTAACATTGATGTACGGAATGCTCTGAAAGAATTGTAAATGGAGAAAATTGTGACATTACTTATGTAATATGTGCCAAACATTGTTCCGAAAAAATTATGCAAATCTATATTATTTATACAAAAAATAAATAAATTCTTATAAACATTATTTCTTATTTGCTGAACAAGAGAGAATATGATAGAATAAAAATAAGGGAAAAATCTGCCAGAATAAAATATAATTAAACAAAATATGGAAGAATATGAGAGAATAAAAAAGAATTAAACAAAAAATGGAATATGACAAAATAAAATATAATTAATAAAAATATGGCAAAAATTCAACAGAATAAAAAATAATAAGATTAGTTTTTTTTTAGCTCAAGAACTTATTCTAATAGTTTAATAAATTTTGCATCACATATTTTTTTTTAAAAATTCGATATATTTAATACCTTATAAACAAGAATATATAAAGCAAAATATGGAAGAATATGATAGAATAAAAAAAATTAATCAAAAAATAGAAGAATATGACAGAATAAAGTATAATTAATCAAAATATGGCAAAATGTGACAGAATAAAAAACAGTCAGATCAGTTTTTTTAACTAAAGAACTTATTCTGATAGCTTAATAAATTTCTTATCACATATTTTTTAAAATTTGATTTATTCATTTATATATTTAATATCTTATAAACTAGAATACATTGAGTAAAATAAGGAAGAATACGACAGAATAGTTAATAATTAATAATAATTCATCTGAATATGGCGAAATGTAACAGAATAAAATGTAATAAGAATTTTTTTTAACCCAAGAATTTATTTTAATAGTTTAATAAATTTCGCATTACATATTTTATGAAATTTAATATATGCAATAAAATATTTAGCAGCTAGTACTCTATATAATGTATTTTTTCATATATTTAATAAATTATAGTTTATTTAATGCATTTTATTATACACATATTCACAAAATAAAAATGCTTAATAGCTAAGATGTATCACCTTAAAATTTGGATATAAAAGGGTTCTTTTTCTCAAGCTTAAAGGAATAAAAATGAGAAATGCTACGGAATAAAGTTGTCTAAAATTCTGAGGAAAAAACCTCAATATTTACAGGCACGATATCCCTAAATAATAAAAGAATCCCTTCCATTATTTTTTTTCTTTCAAAAGCCAACCTTGGCTAGAGTTTTATAGAATCAATAAATTCCATGTTGCAAAAATATTTTCACTAAAAGTATAGATTCATTTTGCAATATATTATTTTAAACATTTATTTTTTATGTAAATATAGCCTACCTTAATACATTTTTACTGCATAGTTTCGGATTTGATACCCTAAAATGTTTATACATTTTTTAAATTGTATTACAAAGCTGATGTGTTGAGTTTGCATTTTGATAAAAAGTACATTATCCAATTGGAGGGCTTATGGTACAGAGTTAGAGACTTTTGTATTTTGAAACATAATATCGCTCTCATTTTCAACAACCCTTTTATGATACCAAATTAAAACCATAACATCGAATTTCTTAAACTTGATCATACCATATTATGGTGCAATTTTAACCAAATTACCATCCAATTTAACACTTAATAAGGTTTTCTCAAACTTCCATGATGTTATGGTTCAATATATAGATATAGTTCAAATTTAAACTATAGCAGCAGAAGCAAAAATGTCGAAATTTAATTTTAACAGCAATAGCAATACATTAAAAACATTAATAGGCTTTTCTTATATTGAAAATAAAAGTGGTTACGGAAGAAAATGTTTTCAATCTTATTCGATAGACATTCTTCTTTTTTTCTCTATGGAGTTACAGCCCATTACGAGCCTTGACTTGTTGACTGATGTTTTTCCAAACATTCCTTTTCTTAGTCTTGTATTTCTAATTAGTAATTTTCATTATGTATCTATCTTTCATAACATCATCTAACCTTTTTCTTTTTGGGCTTTGAGTTCATTGGTTTCCATTTAAATATTTTTCTCATTGCAATATTTTTATTCCTATTCGATAATTTATGTAAAGTTTTTTTTTAATCATAATTTCCATTCCACGGAAATATAATAGTGCTTTTTATTTTTTTAGTTTTATTATTTAAATACTAATTTGTGGTTGAGTAGATTTTCATGATTTTATTTTTGTCAAAAATTCCAAACAAATATTTAAATATTTTATATGAGTTATATACAGAATAGACAGTTGAATACATACCCCAAACCATAATTAAAAAGTACTTAAAATCTGAAACTAGAAAGAAAATGGCTCTAGCTGGAATTCACTTTTGCTTCAAAGTCTTCTTGTTGTAAAAGTTTTTATGATTCTTATTTTTTAAAATAAATTAAAAATTTTTGAACTGCTATTCGAAATTAGAAACAAACCTGGACTTAAAAAAATAAATATGGAGGCATCAATCACCTAATGAATTATTAATATTCAACACAAATGTTAAAAATAAGTCTAAACAACATAACGAAATACCCCATCCTATTAGAGATGGTTATATATATATATATATATATATATATATATATATATATATATATATATATATATATATATATATATATATGTTACGCTTTGAAAGCCTTAACATTGTAAGTTAGTAGTGTGGCCGGTGCTTCTTGAAAAAGATACAGGAAAATGCAGGAATCATAATATAATTTTATTAAAGTAAGGGCCAGAGCCCCAGAATGACAACCTTACATGCTGGTGGATAGGTAGAGAATAGCACATTTGACCTTGGAAAGAGGGTTTTTATATATTTCTGGACATTATATTTAAATGTTAATAGGTCTCAGTAGCGTGGGACTGATCAATTTCCCAAGCTACTAAAGCCACATCATCACATTTTTTGAGATAATTAGATCAATATTATTACTTTCTTGTGGGAAAGGTTTTTAAACGTTTGCGAGTTAGATAAATGCTCTATTTATGGATTATATTTAATATATAATTGTTTTAACATTATATATATATATATATATATATATATATATATATATATATATATATATATATATATATATATATATATATATATATATATATATATATATATATATATATATACATGTAAATAAGTTCAAAATGTAGAGAAAACATGGAAAAAATTACATAACAGTGAAAAAGGGGGAAAAATAAAATAATAATAAAGATAAAAACAAAAATAATAAAAAAACGAGTGAAAAAAGGAGTGCTTTCTAATATTATATCAATGTAGCCAAAGCAAACTATATCAATATAATACTGTGAGAAGCACTCAATATATATATATATATATATATATATATATATATATATATATATATATATATATATATATATATATATATATGAAATTTGCCTTCCTGTAGGACTTTTTGAACTAACCCTTATTTGCGTTATATGGGAAGGAAAACCGCAGAAACCTTCAACAGTTAGCCTGACGGCAATTGGACTCTAACTTATGATCCGCCTACCACTGAGGATGGATATTTTACGTCAGCACTGTGGTCGGTATGGGCCGGGTACTGAATTTATGTTGACCTGCCATCGGTGGGATTCAAACTCGGATCACCTCATTGGGAGGTGAGGGCTCTGCCCCCTGAGCCACCACGGCTTCCAACGAGTCATTATCATTCAAAATGAAAGTTAAAAATAAGTCTAGACAACATAGAGACAAAAATACTATTTGAGTTGGTAAACAGTATAAGGCCAAGTACCGATGGCGCTAGTGTGTTCGAATTCATAATAAGACTTCTGATTCATATTTACGCCCAACTTTATAAGACTCGCCATCCCATATTGTTATTGTATTTGTACTATTTACAATATGATAATTGAACATTAGCTGAAAATATAAAAAACTGATGTCACTCAAACCAGGGCAACCATTATGCTTTTTTCGTATCATAATATTTATTTTCTTAAATTGATTTATTGCTCACTTAATACAGAAAAAATTTGTGAATGGCAAAATTGCGTATAAACCTAAATACGATTGCAATAATAAAACCCTCCTAGAATATCAAGCATGTTCTCACATCGACTCAAAATGGAAGGGAAAAACCGGAAGTTTTCCGGATTCCACTTCAGTTTAGAATCTTGTTATTGTTTTCTTTCAGTGAAACATCCATAATCCATCTTTGAGAAATAATTGTATTTTGGTCGTTTTTCTCCTAAGTATCTCATTGAACAATTTCTCCAAGTTAGTTAAATTGTTAACTTACCACTTCTTGTAAGCTGGCTGATTCTGTATTAATATTATTTTTCTTCATTTTTTGTCGTGGAACTGTAAATTACGTTATTTGTACTCTACTGTTATTTTACTTTATATATATATTTTTTTTTAGCAGATTAGGTACCAGTGTCCTTTTTTTATATTTTTTTCTTACGCTCTAATTACAAGCAAAAATAATATATTGTATTTTTATAATTATAAAAAACAGTCTAATAGTTACGAAAAAATTCAGCTAGATTATCGGAATTATATTTATATTAAAATCCAAAAGAATTTTTTTTCTCATTTAAATTAATTTCACATGAATGTAAATTAAAAGTATTTCAATGATAAATACGTGTTGCTCTTCGATCTAAAAAACTGCAAATAAGTGCAAATTTGAAAAATTATTGCTTGGCAGTCAGCCTTGTTTGTAAGTGTTTGCTTTTTAAAGCAGAATTAGACACCGGAGTTTTATGCTGTATTTCATAACCATAAACTATTAAAAAAGCCAAATATAGTATTTTTCACTTATTTTAATACAAAATTAGGAAAAGAGTATGAAAAATGTGTTCATTAAAAATTCAAAGGCAAGAGCAAAAATTTCTCACTCAATACAACCTTTTCCTTAAAAGCGAGGATAATTTTATCTTAACATGAAGTAAAAAAGTGTGAAAAACATGTTTATTAAAAATTCTGGGATGAAGGCTTAACAAATGAAATTACATAAAAGTTGCTAAGACGTTCCATTTCAATGAACGAATCTATTTAACTTACTCAATTTCTCTCGGGTACTTAATTAAAAACAAAAATCAATTATAAAATTCTCAATTCCAATGATTAAACATCATTTCCAATCCCCTCATCGCTTTTCCAATAATGAAATTAAAAATTAAATTTTCAATTTGTCGACGAGCCCTTAGCATAAATATTAAATTCATTGGTAAAAGCAGCTAAATCCGAATCACTGGAAATGACACCTTTGACTTCAGAACAAGATAATTGGACAGTCAAAACTCGCAGAAGAATTGCTTTTCGTTCTATTTTACGAATGAAATGAAATGAAGATGTTTCTATGTAAAGTTGTTTTCTTTCAAAACTTGGGGGATATATCCTATAACTGAAATGCTGAATTCTGAACCAGGATATAGCCTATGTCTTTTCATCCATAATTCTTATTAAGTTTCAGATTCAAGGAGCGAGATAGGAAATGTTTGGAGACGTCCTAATGGCATGCAGCAAGAGAGATTAGAATGAGGAATCTGGAGCTGGCTTCCTTTGTAATGGTGGCGTGTCGCTAAGTCTTATTGGTTGATATGGGTTTTCAGAGTTTGTGTATTAAGTTCACCTCTAGAGCTGAAATTACTCCTGTTGAATATTTGGAACTTATTATAGAAATAAGATGAGACAAATAATGACAAAAAGAAAGAACCCAATCTTCATACTTTGAATAATAACATTGATTTAAGGTATATAGCAATGATAGCAATGGTTTTCGGCATAAAAAAAGTTTAAATAATTGTTATTATTATATTTAACTGTAACTGCTTATTTATTGTCGCTAAGTCTAATGAATTTATATGGGTTTCCAAAGTTCGTTCGCTAGCTTTGAAATTATTCATGATGAATATTTGGAACTTATTATAGAAGTAAGATGAGACAAATAATGACAAAAAGAAAGAATCCAATGTTCAAAATTTGAATAATAACATTGATTTTAGGTGTATAGCAATGGTTTTCGGCATACAAAAAAATCTAAGTTATTGTTATTATTATATTTCACTGTAACTGTTCATTTATTGTCGCAAAGTCTTATTAATTTATATGGGTTTTCAGAGTTTGTATATTAAGTTCACCTCTAGAGCTGAAATTACTCCTGTTGAATATTTGGAACTTATTATAGAAATAAGATGAGACAAATAATGACAAAAAGAAAGAACCCAATGTTGAAACTTTGAATAATAACACTGATTTTAGGTATATAGCAATGATAGCAATGGTTTTCGGCATAAAAGAAAGTTTAAATAATTGTTATTATTATATTTAACTGTAACTGTTTATTTATTGTCGCTAAATCTTATTAATTAATATGAGTTTTCAGGGATTGTATATTAAGTTCACCTCTAGAGCTGAAATTACTCCTGTTGAATATTTGGAACTTATTATAGAAATAAGATGAGACAAATAATGACAAAAAGAAAGAACCCAATGCTGAAACTTTGAATAATAACACTGATTTTAGGTATATAGCAATGATAGAAATGGTTTTCGGCATAAAAGAAAGTTTAAATAATTGTTATTATTATTATATTTAACTGTAACTGTTTATTTATTGTCGCTAAATATTATTAATTAATATGAGTTTTCAGGGTTTGTATATTAAGTTCACCTCTAGAGCTGAAATTACTCCTGTTGAATATTTGGAACTTATTATAGAAATAAGATGAGACAAATAATGACAAAAAGAAAGAACCCAATGCTGAAACTTTGAATAATAACACTGATTTTAGGTATATAGCAATGGTTTTCGGCATAAAAGAAAGTTTAAATAATTGTTATTATTATATTTAACTGTAACTGTTTATTTATTGTCGCTAAATCTTATTAATTAATATGAGTTTTCAGGGATTGTATATTAAGTTCACCTCTAGAGCTGAGATTACTCCTGTTGAATATTTGGAACTTATTGTAGAAATAAGATGAGACAAATAATGACAAAAAGAAAGAACCCAATGCTCAAACTTTGAGTAATAACATTGATTTTAGGTATATAGCAATGGTTTTCGGCATAAAAAAAAGTTTAAATAATTGTTATTATTATATTTAACTGTAACTGCTTATTTATTATCG
Organism: Parasteatoda tepidariorum; assembly: GCF_982258835.1. Taxonomy (NCBI): domain Eukaryota; kingdom Metazoa; phylum Arthropoda; class Arachnida; order Araneae; family Theridiidae; genus Parasteatoda; species Parasteatoda tepidariorum. The sequence continues at coordinate 69,022,191 of NC_141756.1, forward strand.
CTAGGTCTTACGAATTAATATGGGTTTTCAGAGTTTGTATATTAAGTTCGCCGCTACAGCTGAAATTATTCATGATGAATATTTGGAGCTTATTATAGAAATAAGATGAGATAAATAATATGAAAAAGAAAGAACCCGATGCGCAAACTTTGAATAATAATATTGATTTTAGGTAAAACGTGAAGTTGAAATTAATTATTATTGTATTTAACTGAAAGTGCTTATTTATTATAAATCACTAAATACCATGAATTTAATTTTATTTAAAATATTATACTGGGGGGGGGGGTAAAAATTATTCCTTATGAATATCTCGAAATTATTATAGAAATAAAGACCAAAAAAAAGCAAATAAGGACCACAAAAAAATCTTAATTTGCTAGTTTTGATTACAAATATAAACGATATAATTAATAGTTATAAATTCAATATAATTTATAATTATAAGTTCAATATAATTTATAATTAATGTAATTTATAATATAATTTATAATTATGAGTTATCAGGGAGTTTATTTTATTTAAAATATTATTTCAGTAATAAACGTTAAATTATTCAATTGGTGAAGATTCAGAATTTATTATATAATCAAGATAAAAGCAAATAATAAAGTAAATTTCATATTGTAACAAAAAATATGAAGAATTATAGAATAAATGTCTGTTTCAGGAAGATGCTTCAGCGAAATATTAGTTGTTAAATCCAGCAATTTAAGTTATTCATTTTGAACACAAAACTGCATAGAGATGCAAGCTTCTTGGCTCTAAATAAAGTTTTTAATTAATATAGCAGAAATCGGCTGTTGCTATTCAAATTAATGCCATTTATTCATTTTTTCTTAAAATATAGCCTGTATTAACCTCAATGGAATATGATCTTGCAAATCTTTTTCCGCCCGATACATAAATTCTAAATCATGTTTAGTAACTTGATACTCTAAGAAATTACTGGATGAAATTACGTCAAAAAATATTTTACTTTATTTATGTCCATTGCTTGAAACATTTAAGCGATTTTAAGTAAAAATTAATATTAGATGGTTTAAAAAAATAGTCTAGATGTCCTACGCTCCAATTCGGAAGAGGAATATTTAATATGAAAAAGTTGGGTTGGGAGTGAAGAACTTTGGTCATTTAAAAACAAAATACTACTCTATACTATATAATATATTTATGGCGTATATAATAACTTCATTTTTCCGCTAATGACATAAAAATATGTAGACGTTTCGTTCTCCGATCCAGAAAAGGATTATGTAATATGAAAAAATTGTGTGGCATTGAAAGAAAAACTTAGGTCCATAAAAAAATATTGTTGTTGCTAATCTCGGAATCGTCTAAAAAGTCCATAAAAAGACCGGAGCCTCCAAAAAAATAAATAATAAATAAATACTACTTCTCTGAATGAAACGGTGAATCCTGATTTTTCTACTACCACTGACTAAAAAATTTGCAAGTTTTAGTTTTGAGGTTTTTCTATAAGAACTTCTTCAAATTAATAGATTTTTAAAAATACTTACAAAAAATTATTTAAGTTTTAAAATTCCGTATTCATTATTCCAAGAAACAATTGCAAAATTGACTGCATGAATTGTGTCCAATGAAGAATTCGTTATCTTTGACAAGGAATATTTAAAAGTAATACTTTTCATACAAAATAAGAAAAACTGATGTAAAGTAATGTAGCTTGCTTATAATGTACAAATGTATCAATCAAAAACTCATTCAAAGCATAAAAACGTAGTCAGTCTAAAAGGCGTACTCTTTCTCCTTGATGATGCTATACCACATATTATGCAACTGACAGAGCAAAAACGCATTGAGGCAAAATGGGAAACCTCCTAATGGTTGCAATATTTTTCTGCCACTTTAGATTTCCTCTATTCCGTTTTTCATAAAATAATTGGAATGGAAAATAAATTATTTTCTAGAATTAAATTTTATTTTTTATGAAATGCTTGATGAGAATCCTCCAGTTTCTACCGGAGAAGAGTTTAAAAACTTATAAAGCACAGAAAGGCAGTCAAAGAAAATGACGTGAAGTATTATTTTTCTTAAGAAAATAGCTTTCTTAAATTTGGTTTCAAAACAAACACAATTGCAAAATATTTTCGTGGTTATACTAGAATTCATTAGTGCGGCAGACATTTTCCCTCCATTAATAAAATCAGTCTCGGCAGGTTATATAGAATTTTAATCTAGAATTTTACTCTTTGCCTGAACTCTAACGTAATTAATTTGTTTCTTTTAACAAAACCCATTAACAATTGCAGGTTGTTTGGTTTCATATGTAAATTTTTTTTCTGAAGTTGGAAGTTTATTTCTTCCAGTATAACTCCAATACATATTGGAAGGATGATAAACAACATTCTCTATGAAATATGGCCTTAAGTCTAACTTATTTCATCGAAATGACGTGTAACTTTGGGTGAAATGTAGGAAGTACGTCGGGAGTTTTTCTTCTCGTGCAATCACTCCAAACATGAGAACCATGCCACAAAGCCCACTTAAAACTAGTAGGCGAAGTCTGAACAGAGTCAGCCTATCTTGGAGTACTCCAAACTACAAGACCACAAACTCATGAATAGAAAATGCACCACTTTCTTTTTTCCATAAACCAGATCTTGTAGATTTATTCCAACTCAATGGTAAATCGATTAGGTTCATCTACAACAACACTATAAAATATATAAAATAACGACAGTAAAGATGGAATAACATATGTCTTAACTAAACATCGATTAAATTAAAGCAATATTGAAAATTTAAAAATTCGAAATTCGAGGACATTTTTACTGGAAAGTTCGAAATAAATAAAAAGACCAACCCTCAAATGTGCCAAAATGTATGAAAAATGAGCGTGATTTGATTTCACGTGACCTTTCTTAAAATTATAATAAAAGCAAAAGAACAAAAAAAAAAAAAATTCTGGTATAGACTTTATAAATAAAAGAAAAGTTCGAATAAAGGTGAAATGGTAGAAAAACAAAAGGCGGAAAAAGATGAAGAGAATCTCTCAACTCCACATGTCTCTTGGCAGCGGAATGATACATATTTGAATAGATTTTCAGAGCAAAGGGATCGACCAATCGTGACTAAGTAATGAAACAAAAGCGCGCGAAAGAACGAGTTTTCAGGAAATAAAAATGTCTCACAACGGCCGAGAGATATTCTCTTTAATAAATAAAGAACGAGCACTATACGTTGCTGGTAAAAAACCAAGGTATGAAACAAAAGATTACTTTTAATACATCAGGAAAGAAAGAAGCGCAAGTCCCCGTAGGTAAAACTTTTTTTTTTTATATTTTGTCTATCCGTTAGAAATTCTTTTTTCTTTCTTTCGTCTCTCTTCCACACACGCTTGTTCTATTTCCCCCTCCCCCCTTCTTTTCTTTTTCGTTTCTTGGAATGATGGATGCGCAATTTAGAAATTGAAATTTCTTCTAGGTGGAAGTGTTTTGTAAAAATCTATTTATTTGAAGAAGTTCTCGAAGAAGAACATCACCATGAAAATTTGTACATTTTTATGTCAGTAGTGGGAAAATGAGGATTCTACGCCATACTCGGAGGAGTGGTATTTCTCCTCAGGGAAAGAACGGCATGTTTTCGAATTTTGATTTCCTTTGGATTATTTGTTTGTGTATATTTCTTAAAATTTTCTATTATTCAGTGTTTAGAGACCTGAGGAAAATATTCGAAAACCCTAAGATGAGAAAAAAAAGTTACATTTAATTCGAATGAAATAATTTTTTAAATAGTTATGAAATTTTTTATCTAAAAGATATACTAGAGTAACATTTTCATATTTAATTGGGCTATATAACCAATTTATTGTTTTAAAAAACTGAATGTTCTGAACGGTTCTGCTATAGTTCTGAAACAACTGAAATTCTAAACCAAAGAGTGAAATAATAATAGTTGTTTAAATAGTTTGCAATAAATTTACCTGTAATAAAATAAAGATAAAACTACTGAATATAATTTCGATTGATAAAATTTTTCAATATTAAAATAAAAGATAAGATCTAGAATTTCAAAATTTGACATAAAGATACAAGGATACAAAATAAAAATTATAACCGAAATATTTCTTACAAAAAATTACTCCACAGTTAAATTAGAGTTTAATGCATTTTATTTGTGTAAAAAATAGACAAATCACGAGTTTTCATCTTGTACTTAAAAAAGGATGATCCATCTTTTTTAAAATTTTTCAGCAACTTCTCAACTTTATAGAGAGTAATGGACAAAAATACTTTGAAAGAAAAAGAAATTTTATTTTTTACCATATAAAAACTGCGACTTGTCTTTCATAATTTGAAAATAATTTCATACGAAATTTGAAGCTCCATCAGTGTTTTAAAAATGTGATGATCATTAAAAAGAAACGAAATGATTTAGTTTCGTTTCCTTAAAAATTAAAAAAACCTTTAATATTATTTATATTTTAAAATTTAGAAATAAAATTTTATTCCATGATAATAATCTTAAAACTTATAGAAATGAAATAAAATTCTGTGGTATCAGCGAATAAAATTTTAAAATATTATTCATCAGCATATTTTTTCCCTACTGAACTACAAAATGTGCAGTTTGTCTTCAGTTAATCATTCTTGAATTAAATCCAATTATAATTGATCCGGTGAACAAAACGAAAATAAAACACACTAATAATTATATTCAAAACTTAAACCTAACTTTTAAAAATAAACCTTTTTTTCATACGAAGATATATCTTATTTGCAGTGAACTAAATCGGACAAATATCCCAGAGGCTGGAGTTTATTTATTTTCGATAAACGCTAGCTAATAAAATGAAGATTATCATTTCTTTAGTATGAAAGATATAATTCCTTTTAAAAGTAATCCGGAACGCTGAAATCCTCTCTAAGGCTCAAGACGCAAGACATGGTGTAGTCTTCAGAAAAGATATCAGCTTGTACTTTAAAATTTAAAACTTGATTTGTTCTTCAAATTTTAATTCTTAATTTGTTCTTTGAAATTTAAAAATAAAACAAAATTCGTTGATAACAGTATTACTTTAAAACCAGTAGAACGAAACTCTGTGTCATCAATGAATAAAAATTTTAAAATGTTATCGGTAGTAGTTTTCTTAACTGAATCCACAGTTTGTTTTTGGTCAATCATACTCAAATTAAATTCAATTGAAAAGTTTCTAAGGAAAACAATACAAAAATTTAAAAAAAAGTCTAAAAGTTACATTTAAAATTTAAATCTGATTCTTTCTTTCATACGGAGGGACTTCTTCTTCTGACTTAAGCTTAGTCGGACAGATGTCCTGGAGGTTGGAATTTATTTAATTTCGATATACTGTACCCATCAGAAGAAGAGGATCATTTCCTTAGTACAACTCTCCCTCTACAGTAATCCCAAACCGTGAATTCCTCTCCTAGAAAAAAAGACAAAGACTTTCTCTTCCACAAATGCAGTCCGGAGAGAAGATATCTCCAAGTCTTGATAGAAGAGACAGCCGACTGTTTTCTTCCCTTTTTGCGACAGCTCAACTTGAGGAAGAGAAAACAAAAGAAGATGAAGAAGAAACAGTAAATGGAAAAGATTCTCATTTCGTTTCCTTTTTTCTTTCTTTCTTTATTTTTCTTCCCGCCTCTGTTCTGTCAGCGGCATGGTTCATAATGACAAGTCTACCCCTGCGTGCAATTGAAGCAAGGGAGCGATGAAAAAAGTGGCAGGATTATAATTCCTTTGCCTCCTATTTCCTAGTGTAAAGACTCACGCGAGCTACCATCTGGACTTCTGGCATCGGTTTTGAAAAGATTTGAATTTCCTTGTCGTGGCAGATCTTGGCTTTGATTTCCACTATTTCAAGGGACTAAATTGTTCCTTTATGTTCAAAATTAAGCTGTAATGCATTTGTATAATTGTATTGCTTGTGCAAAGAAAACAAACTATATATATATATATATATATATATATATATATATATATATATATATATATATATATATATATATATATATATATATATATATATATATATATATATATATATATATATATATATATATATATATATATATATAAACCACAGGTAAAGCTAAGGGTAGAAGGAAAGAAATCGAATGTATTTGTGCTTAAAATGTATAATTTTTATTAGATAAAATTAAGCATCCTTGCTTTTTATACAAAAGTTATATTAAACGAGGAATTTTCGTTTTTGTTTAACCTTTTGACACAGGATTTTCATTAAACATATTTTTCATACTTTTTTCATTATTTTGTCTTAATTTATGTCAAAATAAATGAAATATTACAATTGGCATTTTGATAGTTGTTCGTTACAAAATACAGCATCGGACACAGCTCTTTGCATTTAAGTTAAAATTTTCCAAAAATGGCCCATTTTTAAGGTATCTGAACTGGATGCAAAAGCATGATTTTGGACAAAATTTCAGAAATGGAGTTTATTAATTTTGAATTTATAATCCCTGTAATTTTAGCTTTCTAAAAATACTTTACTTTTGCCTGTACTCCAATTATTTACAAAGTTATAGCAGTTTCTGTGCAGGGTGATAACAGTGAATAGACTAAGGATTACTTTGAATAGACTTTGAATGCGTTTATCTCAAAGTCAGATGTTTTCAGATTTCGCACCACCTTAAGCACTATATCTCATATTGATTTTAGAATAATTATCTAAAATTTTTCATGTGTGTTTATGATAATAGCAGACATGTTTTGAATTACAGACTAGAAGAAAAAATTAACACTTCATTTTTCAGGCATGCTTCTTCGCTAAGACAAGAGCGGAAATTCTTAAAAATTTGCTTTTTTTTAAATACATCGATTCCTAACTCAGTAGTATATGCAGTTGCTTTTTAGATATAGTTCACAACATTTTTGATAGCCTTCTAGATAAAATTCTCAAAGGATTTTTTGTTTCGGGCTATAGAAACTCTTTTACTGCGCTTAGCGCATGTGCAAAAAATTGACCTATTTTCACCTAAAAAGGACCATGTAAAGAAAAATAATAATAATAATAATTTTTTCGCTAGTTTTATAAGTTTTTGCATATTGCAAAACAAATAGAGTAGTTTTTAAAAATTTTATGAAAATATTTAAAAAAAAATTTTGAAACTAGTCGGATACCTTTAACAATAATTTTTTTACTTTATACTTATTTGCAGATATTTAGATCTAAGAGAAACAATAATTCATCATTGAAATTCGTTAATTAGCAAAACCAATTATTGATAAATGTTTGAACAAGAATAAAAAATAAAAAAATTCAAACTATCTTTTTGGGGTTTTATATATTAAAACAAATATAAATCCGATAATCTAACAGATTTTTTCTTAATAACTATAAGACTGTTTTTTATAAATAAAAATACCAAAATATACATTTTTACTTGTAACTAGAGAATCAGAAAAAAAAAATATGTATTTAAAAGAACACCGGATTCCCATCGGTGCCAAAGGGTTAAAAATAAATGCTGTGTATATATTGATAGAATAAATGTTTTAAAACAACGCATACTCTGTTCTCTTTTCTTTAATATTAAAGGACTTATTCAAATCTAAGAAATAAATTAGAAAAAAGGGAGAAAAAAAGAAACCATAAAGGGTTAAAGGCGAAAAAAATTAGACAAATTCGCCACCGTTAGAGAAAGAGTTTTTTTTTTCCGGGCCAATTCGGTAGCCAACGTCATTATAGCGATGAAACGCCATCAATCATCATCAACTGGTGAATTCGCTAGAGAAAAAGTAGCACCGCGTGCGTTTATTTTTGGATAGCGTGCTGAGTGCTGCAATTAATACGCTGAAGAAGCTACTCAGGTACAAGAATAGGGTTATGGGAATGGAATGTGCTGAAATCGTCTTTGCAAATGTTTCCTGTTGTGTAAAACATTTACCTTTGATAGTGTCGTGGGGGTTTTCGTGCTACGAGGTGTTGTTGATGGAAAAGTATAATTAAAACAGATAAACACAAGTATGCCACTGCACTGTATAGGCTGAGAATAAAAAGGGCAGACGATTCTCATTCGGTCGCCAGTTCGAAACCTTTCGAAAATTGATTTTGTATATTTTCAGTAATTTTGCATTAGAGACCAAAAAAAAAAAAAAAAAAAAAAAAAAATCTTTTTTTAATTCTGACATTTTTAAATGTTTTTGGATAGAGTAGGGATAAAAGGAGAAGGTTAAGGATTATTTAAGCAGCGGTTTCGTAGTAAAAACAATTTAGGTCGTGAGAAATGATTCGAAAACGGGAACGTATTTTTTAAAAAAATTATTTAAAATTGCATTTATTGTTTTGATTTTTTTTATTCCGTTGTACTCAGCGAAAATTATACGAAAAGGGCTAATAGAAAGGTTTCTAGGAAGAATTTTTAAAAAAATTTAAAATATTCATTATTTGAAATTTTGATAAATTTAAAATTTTAATGTTTCAACGTAACCAATTGTTTGGTTACCCTGTTTATAATTATTTGTTACCCTATTTGTTTTGTAATTGTTTGTTACCCTACTTGTTTTGTAATTGTTTCGTATCCTGAAATTTATGAAATATATCATATTGAAATATAGGAGGCCTTTCTGAAATCTGAATATTTCTTTTTAGTAAACCTTTAACTGTTTTATTTATTTCATTTGAAGTATAAGCAAACTTTGATTAAAAATGGGATTTATAAAAACAATTAAAAAAAGGAAAGGAAAAATTATTAAAAGGCTCACATAGTGAAATATATCTTAAACGTTTAAAAAAAATCTTAAGAAATTTACAACATGTTGATGAAAATTATAAAATATTTTTGTAAATTAGGAAAATGAATATCTGGTTATATTTTATTGAGTTGTTTTAGTACAATTTATTATAATTTGATAAATATGTTATTTTACTTGTGATTGTAAGGGAATTTGGACTAAAGATGCATTACTGTTACACAGGAAGAAAATAACGAAAATATTTCATTGTTTAGTATGAAAAGAAAATATTTCATTGTTTAGTATGAGATTTCTAACCCAAATCTATGAACCCCTAAAGAGAATTTCTTAAAACTATAGCAATTACAGCTATATGGTTATGTAGAATTAGTAAAGTGTGTTACGTAACCAAATTCTGTATATAAATTTTTGTCATGAATACTTTAAAATATTACCTATCCATTAAATGAATATCATTAAAGAATTTAGTTATTAAAAATTAGATTATAAAAATAAATCATGCATGTAATTGATATCGACCAATTTTAAAAAACCAATTAATATTCGACCGTAAGAACATGTATCATACATATATTTTTGTAGAAGTGAATTCGTATGTTTTTGGAATTCTATACATAACTTTTGTCATCAATACTTTAATATCTTACCTATCTTTTAAATGAATATCATTAAAGAATTTAATTATTAAAAATTAGGTCACAAAAATGAATTAATCCAATTGATATCGACCAATTTTGAAAAATCAGTTAATATTCCACCGTAAGAACATATATCATACATATATTTTTGTAGAAGTATATTCTTACATTTTTGGAATTCTATACATAAATATCTGTCATCGATACTTTAAAATCTTACCTATCTTTTAAATGAAAATCATTAAGCAATTTAGCTATTAAAAATTAGATCACAAAAATGAATTGATCCAATTGATATCGACCAATTTTGAAAAATCAATTAATATTCCACCGTAAGAACATATATCATACATATACTTTTGTAGAAGTATATTCTTACATTTTTGGAATTCTATACATAAATATCTGTCATCGATACTTTAAAATCTTACCTATCTTTTAAATGAATATCATAAAAGAATTTAGTTTTTAAAAATTAGGTCACAAAAATTAATTGATCCATTCAATTGATATCGACCAATTTTGAAAACTCAATAAATATTCCACCGTAAGAACATATATCATACATAGACTTTCGTAGAAGTATATTCTTACATTTTTGGAATTCTATACATAAATATCTGTCATCGATACTTTAAAATCTTGCCTATCTTTCAAATGAATATCATTAAAGAATTTAGTTATTAAAAATTAGGTCACAAAAATGAATTAATCCAATTGATAACGACCAATTTTGAAAAATCAATTAATATTCGACCGTAAGAACAATTTTATACATATATTTTTGTAGATGTGTATTCTTATATTTATGGAATTCTATACATAAATTTTTGTCATCAATACTTTAAAATTTTACCTATCTTTTAAATTAATATCATTAAGGAATTCAGTTATTAAAAATTAGGTCACAGAAATGAATTGATCCATACAATTGATATCGACCAATTTTGAAAAATCAATTAATATTCGACCGTAAGAGCAATTTTATACATATATTTTGGTAGAAGCGTATTCTTATATTTGCGGAATTCTATACATAAATTTTTGTCATCAATACTTTAAAATATTACCTATCTTTTAAATGAATATCATTAAAGAATTTAGTTATTAAAAATTAGGTCGCAAAAATGAATTGATCCATACAATTGATATCGACCAATTTTGAAAAATCAATTAATATTCGATCGTAAGAACAATTTTAATCATATATTTTTTGTAGAAGCGTATTCTTATATTTGCGGAATTCTATACATAAATTTTTGTCATCGATACTTTAAAATTTTACCTATCTTTTAAATTAATATCATTAGGGAATTCAGTTATTAAAAATTAGGACACAAAAAGGAATTATCTAAACGCTTCCTATCGACCGATTTCGAAAAATCAATTAAATTCGACTGTAAGAAACGTTTGTTGATAAATCCATATCAAAAGAAAAGAAAAAAAGCAAACTATTTTCTCTCCATAAGAGCCTACTTTCCCATTCGATCGAAAAATAATTCAGAAAATGACTTCTCCAAGAGAGGCATAAAGAAAGTCTTTGTTTCTTTCCTCTAATTGAATGGAAAATTGGCTTCTCTTTCTGTTTGATGATAGATTTATTCTCCCAAATAGCCAACCATGGAGCCAAACGCCAAATCATAATTGATCCGGTCTTTAACATATTTACTTGACCGTGTCTTTCTTTGGAGCTATTAGCCGAAAAAAGAAGAGCCAATCAATTAAACTGTAAGAACAAGCCGTGGCTCTTTATGCTTCAGATCTTTAGCCATTTTGAACTCAAATTTCTGGAAAAACTGTCATTATCTTTTCTGGAGATGCATGGACCTGGTTTCCGCCAAGTTGGCGTTGGTAGTATCGCGTTCGATCTTCAACTTGCAACAGAACAACTTGCGCGACCCGCATACTAATAATTTATTTCCCAATTAGGGTTGGTAGAAGGAGCGATAAAGCAGTAGCAAGAACACTCTTGATCTATCGTTAATTGAGTTTGGCAAAAAGAAAAGAGAAATTGGAGACGATGGTCTATGTGTGTGTGCGCCAGTTGCTGTTGATTCAAGAGTTCTTATCTTTGTCAGCAAGTAGGGAAAAGTGCAGATAAAGTGCACCACGTCAGCCGTATCAGCGTGAATTTACTCAAATTACATCTTAAATACTGAAGATACAGCATTGCATCGTCTTGGTCTCTTGTGTAAGTCCTTAATTTAAGGCACGAGGCAACAAGCTGAGTTTTCAATTCGCATCGTTTAGAATTAATGATATTTAAGAGTCAAGTTAATGAGGGAGAAAATTATACATTGCTATGAAAAGGTTCTTTCACAGAATTGAAAGTAATTAATTTATTAAGTGAACTCAGTATTAATAAAAATTCGGAGAACGTATTTTTATTATTTTGTACATGAAGTGTTCATGTAAGAGGCCGAATTTACGAGATAAATTCAAGCTGTTGAAAAACATGACAAAAAAAAAACATTGCTACTGCTTTATGAATATGATTATACTTTTGGTTTTTAAAAATACTAAATTTTGCTTCGATCTTCTTAAGCAACTTTTAAAATCTTCGTTCGGAATGCTCCTTAATTCTGATGTTAGTGGTTCTCAATGACCTCGATATTCATCAATATTGTTCCTTTAACAATTTCTTGATTTTCGGAGGCTGTGGAGAGGAATCTGTCACCAACTTTTCGGACTAATTACTTACAGATTGTTTGCTACCAAAATATTTTTGTATATATATTTAAATAATTTTGTATATTATTATTATTATTATTATTTTGTAAATATATTTAAATATTGCCAGAAGATTAATGTTCATTGGAATGGCATCATGAGAATGATGTTTGTAAACATATTAAATGGTACTGGGCAAAATTCGGGGTTTTGCTACTGACTAGACTAGTGGCCAGTTGCAGCATATTTAGCAGTCATCCCTTTTTTAAACACGTGGCGTCTTCTTAGAAAATTAATAATCCTTTTTTTTCCCGAAGCATTTGTCAAAATATGGTAGACATTACATGTTTCAGTTTTAAAACGAAAATAAATAAATAACAAGAGTTAAATAAAGTAATTTTCAGAATATTTTTTAAATATTCATGATTATTTTATGTTTATTTAAAAATAATAATTTAATAATAATAATTTTTCGGAATATTAAATGTTCATAACTATCTTATATTTATTTAAAATAATAATAATAATCTATTAATAATGGTTTTCAGAATACTCATTATATTTAATAATACTCATTATTATTTTATGTTTCTTTAAAAATAATAATAATAATTTTCAGAATATTATTAAATGTTCATAATTACTTTATATTTATTTTCAGAATAAAATAATAATAATTAAATGCGCACGGGTTGCATTTTCGACGAGAAAAGTTGCGATTAGGGGTTGATCGGTAGACAATTTTTTAATCGTCATTTGTTGTTATATTTAGTCGACCTGTGGCAACACCTACTAGAAGGTCAAGGCCTGCTGGCTGAGCGATTTCAACCCCGTGACGTCACGATCAGAAGGTAGCGTCTGTAGGCGGGTAGCTCCTCGGTGAGAACGCCATTCCTGGACGTAAACGTTATTACTATGAATGTTGTCAACATATAAAGTTTGATTAAAGAGATATCGAAGTAAGTAAAAGATGCTATTTTTATTTTACTAAAGTGTTATGTTTGATAACAATATATTTATCTCTAATATGTTGTAAATTAAGTTTGAATTCAGATTGAAACTACGTATTTAATTTAACTTTAATTGTTGTTATGTTGTGACTCGTTATTTGAGTCTCTAATGTATTTATACGTGTTACCTGATCTAATTGCATTTGAATTATGAAATAACTTAATTTAGTATTCAAATATAAAATTACAAAAGCATTCGATTGTGTTTTTTATTCATACTTCATGAGCTAAAGCATCTTAAATGAAACTAAGCGATTGAAATGGACTTAGAAATTGTTAGTACAATATTTATTGTGCTTCTGCTCAAGATTTTAAATAGCCCTAGAATTGTGATATATCTTAATTTATAAATTATACATTGCAGTATGTTTGAATTATAGATTTATAGAATGCATATTAAAATATATTAATTTTAGTAATTGGTAGTAATTAAATTTAAACACATTTTAGTAAAAAGTACCAGATATGATTAGCTTATGAATATTGATAGAATTTACATTTGTTGATATTTAGCTACTAAATCTAATATGCCTGAGAAGAATTTTAATATAGAAGAATTTCTAAATGTACCAATATTTGGGGATAAAAATATTAGTTTTTAATACTATATCAAGGTTTGGTGTCATTGTTTACTAATAGTTCTTGCGTGCTGTTAAAATACTTTTAGAAGAAGTATTTGGAATCAAGAAAATTTTAGTAAATAAATTATTTCATTGAACGCTTATTTTAGAGATTGTTAACTATATGCAGCAGAACTTCATTTATGTTAACCAAAACTTAAGAAAATTTATTTAAGAATCGGATAACTAAGAAAAAATTTTTTACATATTTTTTGGGAAGAAAAACAATTTTTTTTTGATTTTCATTATTCCAATGACAAATTAAGGTAGATGTTGATAAATTAATATTTTAGTTTCAGCCATGAGTCTTAATGTCTGTTTATTTTTCAGGCATCAAGCATGGTTTTAAGTTTGTTGCTTTATCTTGTGCCCAGGGAACTATGATGATAATCTTAAAAAGTCAGTATCTTGGTTTCTACAAGACACACAGCTGCAGCTATTGTTATGTGATTCATTTATGCAAAAAATATTTATAATTTGTTTTTAACTAAGAATATTTGCTTAAATTTCTAAAGATTTATTGTAATGTTTAAATTAACAAGGATTATCACTTTTGCTTTCCAAAAGTAGATTGTTTTTCATCACCCCTTATAAAAATAAATATATAATTATTATTGTTTATTGTAAAATGATTAATTACGTCAAGACTTTTAAAAATAAATATTTAATTATTATCATAAATTGTAAAATAAATAATAGGAAGGTCATAGGAATTAAAAGCTTCAATTTAATCTAAAATGTTTAAAAAATTTAAAACTGCATTGTAAATAATAGTCTTTTTTTTCATGAACTTCTTGTTTACTTTTAAAACTTAACTTAGTTTTAATTATTGGGTGATGTAAGGCAACTACTTGCATTATTTACATTATATTTTGTGGTACATCTCATAAGAAAACTACAATTTTGTTTTCGCTAGTATATATTTCTTATCATCCTCTAAATATAGTTCAAAGTTCCATAAGTACGAGATATTTGTGTTTTTTTTTTTTCGAAAAGGAAAATTTAGTTGACAATTTATTTAACTCCAGATTTAATTTAAAGTATAGAATGGTATTTAAAAAGTAAGTGGAATATTTTAGATTATGTATAGAAATTTCTGCATTTCATTCAATATTTTATTTAATTTACTATCCTTTTTCATTTTCTTCCTTCGAATAAACAACAAGTTTTTAAAATATGTTGTTACCAGAGCAAAAGTGTCGGGTAATTTGAATGGTTCATATATGATAAAGTATTTAATAACTACTATACAATCATTAGTAATTTACTGTTATATTTTTACATGTATATTAACAGTTTTATCAACTATCAGCATTTTCAAAAAAGATAGTTTCATTAACATGGACGGTAAAATACAGTATGTAATCAAATATTTTGAATTATCCATGAAATTTTTTTAGCCAATTTTTGTTTGCCTTCTGGGGTTATGTTTTAAAATAAAATGTAGGGCTATACATTTGCCTGCTGTACAATCATTAGTAATTTATTGTTTTACTTTTACAGTATATTAACAGTTTTATCAACTGTCAGCATTTTCGTAAAAGATTGTTTCATTAACATACACGGTAAAATACAGTATGTAAGCAGATATTTTGAATTATCCATGAATTTTTTTTACCAAATTTTTGTTTGCTTTCTGGGGTTATATTTTAAAATAAAATGCTTGGAAATTCGGTCATTTAAAAATATATGACATTTGCCATATATTTTCTTCAGAAGTAGATACTGGTGATAATCTTGAAATTGCAAGTAATGATATAATTTAATAAGTAAAAATTTCATTCATTATTTATATTGGTGTACTTTTTATGCTCCTGTTATTTTATTAAGGGAAGAGATTAATAGATAATGGTCAGTATATAAATTTGATGTATTATGGTAGAGTTTTCTAGATATTTTGCTGTCTTGTATGTCGAGATGGTATACTGGGAATTTTAGTCAGAAAAAATTTTCAGTCTTGACCTTTTTCCCAATTTGCACCCATGACTATAATGAAATTATATTGATAAAGTAAAATGTTAGGATATTTGGTCATTTAAAAATATATGACAATTACAGTATGTTTTCTTCAGAAGTGTGGTAATCTTGAAATCGCAAGTAATGATATAATTTAATAAGTAAAAATTGCTTTCTTTATTTATACTGGTGTACTTTTTATGTTTCTGTTATTTTATTAAAGGAAGAGGTTGACAAATATTTTTTGTTCAGTATTTAAATTGGATATATTATGGTAAAGCTTTCTAGATATTTTGCATATGTCTTGTATGTCGAGGTGGTAAGTTGGAAATTTTATTCAGAAAAAAATTTCAATCTTGGCTTTTTTCCTCAACTTGCAAGCATGATTATAATGAAATTATATTAATAAAATAAAAAATTTTCAAGGTTCCAAATTTTTGTTTGCCATATGGCGTTATGTTTTAAAATAAAATGTTTGGAAATTTGGTCATTTAAAAATATATGACAATTACAATGTTTTCTTCAGAAGTATAGTAATCTTGAAATTGCAAGTAATGATATAATAATTGATATATGTTTGAAAATAAAATTTTTAAAAATTTTATTTGCTTTTGTATACATATTTTCTCTTCACTGATTTAAATAAAGATTTTGTTCTATATATATGTTTGTGTCATTATTTTAAAGCATACTTATACTTTATGATAAAATTAATCTTCATATACTTAATTACCTCATTCATAATGTTCTAGTCTTAGTCTATATCATCAAAGTAATGATTCAGCTTATTTAATAACTCACATAAAATCATTTTTAACACATGTATGTAAAACAGAAGAACATAGAAAGAAATTAGACCGACAGATGCTAATTTGTCAATTTACTGCAGTAAGTAAAAAAATTTCAGAATAATTATATAAATTGGCTATAAATATTTCAAAGGTTTATAAAGGATAAACATTTGCTTTTATTTTCTTAAGTGTTCTTTTCAATAACATTTTGTTTCCATCAATGAATGTTAAGTAATAATTTTCAATTCTTAGGAAAATATTTTTATTTTTAATCAATTGATATTTATTTAATATGATTGATTACTCTTAAAATAGTTTAAAATAGAAATTTATTCGTAAAAAAAGGTTTGGATTAAATCTTATGAAAGTAATCCAAAAAAATTTTTAAAAACTAATCTAAGATTTATTACTGAGTTAATTTATTTATTTTTGATCATGATTTTTTCCGTCTTTTGGCTCATTTTAAATTTATTATTTTAAGGCAAGGATTATATATACACAATTATTTAGATCATAAAAAATTTTGATTCCTATTTTTAACTTATAAAAATGAAAGAAAAAACAATAAATCGAATAAAACTAATAAGGAATCGACTATCCTCATATCTTCACAACCTCCTCTGATCACTTTGAAGGTAGAAAACAGCAACGCTCTTTTCTGCCTTCTGATCGTGACGTCACAAACAAGCTCCCAGGCCTTCTACTCTAGGTGGTTGTGCCTGTGGCCAGTAGCGACTGGTAATTTAGAACAGTATTAAATGTGTATAAAAATTCACTTAATATTTTCAAAGATTATTATAGAAAATTCCAGAAAATTAATACTTGGGCCTTGAATATATATATATATATATATATATATATATATATATATATATATATATATATATATATATATATATATATATATATATATAATTATATATATATTTTTAAATCTCTTAGCATGAGAAGAATAAAATCAAAATTTTAAAATAGTTTTAACATGCTTGTATTCGATTCATTGTTCCAGTTGGCACGTGTAACCTTCACCAAACTCAAAACTTAGTTTAATAATCATGTTACCTTAAATAGTGGTGTATCATAAAAAAAAATAAAAAAAATCAGAGCAGCGTATAACTTCTGTCTCATAAAGAGCTAATACATTACATTTCAATATATTCCAGAAATACGAAAGCGATAATTAAAATTTTGCACCTCTGAATTTATATTCACTTTTCAACAAATATGTAAATGAAACTATATTATGAAAGGAAGTTTTAAAAAAAAAATTTAAAATGCTTCGTCAGAAATAAAATTTGAAGTCAAATGAAACTTAAAGGCATAAAAATTTTCTTCTGCATTTCATTTTAACTAGGGAAATGAAATACATAAAATAAAAAATGGACTGAAACTTTCAGTAATTTAAACTTATATATGAAAGTAAGAAATTTAAATCCTAAAGTAATGATGTGTCTCAAAAGTAAAAGTTGGAATATTAATGTTTTACTTTATTTTTAAAATAAATAAATAAATCAATATTGAAGGGCATATATACCAAAGAAAATATTATGGTTCAAACTACCAGAATAGGGTAAAATTTACCGTCTTTCTAGCACTATGGGAATACCTAAAAGCTCGGTAGTTGTTACCGAAGCGCTTCTGTAATGTTTTTGGTGAAAATAACAATTAAACATGCTTTAGTGATAAAATTTGGCAAATGTGGTAGCATTTGATAATTTTCTCATGATACCTTCGAACATACCTTAAGAAATATTTATTCGGCTAAATTTACTGTTCACGAAATCTTGTTTTTACCGAGAGAATATCTAGAGTGATTGAAGAAAGATGGACAAGGAGAGCACTTTTCTTAAAATGTAAATAAATAAAAACAATAAGGAATCTGCCAGAATGATAGATATACAAAGAGAAACCGAAAAACAGTCGTATTAAGGTATTTTTGAAGGCTCTTAATGTTTGCAGCTTGCTAATCCTTCTCAAAACGGTACTTTTGAGTATAGTGCGCCTACATACAGCAATCAGCAAATACTTTATTGTCAATAAGCATGTAAAATCAGTCCACGTTTCTCCTCAACTTAATTTTCAAGAAAAAATTAGAACATTCAATTACACTGCTATTCGTATCTCACCTAATTTGATTAAAGTTCGATTAGTATTTAATAAAAGGATTGCTGCTTACTTTTTTGCAATATCGGATCTTTTTGGGTGGTCCGTTACTTTCTCTTATATAGACTTTTTTCTGTTTGTAAAACTTTACTTTTTCTATCCAAATGTTACTGCCTTACCAATTTGCTAAATAGAAGTCGTGATTAATCTCACTTCAATTTTACATTTCATTTCGATTATCCCTGTGAAAAACTTTGGGAGATTTTATAACAGCAAGAAATTATCCCCGCTAAATTATATCTGATCGAATATGTATTGTATCATATGTTAATAAGTTTATGAATGTATTAAAAAAAACGATATTTATTATATAATTTTATAGTAGAGAAACTCTTTAAAAAAAACCCAGCAAGAAATGTAATATTTCATGCTTATGTCGAGCTTTGGATAAAACCTGTTCGATATCTTCATAACCAGACCATCAACCAATCGTCACGTAAAGCGTGGAAATAACCTGCTTCAACAGCTGACGACACCATTAATTCTGTTGCCTTTTAAGCAAATAACAGTCTTACAGTCAAAAGACCGAGCAAATAAGAAGATACAGTTTAATCCCCGCGTCACACATATTCAGCAATGGATTGAGCACGCAAAAGATCCAGCCATCACCCCTATCAAGGTAGGCCTTACACTGCAAAATCCGAAACGGATTATTTCTGAAACGGACGAATCAATCGCTGTCCAATCTGTTGTGAGCACTTTACCTTCCAGAATAAGGGGGGATATAAAATAGAGGGGTTACCTTTCCTATCATCAGACCACCCTTAGTGATAATATCACAGAATGTTACGTGAGTTCTGTGGATTTTGAAGGGTTTCTGGGAGCCCCTGCTATCTGATGGCCAGGTTTCCCAAACATGGGAAATCTGATGGGGGCATGGGGGTGTCACTGAATTGTCTGGGGAGTTATAGAATGTCTCAATCAGCACTGTAATCTCTTCCGCCCCCCTTCGTCTTTTGACACATTGGTATTGAAGAATAGAACGTGTATGACTGCTGCAGCTGAAGAGGACAGGCTCTAATCTCGGAGTATGTCGCCATTAAATGTGGGGGAGAAGTTCACATTTGCTCAAGATTAGTCCCATGGATATATGTGGAGTGGATGTTTAATTTCCGGGAATGCTCATGGGAATTATAAAGAGGAATTTACAAGGTGTTGTTTTCCTGGGATTGTCCATTCGATATGCAATTCTGCAGAGGGTTATGGAAAGTGATTCAGTCTTCGATGGGACATAATTTCAACTTCATCGATTCTTTTAATGTGATTCATTGTCGCGTAATACCACTTCAGCGTACGTTTACGAAAATTATCTTTTATGTTGGTTACTGTTTATATTGTCGGAAACAGGAAATAGGATGAATATGATTATGTCTATTATTATTAAAATTTTAATTATTCTATACTTGCGTAAAATTACTATTATATTATTAAAAATATAATACTCCACTTTAATTGTTTATTCTAATGTAATAAATTATACGATATTTTAATGTGGTTCATTATCGCGTAATACCACTTTAGCGTACGTTTACGAAAATTTTCTTTTATGTTGGTTACTGTTTATTTAGTTGGAACCAGGAAATGGGATGTATATGATTATGTCTAGTATTATTAAAATTTTAATTATTATATAATTGCTTAAAACTACTATTATGTTATGTAAAATATAATACTACACATAAATTGTTTATTATAATGTTGTTTATTATAATATTTTCTCGAAATTGAAATTAAGTTCTAGATCTCGGATGTGAAATATCTCAAAGCAGAAAATATTTCATTTAATAATATAATTCAGTTAATAGCTATCCTTCGAACATTTCATGGAACATTTTATTCTATGATTTTGTTATTTAATTAACTTATTTAACAAACTGGACTAATTAAAAAATTAATGCTTAATTTTAATTGACTTCTGAAGTTCTGAATTTTTAATTAAATCAGAGTTTAAAAAATAATGTAATTAAAATTGCTGTGTTTATCAATATTGAAATTTGTTTAAAATTTTGAATCAAATTATGTTAAAATGTACTCGCACTCAAGATGCCGGTACTTATTACTGTAAAATCCATTTTTACCAGGAGGTGTTGCGGAACAAAAAATTTGATATACCGTAATTTTTACTGTAATAATTATAGTAAAATCACTGGATCACTTGAATCAAATAGATAGCATGTTCTGCAAAAATTAAGGGTATAATATTTAACGGTAAAAATGGGTTGTACGGATGATACACCAACACTTTATACCGTAATTTGATCCGTAATTTTTTACAGTGTATGCTAGATTTATTTTTAGTATTCTTTACGTCATCTCCGGACATAATCGTGAAAATCTGAAGATTTTGCAGATAATTATAAAATTCGTTTGCCCAAAGAAAATAAAACACATACTATTAATTTTAATGAATATAAAACAAAAAGTTTTTTGCACAATGCTTGCAAATGTTTAACTCTGTTCTTTGCAAGTCAAAATAAAAAGAATTATTAAGAAAATAACAATTTAAATGGGTGATTTTCTTATTAAAATTAATTCACTTTTTTCTCAGCTGAGATTATCAAGACAAAAAATGTGCATGACAAACGTCATTATAACTATTCATCTACATCATTAAAATAAAGAAACAAATAAAAATTTTAAAAAATTGCTGATTATATAGTCAACGAACTTAGCAATTAATTACCTGCACTATAAATTTGCTGTGTTTTAAGCTATTAAAACTTTTTCCTTTGCAAACTACCATGAAAAAAAGTACGTTGATTATTAGGCAAACTAGTTTCAAAACAAAAGTTAAGGTGATCGCTACTGAGAATATATAACAAATCATAAATGTGAAAAAAAACAAGAGCATAAGGCTTAAGAATTTTCCCTCTGAGCATTTGCAAACATCTATTTATTATTTAAAACAACAAAAACTCCTCTGGAATGATTTGTTTTTCCCTAAAACCATTGTCAAATAAATTTGTTCCGGGTAAAGCGGTTGCCCAGAATTTATAATCGTCTGTTTCTGCGAAAGTAATTTATTTTAAGACTTAAACTTTGAAAACAGTTCTCCATTACTTTATTAATGACCAGAAGTAATTAGCAATATGTGTGGCATGATTCCATGCAAATTAAGCCCTTCGAGCAGAAAGTATTTCTTATTAACGTGACTCATGTTTTGTAAATAAATTTATTTCAATTTTATTTGATTATTTGCTGCGGCCGCATAATTTTGCGCAATGTTTTGCGTTATTTGTTGGGGTAAAAGAAAGAACAAAATTTGCAATTCCAGTTACATTTATCAAATGAATTGCTAATTAAAAGATAGCCAAAAGTCTATCTGAAATAATTTTTTTTTAATCGCTTGGATGGAAAATAATGTAATTTTCTCATCAGCAATTTAATGTAAACAATGTGCAAAGTTTTTAACTAAAATGTCACATGTTTTAGGTGATTACTGCCAATGAAATGAATATTTAAGGTGCTTTTTGTTTATCAAAATAGCACATAAACGTAGAAAAATGTATAGAAAAGTGCATAATTTTTAAAAATTGATAGAATAAAAACTTTTTTAAAGCAGCTTAAATGTTTCATATTAAATTGAATTAATATCTATACTAACTTATTATTTCTTTTTAAATTTATATCTTTATTTGCTTTATTTGAAAAAAATTATTACAATAATTAACAATAAAGCGGGTCTTTTTCCCTTAAGATTAATATTTACTCTTGTATAGCAACTAGCATATGAGATACATATTTTAATTTATAACAAAGCTTTGGTGCATTTAATAATTAGCCACATTTTTCGAAAGGTGATTTTTTTTCACTACACATTTTATTGCTTCCAGCTAGTTACCTTACAAATTTTTGGAGTAGATAAAAGATAGATCAGCTAGATGACAGCGGACCGTGTTCGAATCCCAACAATGGCTGTTTGATACGAATTCCGCACCCGGCTCGCACCAATCACAGTGCTGGCGTAAAATATCCTCAGTGGTAGACGGATCATGGGTTAGAATCCCCTTGCCGTAAGGCTTACCATGGAAGGCTTTTGTGGTTTTCCTCTCAGTAGTTCCAATAAAAAAAATGCACCACGAAGGTAAATTTCTCCCACTACTTGATCCTGGAGTTCCCTTGTCTCCTTGATTGGGTTCAAATTACAAGGCTACGGAGTAGGACTTTGGTAGTCGTAAACTTAAAAAATTGTTTTGGCTGTTCAACGACGGTTATATAATCGAAAAAATTAATCAGGTTGAATTTTAGTAAAAAATTTTTTATAATTATAAGGTTGAATTTAGAGAAATTACTAACATTTAATGAAAATTTTTTTTTTTTTTTTATAATTCCCTTATTAAGTATCAGATGATTTTTAGCCGCGGATTTGCTCGAATTAGATTTGTACATAGTAAAAATATAAAGTTAGTTAACAACGAAATTTTTAATTGTAACACGCTATTAACTCAATGATTTTTCATCAAGTTTAATTACATTAGTTAAATATCCATTGTTTTTTTTAATAAAATTTTGGAAAAAAATCGTCTACTTGTTTTTTTGATAAATAAACATTACTACTAATTTTTTAAAAATTCTATTTATTTGATTAAAAATAGTATTTAAATAAATGTCTTTAAAAACATTAGAATTCCCTGTAATTAGTTCATTTATATTAAATTTAAAAACATTTCTTTTATTGCATAAATCCTCAATTGAGATATTTTCTTTTTTTCCAATACTTAAAACCGAAATTTTAAAATTAATATTATCGTCATATTTACAAAGCAAGCTTAATTCCTCGAGGTAAGTATTATTTAATAAAATTGAATAATTTTGAAAATTAAAGATAATTAAGTCATCAATAAATCTATAAATATATTTAAAATTAAGAGTGTAGTTTTTTCCCCCCTTCAAAATAGTGTAAAAGTACGTTAACTAAAAGTCGTGAATAATTAGATCTTTGCGGTATTCCATCAATTTGATCAAAAACATGTTTTTCATTGTTAAGATAATTATTAAAAAGACAAAAATTAATTAGAAATTCTCTAATTCTCTATTAAGGAAATTTTTACAGTCACAGTAATAATTCAAAAGTTAGTTTAGAAAGAGTGATTTATAGAGATTACAGCTATTATAGAGATTTTGGAAATCGAAAGTCGCATAAGAATCAATTTTATTTTGTCTAATAAATTCTAAAATGGGTTGATTGTTAATGATAATCCAAGAAAAACGCTCTTTAATAATATTGTTAATAATATTGTTAATAATTTTATTTAAGTTGGAGAAATATGGTTCCAGGCATAGTTCGGTAAGAGTTGGACCAACAAGTGACTGTTCTAAATTTAATAGGAATTTTATGAAATTTTGAACTGATTATTTAGATACAGAAATTGTACATAATTGGTTTTAATTTTAAATTTCTTACATAAAGCTAAAATTTTTTTAATGATAATACTATTATTCAAATTACAGAGCTTAAAAGTGATACTGTTATTTAACTCCGTATTTAAAAGTTCAACATAGAATTTTTTACAGAGGATAGCATAATTATTGTTAGCTTTGTCTATGGGGGTAATTACAAAATATTTTTGTAGTTACTTAATTGATTGATAAATTTTGGAAATATTTATTGAACTGTTACTGTTATTTAAATTTTCCTTATTATTAAAAATAAAGATTTTAAGGAAATAATAAACAGCCCATTTCCATTCTGGTAACATACCTAAAAGCAAAGAGAATCTATTTGATATCTTTAAACAATATTTATTGAGATCATTAAGAAAGTATTTTAGAATTTTATTAATTGATATACGGTAAATGGGACTAAATTGTGTGCCTTTTATCATTAAATTTATTAGTTTTAAGTTTTCCATATTACAAAATTACTAGTAATAATATGTTTATGATGTTTATTTAACCGATTCAAAATATTTCTCATCTTCACAGTGATATTTATGTTACGGACGGGGAGTGTCGATGAAGCTTCAAAGCAGTCTAGGGTTGCATTTTAAAGCTTTTATTATGACAAAAAACACTTAAATGGCAGTACAAAATAATTAGAGCTGGAACATCTTAATGAGCTCGCTCCCCGTAGCCGTTCAGTGAGAGAATGTAAGGGAGTCTGCTTACTTACAGGTGGCGCTGCATGGCGTATGCAACACTCTGTCATCCTGACTTAGTCGGTCTCCGACTAATTGCTTTAAAGGTAAATATTAAACATTATTAAAGGTAATAAACATAAAATATTGATGACAGAAATATTTTGACAATTCAATTGAAATATAAAACAATAAATTTATGAAAATTTAAATCTTAACTAATCTTAAATAAGTAATAAAAAGATATTTTCAAATATATAAATCCACAAAAAATGTTTTCTCACTTCTGAAAAATACGATCAATATGAATATATAGATCATTAAAATAGAAATTTGTCATTATATTCTGTTAAATATGTTCAATTAATATTTGATTTATGCAATAAAATCCAAAATGAAAATAAATTTTAAAAAAAAAATCGAAAGTCTGTGTAAAAGTTCTTGCACAGTTAAAAAGTTCATATGAAAAAAAAAGGAAAAAAGTTTATGGATCTTCCCATGGTTTCATTAAGTCCGCTGATGTGGATGTGACAGTTGGTCCTTCTCCTATACCGATCTTGTGAACATCATATCTATCGTTGGGTCTAATTTTTGTCACTGTGTATGGACCGAAAAATTTTGGTCGAAGTTTCAAACCTGTCCCGAATTGGGTTCGTTTGATGGCAACTCTGTCGTGGAGCTTATACTTCGTTGCTGTCTTTCGTCTAGTATTATAATTGTGCTTGGTTTTTTCTTGCATCTCAAGTATATTGCTTTTTGCTTCTTTTCGCATTTGTTGTTGATTTTCAAGTAAAATATGTATGTGCTCTTCTTCGAGAATTTTCTTGATGTGCAGGTCTTCTTTATTTCTCATCTTAACTCCTGTTAAGAGCTCGAAGGGTGTAAACTTTGTTGTTGAAGAAACAGTGCTGTTGATTACACGTTGGACTGCTGGTACATGCTTGAACCATTTGCTGGGGTTGTCAAGGGATAACTTGGTGATGACTGAGATTATCGTAGCATGAAATTTTTCCACCTGTCCATTCCCACGAGGTTGACCTGTGGTGATTGTGATATGATCAATTTGTTCGTCTTCACAGTACTTTTTGAATTCTATTGAGGTGAATGCGGATCCTTTATCTGATATGATTCTTCTTGGATTTCCAAAAGTAATTTGTTGCAGTTGTAGTTTTTCCAAGGCATCTTTAGCTGATGTTGACTTGACTGGATAAATCCATAAGAATTTGGTGAAAGCATCGACGACGGTGTAAATGTATTTATAATTCTTATGTGTACTGGGTAAGGGACCAAGAAAATCTATGTGGTATGTATCAAGAGGAATGTCTCCTTTTGGGATGGGATGTAAGAAACCTTCTTGTTTTCCTACTTTACGTGATGAAAGTATACATGGAATGCAATTGGAAATTACGTTTTCAACAGTCTTTCGCATGTTTGGAAAATAGAATTGTTGTTTTAGCAAATTTTCCGTTTTATTTATGCCAAAATGTCCTTTAGAATGTTCAAGTTGTACAATTTGTTTTTGCATGTCAAGTGGAACTACCAAAAGTTCTTGATCATTGACTATTTTGTAAAGCACATTGTTTTTTAATGTATAATCAGGTGCTGAAGAATTATTAATTAGTTGCTTTATACTTGCTGTAAACTCATCATTGATTTGTGCTTCTCTGATTTTCTGTGTTGTTTCATTGTATTGTATTACCATAACTGGATAGCGGCTAAGAGCATCTACATGTTGCATTCGTTTACCTGGCCGATGAAGTATTTCGTAATCAAAATCTTCTAAGAAGAGTGCCCATCGTGCTATTTTGGGTGGTAGATCTTTTTTTGTCATTGTCTTTTGAAACGCCTGGCAATCTGTATATATTTGGAATTTTGTGCCTATTAGATAGTGTCTAAATTTTTTTAATGCTGTAACTATCGCTAAAACTTCTAATTCGTAGCTGGAATATTTCTCTTCTTGGGGAGAAGTTTTACGACTCATGTATTGTATGGGATGGAAATTGTTATCAGAGTCCTTTTGAAGGAGTATAGCACCAAATCCTTTAGCACTGGCATCACAGTGGAGTTGTAATGGAGTACCTTGCTGATATAGATGTAAAACAGGTTCAGATGATAAAATTTGTTTCAGAGAAATGAAAGCTTGTTTCTGTGCAGGGCCAAAAATAAATTTGACTTTGTCTCGTAGAAGGTCGCTTAAAGGTCTTGCAATTAGTGCATAGTCTTTGATAAATTTTCTAAAGTATCCGGTTAGTCCTAAAAATGATTGAACATGTTGAGTTGTTTTGGGTTCTGGAAAGTTCATGACGGCGGTTGTCTTAGTTGCTGAAGGGCGAATGGTGTTTTGCTCAATAATATGTCCAAGAAAGGTTATCCTACGCTGTAGAAAATTGCACTTTTTGAAATTAAATTCTACACCATAACTAGAAGCTACTTCAAATACTTTTTTGAGTTTTACAATTCCTTCACTCTTATTTTTAGAAGGCACTATGATATCGTCCATATAAATTATAACAGTACCATCATTTAAAAGATCTTTAAAAATAATTTGAATGTATTTTTGGAATACTGAGGGAGAGTTACACAAGCCAAAAGGAACTTTGTTAAATTCGTATTGTCCAGTTGGTGTTACGAAGCTGGTAAATTTGCGACTGTCAGGTTCAATTGAAACATGGAAATAACCGTTCCTAAGGTCAAGGTTGGAAAATAACACTCCTCCTTGAAGTCTATCGAAAATGTCATCAATGAGTGGTAATGGGAATCTCTGTTTAATTGTTTTGGAATTAAGAGCGCGATAATCTACGCATATTCTTGTTGACTGATCTTTTTTCTTAACAAGAACCAAAGGTGCGGAGTAATCGGACGAACTTTCAGAAATAATTCCATCAGTAAGCCATTGATCAATTTGGTTTTCAACGATAATTTTTTCTGTTTGGCCAAGCCTTCTTGGTCGTAACGCGATAGGTTTATCGTCAGAAAGAATTATTTTCATTTGTAAGTTGGTATCTTTAATTTTGTTTGGCTTATAAGATTTAATAAGTTGTTCAATTTCAGTACGCGTATCGGATTCTAAATGAGATAAATCAACATCGGTGTAAACTATATTTATATTAGATAAACAATAGTCTGTATTTTCAATAAACGCATTTTTAATCTCTTTATTTTCCGGATTTGAAGAATTAAAATCGTTTGTTTCTGTTTCGGCTGACGAAAAAATATCGGTTTCGGTTTGTTTGTTTACATCGGAAAGAGCACGGTGAACATTGGATGTGACGCAGCGATCACGTGTTTCGGTAGTATCCGCTTTCCTATTAGATGCAGACGTCATTGAATCAAACTCATTTATTTGTTTTTCAAATAAATTTTGAGTAGAAGTACTTTTGCATTCGCATAACAAATTTTCGGTTTCAGTTTGAAAAGGGAGTGATTCATTATTATTCTCTATCTCAAAGAAAGACTGACCTTCGTCTAACTGACGCGACTGTAATGCACTCTTGTCGGATCTATTTTTAGAAACTGGGGGAGAAAAATTATCGTTTTCTGTATTGGAAATGAAAGAATTTTGATTTTCTTTTTTAGACATTGAGTTTAATTCGAAAGTATTTTGTTGTTCGTTTTTAGGCAAAGAAAATTTAGTTTTAGAATAAGGAGAAATCATGTTTTCTTTTGAAATTCGATCATATTCTTTTTTTGCTTCATTTAAATCATCCAAAATATTTGGGGGAATTATTAAATCACAATAAAGATTTTTACAAACAGCTGCCGTTACTGTTATGGGATTTTCACGAAAGCTTGGAAGCGCTAATTTTATTTTTGAAAGTTCAGCTTGTACTTCATTTCCGAAAGCACAAGTTAATTGAACAGTTCCGACACTTTTAGTTTTGGAGGGAATTAAGTGTTCTCGTACGCAAATAATATTGGCTCCCGAATCAACTAACGATTGAACAACTAGTTTATCATTAACGAAAATTTTTTCATATTGTAATTCATGCTTAGACTCATTAAATATTTTAGCTTCGACTTTGCAAACAGGGTCTCGATTTGAGTTAAATCTACGATTTGAATTAGTTTCGTTTCTGTGAAAGCTTTCGCGCGGATTATTTCGTGATGGGTTTTCTGTAGAATTCCTCTCATATGAATTACGATTAGAGCTTTGAAATGAGTTAGTTTTTTGCTTGTACTCGAACGGTTGTTGACGGTAGTGTTTTATTTCGGCTAAAGATTTCCGTTTCGAAACAAAGTATACATCGCATTCTTTCGCTAGTTCAGTTGGTTTAAACCAAGTTTCGTTTTGGCGTATCGCAATATGTTGTTGCGTTTCACGATCGAGGGTAGAAAACAATTTATCGGCTATCATTAATTCGCACAAGCTTGTATAATCATTAACGTTACGAAGGTTACAATAGTATTCAAAAGAGCTTGTCAATCTTGACGAAAATTGTACGTGTGATTCATTAGGTAATCGTTGAGCTCTTCGGAAATTAATTAAGCATTCCTGGGGTGTTGGCTGAAATTCTCGTAATATAATATTTTTAACTTTTTCGTAATCTTGGAGTTCGTTTTCCGAAATGTAAAGTAAAATACTATTCGCTTTTTCACCGAGAATATTTATTAATATTTCTGATTTGAATTCTGGCGGAACATTTTTGGTGGTAAACGCGCGTTCTAAAGAATGAAAGAATAAGTTAAAATTTTCGGGTTTAGTAGGAATCGGCATACTAAGTGTTTTAACTGATTTAATTAGACTTTCGAGATCTGAAGATGATGTTGTAATTATCGCGTTTGTGTTTTCGGAATTATTTTGATTTGAGCCGGAGTTAATTGATGCTAATTCGATTTCTTTTTCGATTTGGGCTAACTTGATTTTTTCTTTTTCGCATTGTTCTGCTTCTTTTCTCGATTGTTCTGCCTCTTTTCTTTCTTCGACGATTAAATAAATCATATCTTTAACAAATTCTGGTTCATTTTTGAACGTATCAGTTTTTTCTATAAGTTCTTTTAAACAAATAATAGTAGCATTTTCTGGAATATCTATTCCTAATTCCTTGATGGTATTAATTAAATCTTCTTTTTTAGTATTTCGATACATATTTGATAATAAAAAGGATTGATCCTACCTTGTTTGAAGATATCGGTGTTTGTTGATATAAGTATTCACTACTGTTTCACTACGATGCTACGACTTTTATCGTTGTTGACGTTGAATGCCGTGACTTATGTAGAAGAGAAGTATCGATTTCTTAATTCGTTGAATGTTGATGTAGAGAGATTCCTTAAATGTGGACGGGAAATTGGTCACACAGGTGGTTGAATTGGCTTTGTTGTAGAACGTAGTTGTGGAAGATATTTCTTTAGACACTTAGGCGGGGAAATTGGCCTCTTGAGTTGTTGATTTTTCGCTGTAGAAGATATTTAGATCTGGAAATATATCATAGGCGGTGGAATTGGCCTTTTGAAGTTGGACATTTGTCAGGCAATAGTTCGTTGTTTTCAAAGCGGGAAATTGGCTTTTCAGTGTAGGCGGGAGAATTGGCCTTTTGTAGTTGAATATTTTTCAGCAATAGTTCGATGTTTTCAAAGCAGGAAATTGGCTTTTCAGTATAGGCGGGAGAATTGGCCTTTTGTAGTTGAATATTTTTTAGAAATAGTTCGTTGTTTTCAAAGCGGGAAATTGGCTTTTCAGTTCAGGCGGGAAAATTGGCCTTTTGTAGTTGAATATTTTTCAACAATAGTTCGTTGTTTTCAAAGCGGGAAATTGGCTTTTCAGTTCAGGCGGGAAAATTGGCCTACGTAGATAAAATTGTTCGAAGATATTTTGAATTATGCGGCGGGGTTATTGGCCGACTTATGAAGTAGAGTTATTGCGCCATTTTGTTTGGGCGGCTATCGCTTTCAATTTTAAGCATCAGGTTCCGATGACCGGGTAGAGCCCCCATGTTACGGACGGGGAGTGTCGATGAAGCTTCAAAGCAGTCTAGGGTTGCATTTTAAAGCTTTTATTATGACAAAAAACACTTAAATGGCAGTACAAAATAATTAGAGCTGGAACATCTTAATGAGCTCGCTCCCCGTAGCCGTTCAGTGAGAGAATGTAAGGGAGTCTGCTTACTTACAGGTGGCGCTGCATGGCGTATGCAACATTTATTATAGGATATAGTATTAGTAATTGGATTATTTAGAGAAAATTAATTTACTTATTTTATGGGAATGCAATTGTGTAAATATTTGTGTTTTAGCTTCTTTAACGAAAAATTCGCATTTGACCTTTAAAATCCAGTCATGCATGTTTATTTTAAAAGTATTTAACCTTTCTCACACTTTCTAATAATTGTGCTTCTTACTTGGCGCAATTGATGTGCTCGCATGCATATTTTAGCTTATTTTGAATCCGGAATGTTTTTGTTGTATTTACTTTCCTTTTTTTATAAACGAGCTTCATTTTAGAGATTTTTCTGCATAACTTCATATGACGCGACTTCATATCGCTTCACTAGGCTCACTTCACCATTTCTATTTTCAAGATCACAGCTCTAAAGTCAGATGGTTATATTGTTTTCCCTACCCTGTCTAAATTATTGTGCCCTCTGTAGAAATAACAGCTCGGTTGGCAGTGGCAATAAACTTGGAGGTATACTAAATTTAAAATTAAAAAAAAAAAGAAATATCTTATATGAACACGAAAATGAGACGAACTCCATTTTTATTAATAAGTGAAATTGGAGCGCTATTCAAAAAGGGCCTGCATATGATTTTTTTAAACGTAAGTTATGGAAGCAGTATGGAGACTTTTTTTTACGCCTAATTCCACAAATGAGGGGTTCAAATCATACCTTTATTTGAGAAAGTTTCATGATGCGAACCCCTTGTGCGATTGGGTGTCCTGGCCAATATGTCGCCTCACTAAGGCCTGACAGAAATTCTGGATTGTTGTTGCTGCTGACAATAGACCATGGGGAGGGGAAAATTTCTCTAAAAAGGGCCCTATTGACACTGCTCGCCAATCTCACCATTCTCCGTGTGAAGCAGCTTTAATTTATCGTTAAAGGGGCTGAATAAAGCCCCTTTCATACCCCTAGCCCCCTTGGCGAACAGCTGAACCAGTGGGGGACTTTATTAGTCCTGATTCTGACGTTGTTGTTACGGCTTTTATCCAAATGCGACACGAAATGGTACGGAAAAGAAAAAAAAAAAAAAAAGGAAAAAGCTGTAGAGAATTATGACGGGTTGTCATGGCGCATATTGGGATTGTTGACGGCCGGACAACCAAAGGGCCGGACCAGATGCACAAATACGTGAAGTGGAATAAAGAGGAGGCGTTTTTGAGCTTGTTAGGAAGCCTTTTATGAAAGTGTAGCGAATTTCTGTGAGGTAAACGTTTGATTGGATTTTGTGATGTATTGTTAGATGTTGAAGTTTGACTTAATAAATGTAACTTCAGGGATACACGTATTGAGACATGAAAGGAGAATTTAATATTATTTGTGGTTGAGAACGAAGGGTGTTCTTTTTTTTTCTCGTGATTTTTGTAGTTTATGATAAGAGCAACTACACTATTCATAGGATTGTAGAATTTTGTGGATATTCAATCCTTTAAATTATCAACGCTATAATCGATGTTATGAATTAAAGTTCAGATTTAAAAGTTTCTTATAAAAAGTAGTCTTTTAAAATCGTTTGTTTTATCAGAAGTAGTTGTTTATGTCACACTAGAGCTATACACTGGGCTGCTTGTGACGGTGTGGGAGACATGCTTGAGGATAATCCGAGAGACGTGTCATCACAATTTTGATCCTCTGCATAGGGAATGGCTAGACAACCTGAGTGTGAAGTAGAGCATTTTACAGTAGGACAGTTTAACGAGGACCTATACCACGCTACCTCAGTTCTCACGCAGCTTTCAACACCTACAAAGTGGCCAAATACTCGCTCACTGACAGAAGACAGTGATGCTTGACTTCAGTATTCTATTGGGAATCGTGTCAACGTTGTTGATACGGTGCCTTACTTTGGATACTTTAAACTATAAAATGGTAATTCGTTCCGTATCATTGTTAGGAATATTGATAATATGGTAAAGCGTTGAATATATGTTTCTGAGTTTTTGAAGTGAAACTTCTAATGCGACTTCCAACAAGGTTGCGTTAAACGTTTAACGCTACCATGGCAACGAACGGCCTGTGATCCTTGCAGGAGATTTTAATGTGAATTTCTCGTTACCTGAAGCTGAAGTATTATTAACCTTCCTTAAAGACAAATTTGGATTGGAAATGATAAATGGTAGGAATGATCCAACAACCAAAAAGGGGACTACCATTGATACAGTTTTTGCAGGAAATATTGAAAAAATAGAACTCAAACATTTCGTATCTTACTTTAGTTATCATAATCCCATTGTAAATGTTATAGATTTGGATATTTCACCACTCGAAAATGATAATTAAAAGATGCGATCAATTGTGAATTGTAAGCAATCTTAATAAAGTTTGTCTTAAAGAAACAATATGATTTCACTAAAAATCAATTTCTACCCCTTCCTATTTTCATTTTCACACTACGAATATTCACTTCTTTCGCGCGGAGGGACTCCACGCACTATTTTTAAGTATTAATTTCTGTCAAAAGTTTTTCAAAATTAATTAAAATTTTCAAAAAATTTGGCGAAGCAGATTAAGAAACATTTTGCGCTTAACTGCAAAGTTCAAACAATTATAGTTCATTTTCATTTATTGTTTATTTTAAATCTTTCATTAAAATTGTTACTTATTTTCTAAAAGCCTTAAAATATTGAATTCCAGCTATTTTTTTAAAATTTTTTATTTCTTGATTTTTGTATGATTTAAAACTTGGTATTAATGCTTTTGATATTATTTTGTTTGATTTATCTATTTTACAGAGAGTGTATGTAGAGAGTAAATTTATGGTACGTAAATTTATAGCATACCTGCTTGACAATCGTCATAAAATTTATGAAAAACGCAAACAAAACAATAAAGCAACTTAGTACTAATGAATAGAAAATGGATACTCTTGGAACATTTTTTGATAACGATTACAAAATATGTAAAATTAATGAAACAAAATAGAAATTATCAACCGCTTTTCTTTTAAATTCTAATTAAGTTAAGCATTTTATTTGGAGAGAAACTAATTCACTTTTGAACTCAATCTTTATCTATTATCATTTGTTTGATTTAAATATTTTACTTTAAATACATCGAGGCAACTATAAAATTTTCCGTAAAAGGTAATTAATTGAAGCTTATGTTCTAACAATTATCGTAAGATTTATAAAAAAACACAAACAAATATGTTTAAATAACGAAACAGCTTTATGCTAATAAATAGCAAGTAGATAATCTTTTAGCAATCATTGCAAAATAAAAATTATAAACAGTATTTTTTTTAAAAATTCTAATTAAACTAAGCATGTTAGTTGAATTTATTCACGACAGTAACTAATTTATTTTCGAAGTCAACGTCTTGTTTGTACCTTGAGATTCCGAATGTTAGGAATCCGGCTTTAAAAACTCGAAAGATTTTCATATCTCTTCAGTTCCTAATTCCATAAGGACGAAGAATGTGCTCATTAAATTTAAGAAACTAATTTCTACCTTGGCTATTTTCGGAGTTAATCAAAAACTTCTTCTCTGGACCAGAGAAACTGACTGCATTCTTTTAAGTCCATTCATTTTTCGCCACTTAGGAGTAATTTATTTCTAGAAAATTCCTATTCCAACCACTAGATCGTAGCGGACATCTAAGCTCGAGATGTTTAATAATAATTCTAATAATAATCCTTCGGATCTGGCAACAGCGTAAGCGTCGTCATGGGAACGTCTATCCGCCATTTTGTTCTTCATTATTAAAGCTTTAGCGCAATATGAAAAATTAAAAGGGTAGCACGACGAGCTATAATTGCATTTTGTTAAAGTAAAACTACAAGCATCAGCTGCATATTCCAATTTATTGTATTTGACTTTCATTATTAGCGCTGGCATTAGAATATATTTTACCTTTTTTCTTCTACCAAATCTAGTAGTTGATTTCTTAAAAATTAATCTATATTTTTTTGTTGTTGTTGTTGAAATTGGAAAGTTAATTTATTCCAGTTTTCTTTAGGAAGTGATAATTCGCAATTAATTATGTGATGAGAAGAACATATTGAATTTTCTTTTTTTTCAGAGAAAAGATAAAATATTCATTAGATTTCGTTCAATTATTCCCAATCTTGTCAAATTATTAATTAATATGCATGCTTTTCGATATTATCCGGTTTTTTTAGACTATTTAGATTTAATAAATTTAAAATTTAGTTATGGTTAATATCAAAGTAACACACACAGAAAAAAAAATATATTAACATTTTGAAATATATTACAAATATATTAACATTTTGAAAATATTCAGGAAATTGCATTACACAAGGTCCGCTCGGTTCGTAACCAAAATAATTAAAAAATAAATGAAAAAGATTGCTGAATTTAAAGTAAGTGATAACTATTCTTTTCAACCCACTACAAAGTATTAATTATTTATAGAACCTATACTTGAAAGTGGATACTATAATTGGATATTTAAAAATACGCATTTATTCAATTAATTGTTTGTACCAGTACTGGGTGATGCTTCAAGCAATCGTAAACTATCAATATTTTTTAATATCATGATGATGATGTTATAAAGCGTACGTCTATGGTATATCGTGAATATCTTGTGTCAAGATTAATATCGAGTGTGCAAAAACTATCGACAACGAAACATGATCATTATCGACAATAATGAAAACTGAATACGAAAAGATGACAATCATCATTCATAACGTTG
The DNA here is from genome assembly GCF_982258835.1 of Parasteatoda tepidariorum. Taxonomy (NCBI): domain Eukaryota; kingdom Metazoa; phylum Arthropoda; class Arachnida; order Araneae; family Theridiidae; genus Parasteatoda; species Parasteatoda tepidariorum. The sequence continues at coordinate 69,057,640 of NC_141756.1, forward strand.
TTCATTGTTAAGGTACAATCGTAATGATTGTTGGTTAAAAATGTTAACGGGAGTGATTCACTGCTAGATTTTTAATACAAAGAACAATGGTTGGAACGGCCGGGATAGCCTGGTCGGTTGGGAGCTGGGCCCATGTCCGAGAGTTCGTGGATTTGAACTCCGCCGACCGAAGACTCCCCGTGTAGTAAATGGTGACTGATGCGCGTTAAATCTGTCGAGTCGCAAAGTCCTCCATGTTCCCATAACAAATCATAACCTCTGGGGGTACTGGATTAGAGATAGATCGTTCTCTGATTGAGGTCAAAATTACGATCTGTGGATAAATGAATGGATGCATGAATGGGTCCGCCACATAAACGGGTGTGACATATGGGTGTGGCAGAAGTAGAATTCCTGGCCATAGATGGTGCCACTGGAAAACAAGAACAATCGATCCTCTCCCTAAACAGGCATACGTCATTAATAATGGTTGGAACATTGAATCATTTATTTACAACTAATACGAAAATGATGCATGTTATTAAGTTTTCCTGTCCTTCAAATTAATGAGCAGCATTGTGTACAACTCATTGCTAGCGATGTGGTATAATTTGTCGTTTCTGATCCCGTAAAACTTCAGATGAAGCAATCTAGTGCCTGAAGAATCTTTGAAACACTTCTGAAACAAATGCTTGGAGCGGTTTTTCAATCTCAAGTTTCAAGTCTTAAAGTTCGGATACTATGGTTGACGGTATACTGTACTTTCTAGCTCCTTGGATCCATTTCCTCTTTACTATGATTAGGACAACCTGGCCACAACAAACCTGTGACATTTTAGCATCATTAGTCGAGGCGTTTTGACCACCATCTTGCCCCTGATCTGTGAGACAATGCAAGTTTTTCACAAAGATTTTTAAGATATAAATGGCAGTATTATGCAGTATGATTTCATCTACATTCTTTCTTTATCAAAATCCGTTGTTTTTGTATCGAAAAGATCATGACAACATTATACTGTCTGGATGTCACGAGAACTCTTCCAGGCAGACACATGACTAGATATTACTCTAGTTACGAAAATAAGTGACTTTGAGGATTGGCTTAGGTTGAGAGAGGTTATTCAGAGGATAGATTCTTCAATTTTCCCTCATTGGGAATAATTTTGCTGTCTTTTCATACGAAAACTGGTTTCAGGAAAATAAACAAAATGAAAAATAAATTTCATAGAAAAGGATTCTGACCACCATCTTGCCACTGTGCTGTGAGGCAATGCAGGTTTTTCACAAAGATTTTTAAGACTTAAATGACAGTGTTAAGTAGTAGTATAATTTCAGCTAGATTCAATCTTTATCAAAATCCGTTGTTTATGTTTCGAAAAGATCATGACAACATTATACTGTCTGGATGTCACGAGAACTCCTCCAGGCAGGCACATGTTAGAGGTTACTCTAGTTACGAAAATAAGTAACTTTGAGGATTGGTTTAGGTTGAGAGAGAGTAATATTATTTCTCCAATTCTCCCTCGTTGGGAATACTTTTGCTGTCTTTTCATACGAAAACTGGTTGCAGGAAAAATAAACAAAATGAAAAGAAAGTTCATAGACAATTAATAATGAGGGTTTAAGTCTAGAAAAAGACTGCGTCATAAGCAAATCACGCCCTGCAAACTATATCTAGAATAACCAGAGCATAAATTCCTTCATTACTTTTTTGGTTAGATTAAATCATGGAGAAGATACTGTTCTGTCCTAGTCTGACTACTTGGAGATCAGAGAAAAATTTTATGGGTGATTTGTTATTTTTAAAATAATCGTTTTTACGCAAAATGATAATAATTAAAAATAATAAAACAAGTCTTAAATTAAGAATAACAGCACTATAAATAATAACAAAACTCACAAATAGATATACATTACGGTATGACATAAACTTGATTCTGGTAATCATTCATAATTAATGACATACTAAAAATTCAGTTGGTACATCCGGATCAAAAACATAACAATTTGTTGACCAATACGAAAAAAAAGGGCAACCTAAATTTTAATTTGCCTTCATAATAACTACCTGATAAATAAGGAAGGCACTAGCCTTATCCAATATCGATTTCACCATCATTTAATTAGGGTGAGCCTGGACTTCACCAGGAAGTAATAAGAGATCAATTAAAAATTATTGGAATAAGAACTTTTCAAAATTTCCTTTGTAATTTAATATGATATTTTTGCAGGCAAATAAGAAAAAAAGGCACCTTAAACCTAATTTGCCTTCATAATAACTACCTGATAAACAAGAAAGCCACTAACCTTATCTAATGTCAATTTCATCCTCATTTAATTATGGTTCTCCTGGACTTCAACAGGAAGTAATAAAAGATCAATTTAAAAATTATTAGAATGAAGACTTTCCAAAATTTCTTTTGTAATTTAATATGATATATTTGCAGGCAAATAAGAAAAAAAAGGCACCTTAAACCTTCATTTGCCTTCACAATAACTACCTGAAAAACAAGAAAGCCACCAACCTTATCCAAAGTCAATTTCACCATCATTTAATTAAGGTGCTCCTGGACTTCAACAGGAAGTAATAAAAGATCAATTAAAAAATGATTACAATAAAGCCTTTTCAAGATTTCTTTTGTCATTTAGTATGGTATTTTTTCAGAAAAAAAAAGTTAACCACAAAATTCAAAAAGATAAACATTAAGATATGACTTAAATTTTGTCCTGGTATTAAGAAATTTATAATAAACGACATACTAAACATTCAGTTACAACATCCTGATCGAAAGCACAGCAATAAATAAACATAAATACGCCTCAGAAACTCCATCAGCCGTTATATTTACCTAAGATAAGCCATGTCTCATACATAACACAAAGATAAATTTCCTCAACAAAAAAAAAGGAGCCTAAAACTTTCATTTGACTTCATAATAACAACCCGATAAGCAAAGAAGGCACTAACCTTATCCCATGACAATTTCAGCAGCATTTGATTAAGGCGCGCCTGGGTCTTCGACAGGAAGGGAAACAAGGTGGAAAAATTTAGCTCCTGCTTCTTACTTTGCTGTTTTCTTTTTATTTGTGGGCCAAAAAAGCCACGAGAAGACATTACCTGACATTAAGGTACACAAGCAATCCCACTGGGACATAGATAAGGCCCTACACTTGCCGCTGCCTATGCGCAAACAACAGCAGCATTTTTTTTTTATCTTGTGGTTGCACCATTTTACGATGTAGGGTGCTCGTAATCTCTTTTCTCTGCAACATTTATTTATTTACTTCAGCCTCCTGTGTTACCAGCTTGAACTGTGGTCAGTTGAAAACGTTTTATTGCCGTATCAAACAGAGCGAGCTGCTTGACCCAAGGGATCAAAGATTTGTAATACGATCGACAGCAATATATATATTTTTTTATGTTTAAATATATCCTATGGCTAATACGTTTAAAGATGTGCAAGAGAGTTTATTCAAAATGGCGAGAAGTAAATGTTTTATTTGGATGAGCGTCAAGTCGCATTGTTATCAACACCAATGTGGGACAAGGAAAATGTTTCTTATGATAGCCTCTGAAAGTATTGAATCAAAAGGATTATATAGATGGAGTTGTTTCATAAGAACATAGAACGTTTTATGTAAGAAACAGTTGCTATAAATATTATTATTTTTCTTTTGAAGTAATTGTTGATTTAAACGTTTAAGTCAGTTAATAACTTTTTTTTTCTTCATATCTTATAGTGAATTAAAAATGGTAGACAAATGAATTGTTTTTCATATTAGATGTCAAAGGTCATTATCTACTAGGGCGACGGGAAAGTAATGTCGTTTCAGTGCATTTGATATTTGTTTTCAAAATTTATTTTTCAATCAATAATGCATTTTCCTTCGTTAGCAAAAACCTTTTCAATACCGGATCGAAAATGAATCGAAAAAAAATTTATTGGTTTTCAAGACTAACGAATATTTTATACTACGAAACGACACACTTTCCTTTCTTTTCTTATATTTAATATAAAACACAAACAAATAATGCATGTTGTTAAATTACCGATGAAAATTCTTTTTCGCGATGGCAGCAAAAATGAAAACTGTACTATCAAGCAATGGAGCAGTTTTGAACGTTTAAATGTTCATGGTTACAAATTTCAGAATGAAAATTCTTTTTTTCTCATAAGCGACAAAAAACTGTTCATGTAAACAAACGGCTCCATATTTTTTGTTTTGCTTATGTTTATTGACTTGTTTATAGCAAAAACCTTTAGTTGTATCTTCAAACAGTTGTATCTTCAAACAGTGAAATTTATAATTGTTTAAAAGAAAATTCCGTGGATGTTAAAACAAAAATCTTAACAGTTGTATCTCCAAACAGTGAAATTTATAATCGTTTATAAGAAAATTCCGTGGATAATTTGTTCAATTTTCAAGTAGTTTTAAAATGAATATGAATCAAATTGTGCTTGTGCTAATGGATATAAATCTTGTCAAATTGTACACGAATTGATTGAAATAAGTATAAATTAAAGCTCTCACCCTATTTATATGTTGCGTATTTCAAGTGCATGACGCATACAATCAAGTGCATAACGTGAGGCTAAAAGACATGAGTATCCAAAGAAAGTGTGGAGTGAGCTTTAATAAAGAAACAATCCAAAAGGAACTACAAACTACAGATCCAGTTTCAGGGGTTGGTAAGCGCAGCAAGCAGAGGGTGCAACTCCATAATTTTCTTCATTAAAACCAACATAGCAAGAAAATGTAGCCCTTTTTATGAAAATTATCATTAAGTCCTTTTTAAAGAGTTTTCAGAAAACTTTAATCAATATACCATATAAATGGTTAATCTAGTTTCAGTAAATGCTGATTCATTCAATTTATTATTTCGAATAGTGGTAAATCGTATACTCTAAAAATTCGATATTCAACATAAAGCAAAATGAGTAAAATTGTAAGTTCGAAACGCAATTTTAGATTTTTGAATTATATTTTTCATTCGGGAGTTATTAGTTTTGGTAAAATACACTTTCATTAATCGACTAACGGTGTAATCAATAATAGTAGGAGACTTTTGCGCAATACTATTATTGATTATACCGTTTTAAGAGTGTGTAACAAATCGAATTAGGGTGTAGTAAATAATAGCAAAAATAAATAATGTAATACATTGACGTTAATGATGCTTAGTTAATTTTGGTAATAGGTACCAATCGGGATAAAAAAAATTAGCTGCGTACTAAAAAGCAAAATTAACAAAGAAAATGTGCTTATTTGTTATGGAGAACCGTAAAAAGTTGTGGAGAAATTATTGACAACAATGATGCTTAACTTTAGTAGTAGGCACTGATATTATGGAAGGCTACTGATATTATGGAAACTGATGCAGTTTTAACGTGTATCAAGCATACTTATACATAGGCACAAAGTATTTTATGAGTAAATTTGGTGCCTCTATAGCAGCTGCAGAAATACTGTATATTTTTATGTTAGATATTGAGGAAATAGGCTTTTAAAGTCACTCAAAGATATAATTACAGGAGAAAGTAGTTTGATTGTAATAAATTTTAAATATATTGTATAAATTAAAAATACTTTTTTTTCCACTGCGTACAAAGAACTGGTATTCAGCCAGTAATTAGTACAAGTTAGCTTTTTTTATAATCACTATTTATTTCATAATTGTATACAAATAATAAATTAAACTTCATAAAAATCGATGTGATGTAAAGAAGTTATCTTTTTCATAAGTTCTTTTTAATTAAAATTAAAAAAACACTCAATGAAGAAATATTATAAATAAATTCATTTTACAGGTATAAAAATTGTAGAAATAAAATAACAATTTTATTTTGTTTTTGGAGTATAAATTCAAAGATAATTTCTGTGACACTAATACATTTACGACAAATTTAATGCAATAAAACTTTAAAAACATTAAAATTTAAAACGGTTAATACTTCTTGAGAAAAAGTTTAGAAAAATGAAAACTGTTAAAAAGTCTTTTGAAAATATTAGACCAAAAAAATATTATAAATTAACTCATTTTATTCTGATAAGAAAACCTAGTAATAAAACTGAAACAATATTTTTGTCTTTAAAGCATAAATTAAAGAATGATTCACGTAAGAGTGATACATTTTTTGATAAATTTAAAGCAAAACTTTATAAATAATAAAACTTAAAAGTCATAAAATAAAGTTTAAAGAAATAAAAACTAAGCATCTCTCTTTTCGAACAAGAGTAATGCTTCAATTTTTTTAAAGTAGAAATATTTCAGTAATATATTAGAAAAACAACTATTTATGAACAAGAATAGCAAAAATGAAGCCTTGAAGGGTTTAAGAAAATGTTTAAATTCAAAACTATCAATTCGATGTTAAGCTAAATAGTTCTTTCTATTTATGCAGATAATTATTATAGCAATAACTCATAAGTTATAGATTAATCATAATTATTATAAATACAATGATTATGGTATTAACTCATAGTTACAACATCAATAAGATCTTTTATCTGATAAAGCTTTTGAACTCCTCCCAAATAAATTAATTTTATCTGGTGTGAAATCTTTTATTTATTAATTTATTTTATTTATTTATTTTTTTAGGTAAGTAATCGCATTAAATTTAATTTTATTCTCCCAAATATTTCCATTAATCATTTATCATACTTATTAATCACCATATCATTGATTTCATAAATCATAATTATAAATTTAAAAAGTTTATAATAAAAAAGTTTTTTATACTTTTAAAAGTTTCAGTTTAGTGTAATTAATCAAAGCACCATTAAACTCTTAATGTAATCTAGCTATAATAAGTAATCAAAAAAGAACGTTAAATAATCTAATACATTCTGAGTTTTTTTAAAGAAGTTTCGAATAAAATAATCATGAAATATCGTAAGTGACAAGTTTTAAAAATATGAAAATTATCTAAAATGCAAAATATTAATATTTTCATTTTGGTATTTTTGTTACATTAATCCATAAACCTAAAATTATAAGATTCTCAATATAATTTGCTTTAAACCTCTAAATTTTATACTAAAGCATCATTAACGCAGAATAAATAAAATTTATAGCTTTTCTTAAAAAAATTATAATTTAAACTTTTTCTTCGTTTATAACGTTTTATTAAAAAAAATGTTAAAGGTAAAATAATCTTTGACGTCAAGTTTCAAAGTGCAGAAAATATAAATAAAAATAAAATTTAATTTTTAATGCGTTTTTATTTTCGAAATTAATTTCGATCATTAGTTTAGAAACTCGTCCTTTTTGCTTTTTTTCGTCGTGTGTTGCTATTAATTTTATTATTAAAAGTAAATTTCATTAAATGAGGCTACGTAGCATAGTTATGACGTATCATTTAACGTACTTCATTTTTTTTACGTTAATTTAAAAAGCCTTTCCTTGATTAAAAATACTTTCTTCAGTTATTTAAATAAAATTAATTAGTTGAAAAAACAGTTTCATTTAAATGTTTTATTAAAGTATGATTAACATGATTAATTAATAATGAATATACATGTATGAGACTACTTAAATTAGGCATACCCAAAAAATACTTAGAATCTTTCTTTTATTTGTATTTTCATTTTTATATGAATATCATTAAGAGATTAATTATTTTAAGTAGTAATTACTTAAACTTAAAACTAATTTCGGTAACTATTTTTCAATTGCGTTAGTTTATGAAAGTAATTAACAGAGAAACACATATTTTCTTCTTAATAGCAAAGAAAATTCAACGTTTAATTAAAAATATTTATAAGCAAAAGTTTAAATTCTATTTCAAACCTTTCTCACTGTCAAATATATAATTTATTATTATGTCTTCCTTTAATTTAAGCTATTTCTTTCATTATAGTCTTATAACAAAAATATTTAGTACTTTTCATTAAATTTTTTCAGATATATTTCTCTATATTAAAAAATCTCAATCTTAAAATTTTTCAACGTTATTTTAAATGTTCAATTTAACGTTACATTTTGCTTTGCTGCTCAAAAACTATCAGACTTAGAAACTTGAAATTACTGCAGGGTGTGTAGAAAAATGTTCAGTTCAGAAATTACGATGGAATAAAAAAAATGACATTTGATATAAAAATTTCAGAATAATTCTTCCACTTCAATTATAAAATTTTGAACAAATAAATAATTTCTATTTGCACATTACTTATTATTATATGGCATTATTTATTAAAATATGGAAAAAAATAAAGATTAATGACGAGAGAAGAAGAAAAATTATTTAAAAAAAATTATTCTTAAAAATATTTAAGAAACATTTTTATTTATCTAAAAAAACTTATTAAAATTCCGGAAAACAAAATAAAGAGAAGGTATAATCTCATCATCAGCTCGCACGATTATCTCCGCAAAAAGGAACGCTTTCTAATATTGTATCGATATCATCATCATAATCATCATCAATAGCTCGACAGCCCAGTGTGGGCCTTGGTCTTCTCAAGAATTTTTTTCCATGCTAACCTTTTTCCTGCTATTGTTTTCCAGTTTTTAGTTTTTAAGATCAAGAGGTGTTTTTCTAGGACATCTATCCATCTCAAAATCTTTTTTCTAATATCTTTATCTCTAATATCTTTTTTGTATCAATACAGGCAAAACAAAATATATCAATACAATAGAGTGAGGAGCACTCGAAAAAAAAATTGGAACGAAAATAGAAGCAAAAAATAGAAAATAAAACATAAAGAAAATGCAGAACAAAACACGAAGGGAAATCTATAAATCGAGGAGCGAATTCAAATTAACTTACGCGTACTACTGGAATTTTTCAGGAATGATTTAAGATTATTCCCGAATTCCGCAGTCGAAACAAAAGTCACTGGAAATTATAAAAATTTCATAGAATTTTGCTTCTTTTTGATATTACTCAGATTGCTTTAAAATTTTAACGATAAACTTTTCGTACATTTTTAAAATATTTAAAAAATCTATCAATACATGAAATATATATACATAAAATGATAATATATCATACATAATGATAATAGTATATCATAAAATATATCATACATAAAATGATAATATATTCTTTTAAGTTATTCACAAGGTCAGCTTCAAAGTAAATCAATGGTTGACCAAAACTATACTAATTTTTCGTTCAGGAGGTGAGTGAAATTAATTCTTTAATAAAAAAAAAATCAAATTAATTCAATTGAAACAATTTTTCCCTTAGAACTGCAACTTTCTAAATTCATCGCTTTCCTTACCGAATTCAATTACTGAATGGCGACTTACTGATTAAAGTTTCGAATGGCTAATTTCTCCTAAATTGTCCTCTTCAAATTGAGAAAATAACTTGATATCATTAATTAGGTAACCATTCTATTTTTTAAGTAACTAAGTTTTAATTTTCTCTGCAAACGTTTCACCCATTAACTAAATTCCTTTAAAAAAAGAAATAGTTTCTCTCTTAGTAGTAAGCTTTTTTTTCATGTACTTTTCGAAAAGCTACAGTTAAAAATCTATCACGTTAAACTAGCTTTTAATTATTTTTCTTTGGCTCTTCAACCTAAATTCCTTAATAAAGATATTTTGTTTTGAAATTTTTGTAAAAATACTCCTTATTTAAGCTACTTTTTCTCGAATAAGTGCCCTTACTGCTGTAAATATAGTTTTTGCGAATTTAAATTGGCTGAAACTGATGTTAAGTAAAATTATTTCAGTTTTTTGTACAATCTTTTTATTAAATTATTTTTTCCTGACTTTAAAAGGGAACTGCCTGCATTCCATGTACAATGAATAAAAAAATTGAAACTAAGTGCTTTTTTTAAAAATAAAAAAAATATGAATAAGTGCTTTTCTTTTAGCCAATCACAAGAGGATTGCCATTCAGTTTTAGTTATCGAAAAAGTTTTGAAAACATTTTGTGTTAAATTAAATTAGAATGCTTTAGCACATCAGAATATCGGAGTTTTTTTTCCATTTTTCAAAGATATATAGCATTTTCTTCCGAGTTCAATTTAGCACAATAAAACTTTTTTGTATCAAACGTTAGGAGAGCATAAACTTTTTCCCTTTTCACAAAATAACATTATATAATAAATACTCAGGTTCTTCTGTAATGCTCGCAATTTGTCTGTATTATTTGAATAAAAATAAAAGATGAAAAAAATACTGGTCCTTGTACGCAAATTACTACTTTCAGCAAAACTCAAAACGAAAACGATATTAATACCAGACTACACTGAGAAAGAAAGTGTAGTTAAAACTACCAGAATATGGAAATATTTACCGTCTTTCTGGCCCTATGGGAATACCTAAAAGCTCCGCATTTGTTACTGAAGCGCTAAGGTAATGACTTTGGTAAAATTAACAAAAAAATATGTTTTTATAGTATCTGATAAAATTTGCTTGTTTTATCATGATACCTTAGAGCGTGGCATAAAAACCATTTATTTGGTTAAATTTACTTTTTAGTTTTGTATTTTTTACTAAAGGTGTGGCAATAAGATCCATAATTTCAAAAATCGGAATTTCCGATAAATCGTTACCATATTAAAGAAAAAATTACCAAATGCATTGCTTTATGTGCAATGTTTTTGTTTTATTAACCAATTATTCTTATTTTTTTACAAGAAACGTCATTACCATACATTCCGGTAATTTTAAGAGAATTTTTCTCTTCGTATAGTACTAATTTGATAACACAAAAAAACACAAAACACAACAGTTGTTAAGTTTAAACTTTTTATATTTGAGTATTTTAAAAATATGAAAGTTGAAATTTTACAGGAAAAAAAAACGTAAGGGCAAAAATAAAAGTTATCATTTAAGCTTTGTTTAAAGAATGATAAAAAAGAAACCAAATCACATTCTTAATCGCGAGATAAATTTAACAAATAAATTAAAATACTAATCCAAATTACTTAAAAATGGCAAATGTAAAATTTAAATTTCGCTTTAAAATCACATGTTTAGTATTAAAAAAATAAAAAATATTAAAAAAAATTTTTATAGTTTGAAAATTTTCCATTTGTAAAAATATTTTTACAAATGCAAAAGTTAAAATTTTACAGGAAAAAAATCATAAGAACAAAAACAAAAGTTGTCAGACAAGCTTTTTTGAAAGAAATTCTAAAAAAGAAGCCAAACCACATATTTATTCACGAGATAAATTCAGACATCGTTGCAAATCAATAAAAATACTGGTCTATATGACTTAATAAAAATATTAAATATAAAATTTAAATTTTAACTTCTCTTTATCACATGTTTAATATCAAAAAAAAATAATTGAAAAACTTTATTTTTTAAGATTTCTTGTACCCTCAAGGGATTGTGAGAACGGGAAAAAAAAACTTGAAATTTCTGTCATAATCTTTGTATTTGAAAGTGTTTACTAAGTTAAAACCTGGTTTTTGTTTGAATTGCGACAACAGACAAGATTTTAACACGCAAACAGCCTGTATTTCGCTTTGTAGGGTGATTCAATATTTTCTTTCTTAAGTACTTCGAGATGTAATGGTGTACTTAGACCTGGTTACACAAACTTTTCCAATCTACTTTCGGATACAATTTTTTTTTCTATACCTATTTCGACACTTTGTTTGTTCTTTTATAACAACAAAGAAATAGTGTGGAACATAAATATTTTTAAAGCACTCGCGTTTTTAAAATTTTTAGGTTCAATTTGGAGTAATGATGGTTTATTTTTGAAAATAAACTGAAGTTGAAGAGTTTTTCTCTCTTGTATATGAACTAACAGCAACAAATAAAAATATCTTTGAAGTTATACACAAAATATGTCCTTGAAAGCCAATTTATAATGAACTTTAAAACTATTTTTTATAACAAATGAATAATAAAAATAAATGACAAAATCTTTGTATTAATTCTATGAAACAAGCGATTATAGCTAAATTCAGCGAGAGTAAGATTATTCTAGTGTTGGCGTCAAATTCAATAGAATAAACTACATAAAGCACAAATAAAAAGTTTTTGAAGAATGACATTAGTTTTAGAGCTATTGATAAATTAATAAATTTTTTAGATGAATTATTTACTGCATTTTTAAAAATGTATATACAGTTTCTTATTAAATGCTAATACCCCTTCCATTATTTTACATAAACTGTGAGGTATTTTAAGTAAGTAACGAAGCAGATATCATTCAGCAATAACTATATTAAATATACAAGTGAGCGACCTTTGTGCTAAACTACAAACTAAAGTATACAACGTTTAAGAGCACAAAATTTATTCATAAAAGCAGACAGCTGTTTTGAATGCTCAAAGGGCAACCTTCATCAGTGCAACAGAGAGAACTTTTTCTTTCTGTTGCACTGATGAAGGTTGCCCCTTGAGCATCCGAAACAGCTGTCTGCATTTATAAGTAATTTTTGTGCTCTTAAACGTTGTTTACCTTAGTTTGTAATAACTATATTTAAAAAAATAAAGTGAGGAACCTGAAATGTAGTTGCTGGTGTGACGAAAACGATTTGAGAGGTTTTCATTTCTAGGTAACAATATTTGCCTAGAAATGAAAAGCTATCAAATCTTTCTCAAATCGTAGGTAACAATATTTGCATAGATATGAAAAGCAATGATAAAAGGATAATAACCAACCAGCTGTTAATCCATTTATTCCGTTTCAAAAAGCTATACGTAATAGAGAAACTGATCGCAGATGCCCTATTCTAATCGATTTTCTAAAGTTATGGAGCTAGGGGTTAATTATCAGTGGTATTTGGAAACGTTAACAAATTTCAGAAAGGCAATGAAATCGAATGTTCGGTTAACTTTCTCCCGGAATGATCTTGTTACACGACAACGCTAGACCAAAGAATATATAAGTGAATAGAACAAAGAATATATACATTATATATTTTTTGGCTAGACTACGAACAGCCAAAGCAAGTGAGGAACGTCGGTGGAAATTCAAATGGGAAGTATTAAGCCACACACCGTATAATTCAGATCTGTCTAAATGCAATTCAAACAAGCCACACTCCGTATAATCCAGATCTGTCTAAATTCAATTTAAACAAGTCACACACCGTATAATCCAGATCTGTCTAAATGCAATTTAAACAAGCCACACACCATATAATCCAGATCTGTCTAAATGCAATTTAAACAAGCCACACACTGTATAATCCAGATCTGTCTAGATGCAATTTAAACAAGCCACACACGGTATAATCCAGATCTGTCTAAATGCAATTCAAACAAGCCACACACCGTATAATCCAGATCTGTCTAAATGCAATTTAAACAAGTCACACTCCGTATAATCCAGATCTGTCTAAATGCAATTTAAACAAGCCACACACCGTATAATCCAGATTTGTCTAAATGCAATTTAAACATTTTCAATGAGATCAAAAAGCTTTCCGAGAATGTCTGTTTCAAACACTCGATGGTGTCAATATGGGATAATGCAATTGGTCATAACAAGCAGTAACAGTTGTAACAGCCAAAACAGAAACCTAACAATACAAACAGGGTATTGTGCTACTGCTGTCAAGAATGGGAAAATGCCTAATCGATTTTAAGCAAGACTTTTGAGTTTCATTAAATAATTAATAAGAAATTATTTATTGACTACACGAAAAAAAAGTATTGCAATTGAAATTAGCATTTATTTAATAAAGCTGAGTAATTACTAAATTTCCCTAGTCAGTAAAAAAATTAAACTTAACAACTCATGAAAATTTAGAAATTATTTGTTCTGATATTAGGTAAACCAAGCTTTAATAACTTTCCGAGTGCTTAAAAATTAAAATCAATTACCTCTGCATCAAATAACCATCTCGATATTATCACCATTAAAACTGTACCCCTTTCACGAAAAGCGAACATTCCGCTAACTTAACAGTTTTCTAAAACTACGTGCTGCAAAATCACGACTACTCACAAAATCTGAAACCTCCCCTACCCAAAGATTCTGACATCAGTTTCCACCAAATAAAATACTCACACGCACACATACACTCGAAGCACCCACTCAAAATCTCGAAGCTCGTTCGGCTCGAGAAATCTCATTAGGTAGCGAAGAAAAGTCTCCATTAAGAATATTTCCTTCCACACCACCCCCCAAATCATCCCTCCACCAAGACTCCATCTTCAAGATAATATTTGTTGCACAAACAGTTCTCATCTTGGATTTTCTTAAGAAAATTTTGGAACGAAATTTCGAGAAGCACAAGAGCTATTGACCACTGGGATAGAATATTCGAACACATGAAGGGGGCTCTCTCTGGCCGAAATCGATACTGCAAATGAGATGGAGAATTCTGCAGAGAAAAGTACCCTCATAACTTAAACGGCACGTTTTTGCAAATAGGGGAGATTGTATAGTGTGTATTGCATAACAAACTGTAGTGAGGGTAAATTTCCTCAATTTGGAATTTTCCCAGGGAAAAAAAAGGTTTTTGTATTGTAAGCCGTCCTGATGGCTTTTTGAAAATTCTGAAGCTAAATTCTCTACCATGAATATCTTGAAGGGAAAAATAATGTTATGAAAAATCTTTTCTCTATGCATTTTATATCAAACTTATGTATGTATATTATGTTATGCCCTAAAGGGTTGTTTTCCCCAATTTTAATAGGGTGAGAGTATTATATAGGGTTAATAGGGTAAGAGTATTGTCTGTAACGAGAAATGAAAAAGCAATATTGCTTGTAGATACTTATTTATAAAACATTCAATCCACTGTCTATATAAAAATTTCTTATTTTTGAGCGACATATATTTTTTTAAATGTATATTAACTTCATTAAAAATGTTTTTGAAGAATATTAAATTTCATTTTTGGTGCAATTAACTTTGTTCATTGTTCGAAAATTGGAACCTGCTGAATCATATTTTCTTTCAAGTTCTTTGTAACCTTAAAAGGCTGAGCGATGTGGTTACTAAACTTAACTTAACTTACTAATCTTAATGATACTATACCTTGGCTGCTACTTGACGGAAATAATATTCATTTCAGCACTAAGTTTATAGCATATTTGCACCATATCGTGGTTCACAAGTTATGTGGTTTAACTTTGAACACTTTCTATGAAACATTGTAAATATTACGACAATATTATTAACATACACTTTTTTATAGAACCTTTTTCACTTTTATTCATATAAAAAAATATCGCATGTACAAAATTAAAACGACACTTCCGCACTCACTTCTCATTCAAACAACACTTATCATGTTTTCAGAAGTGTCGTTTTAATTTTGAACCAGCGATATTTCTTTATAGAAAACTAAAAATTTGTAAAGTATTTTTATCAAGGAAAGGAGCGATAGTAATATGCGATAGTTCCTTATTTCAGTGGAAGGAAATTGAAGGAGGACTCAAAACGAAATTTAAATCACAAAACACAATTTAAATAACAAAACACAATTTAAACCACTTGCAAAGGTGTGTGAAGACAACATTGAGAGGGCAGAAAACTGAACAGAATTCTATCGACTGTATTTGCGAACGTGGATGGTGTTTGAAAACTGATACATTGTTGAGTTTTTTTACTTTCGTCACTGCACATTATTTTTAGTTTAAGTGAATACTTTTTTTAAGTATTATTTTCCGCCACAAAACTGCTTATTAATAACCTTAGTCCAAGAATAATAGGTAATTAGAGATTATCTTTATGTCTTCGTACCATCTCATATTAGAACACATTTCTTGGTTTTTCTGAAATTTTTCAACGGTTTTCGAAATTTTCAGGTTTTTTAATGTTATTGCTTGCATGGAATTATTCTTGGATAAACTAATTTTACAATTGTGTCTAAGAATTTTTCAATTCGCTTAAAAAGTTCTCGAGATATGGGCAAACTATGCAAAAAGTAAAATTAACATTAAGGGGCCCAAACTTAGGAGGCGCTCTCTTGAACAAATTGTTGGGACCATATTTCCCAGAATACTTCTATCCCCTATATTTCGGGTGTAAGGAATCATAATCCGTCGAAAAAAAAAGTATGTTTATTCACAGAAGGTACCTTTTTGTGTCTGATTTCGTCACTTAAAATATCGTCTGCACTTATTAATTACCATATTTGAGGTCAACCCCTTGAGCCATTAAGATTGAGATCTAGAGCGTGAAAATCCGATCATTAGAACAAAAGTTATTCACTGCAGTCTGTTTGTTTGTTTTTTGCGCATTGAACATAATAATAATGTCCTAATCTTATATTCTTAAAAATATAGCTCTAATCTTAAGTTTTAAAAAGATTTTCTCGTATTAAGAAAATTTCTCATAAATTGATTTTATTCAAAATAGTTTTGAAAATATAAAAATTTCAGTACACAAAAGAAAAAAAAAGGAAAAAAACTCAAGCTAAATAAATGTGGAGATTTAAAACTACTCAAATCTGTTCCGAGAAAGCAAAACACGTGACCCAAGACTACGCAATGTTCCTAGTACGCTGTAAAAGAAACTCGGGATAAAATTACGGCATAAAGTACCGGCACTTTGGGTGTATCATCCGTAAAATCCATTTTACTGTTACATCTGTTTTTACCGTAAAATCCATTTCAACGTAAAACCCTTTTATACCGTAATTTTTACAATAATATTTAATTAGAGTGTCAGTGATTTTACTGTGACTATTACTGTAAAAATTACGGTATATCAGTTTTTTATTTCATAACATGCTCCGGTAAAATTAGATTCTTGGGTAAAATATATCTTTAGTGCAGATACCGTAGTTTGATCCGGAATTGTTTAGAGTGTACGATTAAATACTACGGAATAACGTAAAACATTTTCTTTTGTTTTATTACGAGAATATCGTCCTCTTTTTATTGCTATAATATGTTTAGATATATATTTCAGTATGTTAATATGTTATATATATGTTAATATGTTACATTTTATATTCACATAACATATCTGAAACATGAGCAAGAAAATATAAACGCTTGCATTTGAAATTTATTTCAGTAACTAGTTTTAAGTAATTTTTTCCCCTTATAATAATTTTGCCATATATTTAACTGCTGCAATTTTTCTTCATCTTACATCTTATACAAAACAACACTTATTTTGATTACCATATATAATGTTTTCTATTAAAATACAAATCAATATTTTTATAAAATTGCATTCCTGAAAAGACTATTTGAAATGACAAATATTGATTTTCGCATTCATTCCTTGAATTAAACGGTGTTCATAAACCATTAGTTATGAAACTTCATCATGCATTCTTAATAGTAGCTGTTTAAACGAAACGAACTATTTATCCTCGGATTTAACTACACAAGTCTATGAATATTTATAAAGTAATGCGATATTGATAGAAAGTTAAGGAAAATTTATAGGAATGCGTGAATAATTCATATTTAAAGGGAATTTATGTATCTATTTAAATATGAACTGTTATGTTTAGCAATGCAAAATGAAACATTTTACGCTACACAATATTTGAAAGTTAAGATTATTTATTAGAACTTTATTTATTGAACTATAAGTATAATGGAAACTAATAAATTATTTTGAACATTATTCCGACTTGGGTTTTTATTTTTTTAAGTGTTAAAACATGATTCTCAGTAATTATTTCAGTTTATAGACCACTTTTATCACTGGGGAATTCTACCATCAAAGTTGACGAAAGATGCAATTATTCTGTTTTTAAACATTGATGTATAATTTTTAAAATTAAACTAACGACTGCTATTTACTTTATTTCCAAACATATAAATTTAAAAGTTGTAATCTGAACATAATGTGAAGATAAATTAGGCTATTTTAAAATTTCTTTGCATTTTTGAAACAAATATTATTACAATAATAAAAAAAATTTGATTCGGACAGCTTTTTTAGAAAGATATTTAACTATTAATAGGGATGACAAAATTAAATTAACGAGTAATAAGAAAAAAATTACTGTACTGTATGGTATTGACATTTCTGGTAAAAAAAAATAATAAAAACCACAATTCTGAAAAACGGTATTTAAACCATTCATTTGGTAATTTTTCCGTCCATATGGTAACGGTTTACAAGAAATTCTGGTTTTCAAAATTATAGTTCTTATTACCACATATTTAGTAACAAATGCAAAACTGAAAAGTAAATTTCACCCAATAAATGGTTTTTATGCCGTGCTAAGGTATCATGATATCAAATTTTACCACATTTACCAAATTTTGTTACATAATATAAAACTATATGTTATTTCAAATTTTTTCAAAATCCTTGCCAAAGCTCTTCGGTAAAAATTACTGAGCTTGTGTTCACATAGAGACGGGAACAAGGTAAATATTACCATATTCTGGTGAGAATTTTTGTTGGACTAAAAAAGTACTTATAAAAATATTTTCGATAGTTACATCATTAATTACGTCATTTCATAATGTCAAAGGTTCAACTTAAATAATCCATCATCCAGGTCCATCTATCATAGTTTTTTTAAAATTCGTAGACAATTTCATTTAGACTTTTCAATACTTGCGAATTATTTTGAATATTTTTGTGCTTCTTAATTATAAATATTGAACATTTGATTAATTTTTAATATTCATCAATATTTTTATAATATTTTTTTAAATATCTATAAGTGATTATAAACCTAATTTTATTTCATATATTTTTCATTCATTTACAAAAAAATTAAATATTAAATTACTTACGAATGATCCAACAGAATAATCTGAAAAAAAGATTGTGTATAATTAATTACATGAGAATAAAAAAAAGAGAAAGCAAATATAACAATAATCTATTTCAAGAGCACAAATTTATAATTTTTGAAAAATAAAATGTGACGATAAATGATTTTTTTTAAATATTATTAAAGTTCTTAGATAGGCCGTTTGTTCATAAACGATTTTTTTTTGGCAGACAACAATGAGCAAAAAAAAAAAAAAAGAAAAAAAAAGCTAACTCCCCAAGTAACTTTTGATTTAATGATTGGATTTTCAGGTACTAGGTAGGATTCAATCTTAATGGTCAAGGGCTTTTCATAAAATCTGCTAACTGATTTGCGTAAATGATAGTGAAAATAGCATTAAAGAGTCCAAATTTTCGATCAAAATATTGGGACTATACTTTCCGGGGACAAAATATTGGGACTATATTTACCCTCAAAATTCCTATATTCTACATTTTGAGGGTAAAGAATCCGAATCCGGGGAAAATAATTCTGGTTTATTCAGTCAAAGTACGTTTTTGAGCCTGATTTTGTAACTTAAAACCTCGTCGCCACTAATTATATAGCATATTTAAGGTGAGGCTCTCGTACTAATGATATTGAGACCCAACACGTCAAAATCTGACCATTAAATCAAAAGTTATTCAGGGTTTTCACTCTTAATTCTGCGTATTGTAGATAGGATTTAGTAAACCGTTTCTAAACATTTGAATTAAATTTTAGTATTTGCTATAGATTTAAAATATTTCAATCAAATTTCTGATCATAAGTGTAAGAGTTTTTGCAAACCGGCTTTAATGATTTCAATTAAATTTGCAATATATATATATATCTGTAAATTAATAAATAAACTAATAACACACTTTTATATATAATTTCAGATCATAAATGAAGGAGATTTAGTAAACCGGCTCTAAATATTTCAATTAAATTTGTGATATGTACGTGTAAATTAATAGAGTGCAAAAACTTCTATCAAATTTCTGATCATAAGTGTATGAGATTTAGTAAACCGGCTCTAAATATTTCAATTAAATTTGTGATATGTACGTGTAAATTAATAGAGTGCAAAAACTTCTATCAAATTTCTGATCATAAGTGTATGAGATTTAGTAAACCGGCTCTAAATATTTCAATTAAATTTGTGATATGTACGTGTAAATTAATAGAGGGCAAAAACTTCTATCAAATTTCTGATCATAAGTGTATGAGATTTAGTAAACCGGTTCTAAACATTTAAACTAAATTTTTGATATTTATATATTAACTAATAAATAGAGTGAAAATACTTCTATCGAATTTCGGATCATAAGTGTAGAAGATTTTGTAAACTGGCTCTAATGATTTTAACTAAATCTGTAGTATGTATATGTAAACTAATAAATAAACTAATAATACACTTTTATTAAATTTCTGATAGTAAGTGAATGAGAATTAGTAAACCGGCTCTAAACATTTCAAGTAAATTTGTATTATGTATATGTAAAGCAATAGAGTGCAAACACATCTATCGAATTTCTGATCATAAAATAAGTAAACAGGCTCCAAATAATTTTATATCAAATTTACGACCGTACGTTTATGTAAACAAGAGTGCAAAATAAACAAAATTAGTCTCCAAAACCCCTCAACGAAATACATGATTATCTCTAAATTAGAAAGTGTTTAAAACTAAACGTTGATTTAAACAATTCCTTCGCTACATTGTCAGAGCGTGCTACAGATAATTACTAATACATACAAGTTATTTTTCATAATTATTTTTCATCTGTAAACAAGCATATAAATGACACGCAAAAGTGCATTTAACGCTTCACAGAAAATTAAAACAATATCCTTAACTGCTTGTTAAATGCATATTATGATTGCCCAAACTTGAATGGGTTCGTGTATATAACGCCCTGAATGAAATAAATAATGAAACTTATGTATCACTTAAAGACACAAAAGGAAACATACTTTAACACTTTCTCTTTCTACGGTATTGTTTATTTCTTTTTTCTAAGGAAGTCACGACGCTCATGTGGCACGTACAGTCCGCAAAAAAAAAAACGAATCACCCTGAATAACTTTCGTTCTAATGATCGGATTTTCACGAACTAAGTGTCAATCTTAATGGTTCCTGGGGGTGACCGCAAATATGTTAATTAATTAGTGCTAACTATTAATTAAGTTACGAAATCAGACACAAAAACGTACTTTCTCTGAATAAACATATAATTTTTTTTACATATTTGGAATCTAGACCCTTGAATTAGTGGGGGTAGACAAAATTTTAAAAAAATTGGGTGGTAAATTGGGCCGCAATAAATGTTTATATATTTGGCGATAGTCCAGAAAACCGCCAAAAAAAGTCGCCTGCGCAAATAAATATTTTAAGATAACCCATTGACTAATTCAAAAGAGGAGTGCTTAATTTTACTAGGTTGCTACGCAACCAAACTCTGATAGTAAAAAAATTGAAATAATGTTCAGTGATTGCTCGGAGGGGCTTAATTTATTGTTAATAGAAAATATCTCGAAGTTTCCAGGCCATAAAAATTTTTTTTAGGAGATTTCTGTCCAAAAAGCAAAAAAAATATTATTTTAATCTCCTTTGAAAAGTAAATTTGAATCGATTTATAAATTATTTATGATAGTTTTTAGAATTTAAATACATGAACTTTTTATCTGATATTGTTTAGATTACACTGTTTTTACTATATTTATTCGAGGATTTTATACTAAAATAAAATGAGCATAACTTATTATAGCTATATACAAAATTTTAGGGATAATCATTTTTACAGTTTTAATCGAGTCTTCTAGGCAAGAAAATTTGAAGAAAAAAAAGTGCTTGAAAAATAAAATGTAGATTGTATAATAATTCTAATGCACATTCACAAGGCTTTCTATAATTTACGATATTTCTTTTTTCTATAACTCAAGGAATTGCTGAATGTTTAGTGGCATTTTAAAAAGATTGAAATATGTTATGTTTAAGAATAAGATATTGAAATAATATGTTGCAAATTGTAGGATTCATTGCTTAAAAAATCGCTTCATTCTACTAGATATTTAGGCTACATCGTTTCCTTTGGATAAAGATGATTAGCAAATAGCATCCTCATGTTTCGATACATTCTGAAACTTATATGTTCACAAATTCACCATAAAATGTCGCACAGCATATTCTTCAATTACGATAAGCTACATTTACCACCAAATACTGCTACTATGGTTATTTTTGCTTTCTTATATATATCTGATGATCTCTTTTTAAACAGAGCTCGTAAGATCCTTAAGATACTGAAATGGGGGCACAAAAACTTAAGAGATAAAATATTTAATTTCATTAACTCAAAATATCTGGTGTCAAAATGTTAATTTTTAAGTTAAATATAACTTTTACAATATTGATGTTCTTACATTTTTAAAGACCATATGAATCCTGATAAAATATTAAAATGCATATGTTTACTTTAACTAATCATTATCAAAATAATGATCAAGACCCAAATGTAAAACAGTATAATTGACGATAAAAACTCAACTGGCTTCAAAACATATGAAGAGGGAAGTAAAAGTCGACATGTTTCGAGTTTTCAAATTAAATCGCCCATTCTCAAGACTTGTCAGGCTTGGATAACTTGTGACTTTTATTATTGGACGCTCAAAACATGTCTATTTTATTATCATCTATTATTTTTTTAAATCAATGAAATTTTTATATTTTCGATTCAGTTTCTTGGGATTATCCATTTAGTTACACAACATATTAAATTATTTCACTCGATATTAAAATAAGTTTCACTACTTTGTAAAAAAATTAATGCAGTAAAAAAAATAAATTTTTTTTTGCTGCAAGCCTTAACATTTTAGTTTAAGGTCATAAAAAAATTCCGTTTACAATTGGAATTTCAAAAGTCGAATGTGAAAATGGAATGTCCCCTAGTACCAGGAATCGAAATTAAATAGTAACAAGGACAACTTTTTTAAACAAGTTAGCGTTTCCGTCCTACTCGAAGTTGTTTGAAAAGGTATTTTTTATATATCGATTCCAAAGTTTATTCTACATATATTTCAGGGTATACTTTCGGAGTATTTCGATCGAGTTTATTTTCACACCCTTATTTGCTTAAAATTATTAAATAATTTACTCAAAATAAATTATTCAAGCTACATGATTTAATGCATTTATAGTATAATAATAAACGGAGCTTCCGACGCATATCCTTAACCTTAATACCGCTATCATTAAATAAATGAAATAAGCTTAGATAAATAATAAAAGTTAATTTTTCCCTCGTGTAATTTTCAAGGAATAATATGTTTCGATCAAACAGATTTCATTCTGGAAATAGCGAAATTATTGAGTAGATCCCTTGGAGCAATATCATTCTTATCCTCTTTTGACGAAATATAGGAAAAATTAGTTTTCACAGTTTCTGTAAAAAGTATGTTAGCCTACTTGCCACGTTTTTTTTTTTAAATTTTTTTTATTAAAATAAGGTCGGAAATTGTGTATTGTGTGCACAGCTTCGGAATCCTTACAAATTTCAATTTTTAGTATTTCCTGATTAACAAAATAAGGCATTTTCCTGATAACAAATTATACTACAATAATATCTTGGAAATCATGCTAAAGTAAAAAATTAAACAAAATAGTTTAGTATATTATCAGAAAAAAAATCTACTTGGTATCATAAAGAGTAAAAGATATAATGAAATAATTAGTGAATCACACGTGGTCAGATAATTAAAAATTTAATTTCACAACTAAGATAGTAGGACGACATTTAAGATACTGAGATATTTTAAGACACTAAAAAAATTGGTTACGTATTCCACAGCTTTTTATGTTCGGTATCTTTATCCACTTTGTAGTGACTTATAAAACACTATTTTAGATAATCTAAGTTGAAGTCACAAGAAACAAAAAAAAGAAGACAATCAATAATTTATATTCTTTTTTCAAAAAAATAGTATGCTAAGTAAATAATCAGCTGTTTTGCATTAAATAATTTTAAACAGCTGAATGTTTTTAATTTCTTAACAAGGTTTTATTCTTAGCTAGCAGACAATAATTCTTTAAAAAAAACTTGACTATAATTTGAAAAGGAAACCTAAATTAAAGAAAATCTAAATTAAAGTTCTAAAAAAATTATTAGTATATTAATGAAGAAATAATAAACGTAAAATGGAAAAGAATAAGAATTTTAAAATGTTAAAATTTTATTAAATAGTTGGTAAAATAGTTCTGCGATACACTTCCGGAAATTTCTTTTAAGATTAGGATGATATAGGGTAAACCAACAAATGAAGGAGCATTTCATAGATATTTCTTAGAAATAAAATTTTAAAAGTTTTAATTTAGATTGATTGGTAAGAGTAGCTTACTACCTAACAATAGGAAGTCCTTTAACAATGCATTTAGTTATGTGGTCTTTGAGTCTTCTCTGGAAAAAGTTTTGAATTAGTTAGTATCTGTTCAACGCCTTGTTTCTTTGACAAAATTATAAGGTCAGTGTTTGTTGTTATCCGTTTAAACTACAATTAATTGCATATAATAATGCTTTTTCTTTTCATTGTGAAAAAAAGAGTTCAAAATATGGTCATTGAAGTTACGTTTCATTTATTTTAAGCATCATAACATAAGCAAGTACTGAGATTAGGGGGTGTTTATTAACTGGATTGCAGAACGATGAAAAACCAATGTATAAACAAGTGTTCCTTTACTGGGATTTTTTCAAGTTAATGAAAATAAAAAACATTTTAATTTTCTTGTACCTTTTGTCATATTATAAATCAAAATTATGTTAAAAATAAAAAAAACAACTTCTAACCAGTGAAGGAACAGGCATGTTCCTTCACTGAGAATAGATTTCCCAGTGAATGAATAGTATGTGTGAAATATGATTTTACTTGGATAATTAGTAGTTCAGCAACATAGAGGACTCCTCAAGTTCAGTTAAATGTTGTATGAATAGTTCCTATAACTATTTCATTTAAATATGCAAATTTAATTGCTAAATTTATTTAAAAAATTATAATAATAATTAATTTATTATTTATCTTTATAAATGTAGTGATTAGTTATTACATCATACCTTAGACTCCTTAATAAACTATGTTTATTAACTAAGTATAACAACTAAATATAATAATAAAAGCTTGAATGGAATCTTTGCAGGATTTTGTGCCAATAATTAGCTAAATTATTATCCTATTGCCGTTGTATTAATGTCCTAACGGGAACTGGAAGGAAAAATCCATTTAAAGACAATTATCTAGGTGAAAAATGGGTGAAGTTTTTTTAAGGTGACATCCACCGATAACTCAGTGCAATGCGAAGATAATTTCAAAAGGCAAAACTTCCCTTAGAGAATAACATTCGAAATACTGGTTTTAAGAACTTCAGAGAATCTTTAGGAGGGAAGTAGCCCTGGCATCCTTTTATAAAGTGATTGCATTTACAATGCGAATGAAACAAGAGTTGAATACTGCCCTTAAACGGGAAAAATCTGCGGCCTTAAAAATTATAAGGATTTATATTCTAAAGTACCTAGGAAAGAAAAAGTACCTCCATTGGTAGTTTTTCCTTACACAAGAATTCGTAGAGATATTACAGAATCAGTCCCTGCTACATATTTCATTGGAAAAAGCTATTCATGAAATGAAACGATGACCGCAGCAACATTTTACAAATATATTGCAAATGTTTCTACCCATGGCTAATTAAAAATGCAATCAAATTCCTAATTTTGCTTCTTCTGGATAGGTATAAATCTCATATCAATTTGAAACTGAACAAGTTTTGTTCCTCAAAACAAATTTTCTGGTTTAGTTTTCTACGTAATTCTTGGAAATCTCGTTAGATCTTGAAAACAAAAGAATTGTAAAACAATATGTCTAGAAAATTTTGCATCCATTTTTAAATAAGATTTGAGGCATCAACTGATGAAGTTAAAATGCTTTTATGAAATGCGATATTTTTTCATTCGATGTAGAAAACGTTGACTGTAACAAATGCATGCAAAACAGACACCAAGAGTTAATGAGTAAGACAACTTATCAACAAAACACATGCTTCGAGAGTAACGATGCGCTATTTCTTCAGAAGCTTGAGAAGGAAATCTCACAAGTTATGTTGCAAATTTTTAAAGGAACATTGACAGAAAAGTTTAATCTCCCAAATATCCAATAGCCTGCGCTTTTCTCAATATTGAAGAATTTATTTCAGAAAGAACAATTGTATAATCAAATTTTGGCTCTGAAGCTGAGACAACTAACATTAATAATGAAAGTATCTTGAAAACCGATTTTGAGATAAGTCCTCTTGAGGCATTATTAGTTGCAAAAACGATTGGTTTCATAAGTAACTACTAGATATAAGTCAATGAGAGATGGGTTTTACTCAAACTTCGAAACTCCTTTTTCTCATTTATTATCCAGTGAGGAATTCTGGAAATGGAACTGGAAAATCAAAAGAAATTTCTAAGATACATTTACATTGGCTAAAAATTTGGAAAAAAGAGGAAGGTTAAATCAAAAGAAAAAGAAATAAATTACTCATGACGAAGAGAAAAAAAATACTTAAAAAGATTTTAAAAAAAAGCTTAAAAAATATGAGGAAAAGATTAAACAAAAAAATGATCGAACTATAATAATAATAAAAACATCATCAGATTACACAATGATAAACATTCCTAATTTAGAACGGACTATTAAACTGTGAGAAAAAAATGAAAAAATTTTTTTTAAAATTATGTATTCAAACATATTTTACTTTCCATTCCATGACTGAAAAAAAGTAAAATTTTCCACATTAACTATGGTTATATGTCGTAATTCCAAGAAAAATCTTGTTTTTAGACATTTGTGTGGCCTATGGATTCCTAACGAGCATCAAACATTATCAAAATTAAGTGTTCATTCTTTGGAAAATATAGTGTTTATTCACTGGTAAGAACTGTTCCTTCACTTGGTCATCTTACTACTTATTATTTAAACCACCAAAAGCTTAAAACAATATTATGTAAGTTATATAACTTTTATTACATAATTTGCATTTAATAACAAATATGTCGAAACCATCATTTAGCTAAAATTAAAAATTTTGAAATTTTTATGAATTTTTTTTAAAGGCAAGCTAAGCTTAAGTGTTCCTTCATTGTTTAGTTTACCCTATAAGATGTTGAGAAATTTGCGATGTTGTGAGAGATGTTTAAAAATGTTGACTACGTATTTTTATTAATATTTATAAAATATATATTCAAGAAATTGATAAATATATTATTCCAAATCTATGCATACGTATGTATATTATTGAAATTGTATCAGTTATTGAAAAACAAAATAAAAAAAATAAAAAATAATCACATTAAATAAGCACAATCTGGTGTATTCTATCAGAAGCACGCTTTTTTAAAACTAGACATTTGTTGAATAAAGTGTTTTTTATTCAAAATTCTTTACTAAATTGCAAATAAATTATTAAATGACTAAAAAAGAAACATCGTATTTTATAGTGTGAAAGAAATAAAAATAAAAAGATTAGCAAACGATTATTAGCGAAAAAAATATGAATGAAATTTTACGCTACGCGCGCGAAGTCAAGTTCCTCCCAAGTTTATCACATTTTAATATTAATCGGCCCAATTAGTTATTTCTTTATTGTCGCCAAATTATTTTTTTAAAAATAATTAATTTTAATTTTTCTCAGCTTCTAATAAATAAAAAGAGTTGAAACTTTAGATTTTTCAATTGAAAAATATGTAGATTAATATGGTATAAAAAAATTCATACCTTATAATTCAATATTTTTTCATCCTCACTTTAATTAAATAATAAAAAATAATAAATAATTATTAAAAATTATTTTTTGCATGAAATTATCTTTGGGTAAATGAGTTTTATGAGTGAGTGCAATTTTTTTTTGAATTGCTTCATTAGTTTTGAAAATATGACTGAAAACGCAAAAAGCGAAATTAACATTAAGGGGTACGAACTTTGAATCGCTCTCCTGACCAAACTATGGGGACCACATTTCCCAGATTGCGGCTACCCCCTATATTTTGAAGATAAGAAATCCAAATATGTAAAAAAAAATGCATGTTTATTCAGAGAAAGTACGTTTTTGTGTCTGATTTCGTAACTTAATTAATAGTTAGCACTAATTAATTAGCATATTTGAGGTCACCCCCAGGAACCATTAAGATTGACACTTAGTTCGTGAAAATCCGATCATTAGAACGAAAGTTTTTCAGGGTGATTCGTTTTTTTTTTTGCGGACTGTACATGTTCGAAAGGGACAATGGCCTCTCAAGAAATAAAATTCCTCCCGACTTGTTGTTTCTAAGTCTTACGTAAAGGGTGAAGTTATTAAAGTGCATAAAAGGCAATTTAATTTTGAAAACTATTATAACTATTACGAGCTGTTGTTTATTGGAAGTGGCTATTGTGTTTGAAGAGTAGTGTTGGTGATATGTTTTCATGTCTTAAAAAGGGAAAACGTGATAAAAGATAATCAAAATTATTAGCAGTTTAAATTTTATGAAAAATTTTCGGCAATTCTTCTTATAACATTTTCTTAAGAAGTAGGTTTACAAACTCAGATTGTTTAAAAAACCTAATTGATTAAACAATAAACCGAAACATGTATAACTTATTCTACATGTTTTTCTAATTTAATTCTGCAAATGGATGTTTTAAGCTGTCTTAAAGTTTATTTGATTCTTGATTTTGACTATCATTGCTTTTTTGTCTTATTCTTATAGGACAAAAATCTTATATCATTTATAACTATTGCAAGCTGTTGTTTTTTTGGAAGTAGCTATTGTGTTTGAAGAGTAGCGTTGGTGATATGTTTTCATGTCGAAAAAAGGGAAAACATGTTAAAAGATATTTCAAATTATTAGCAGTTTAAATTTTATACATTTTTTTCAGCAATTCTTCTTATAACATTTCTTTACAAAATAGCTTACAAACTTAGAAAGTGAAAAAAAACTAATTGATTATATAATAAACCTAAAAATGTATACCTTATTCTACGTGTTTTTCTAATTTAATTATACATGTACATATTTTAAGCTATCCTAAAGTTGATTTGATTCTTGATTTTGGTAACTATTGATCTTAGCCTTTTTTCCCATTTTAACACATGTATATTTTTAGCTGTCAGAATGTTTTTTTCTATTTTTAATTTCTTTTCCTTTCTATTTTTGTATATGTCTTTGTACATATATTCAAAGATTCCTCATAAATTTGAAATGCTTTTTATGATCTATTTCTACATTCTCAGTTGTACTGAAGTTCCTTCAATCTCTTACCATACAATCTATTTCTGCATATGTATACCTTTATATGCATATATGCTTTTGGATGTAGACTTTATTTGTATATTTTTGAGTTACCCGGAAGTTTTCACTATTTTAGCATTTTTTCTTCTATTCAATACTTTTCCTTCTACAAATGTACAATTGAATTCTCCAAAAATACTCTCTGATTTGATTTCTTTATTCCTTTTTTTGTATTATCTTCATATATTTTTAAAAAGTAAAAGCTTTTTGTCATTCATAAATTATTCTTCCTAAACTGTTTCTACATTAAGTACAATTTTAATTAACAAATCTTTCTTTGGATTTTCAAATTTCTCACTACTATGTTTTCTCTTTTATTTTTACATTTGTATATTTCTAGTAGGGTCCTAAAATTTTGCATACGTGCCGAACATAAATAAATATTACCCGGCAATAGTTACCGGTAAAATTGGCCAGATCTTGATGCTAAGAAACTGGGTCAGGGTACTGTGTAATGAAACTCTTTTACCGGTTTCGAGTAATAACCGGGTAACAAAGTTCTGGGCAGGTATTAGGCAACTGCTGGGCACCCGGTGCATCTCTAGTTCTTAAATATTTAAATTACTATCTTATTCTTCGATTTTTATCTTCTACATTTTTAGGTATTCGCAATTCCTTCTATTTTGTTTTGCCTCATTCTATTTCTGCACGTATAGTTTCCCAAATGTTCTATCTATTCTTATTTTTTTTTACTCCATGTTTGCATTTGTATAATTTTAATTGCCCGAATTTTCCTACTGCTCTCAGATTTTTAAATTCTTTATTCCATTATATTCTTATTTATGTATATTATTAGATATTCGAAGATTCGCCCAATTCTTAAATTTTTCCTTCGATTCTATTTCTACATATGTATACTTTTATTTGTCGAAAGGTACTTTCAAAGAAAACGCTCAAAGCTCCAGTCCCAGAATTCTTGCATTTGAATAAATATATTACCCATACACTCTCCAAAGTTCTTCCATCCCCATACAGATAAGAAATCGCTGAAATTTCCATTTATTCATTGTATGGGAAAAATACAGATATAGTACCTCAGAAGAGTAATTCGATACTACCGCGATTTTCAAAGCATTCGATATCGAAAGTGTGAGAGAAAAATGAGCTCATCAAGTGAAATATATTTCATTCAAAGAAATTGGACGGGAAGAAATTGAAACTCTGATTCTATGCACCTGAGACTACCCTCTCCTCCTATACCCCTCTTCGCGATGAATTGAAGATAAGATTAATGAATATGAAGGGGATATCAGTTTTTCTCATTTTTCTAGTTGGACTTTGATTTCGTACGCGCGTGCCCATGAGTGACGTCATTTTTCACACGCTTCAAGAGTTACTGCCATTCTTTTTTTGCAATTTCAGGAGACTTATTTTTGGGTTGCAGTTACTGTCATCAAAAAGAAATGTAATAATTGCCATTGATTTGTGACAAACGGAATATCTAAATTAACATCATTTAACTGAACTATCGAAATAAAATATAAATATTTGTTTACTTGAAACTACCAATTAATGTATAAGTAAAATTCAACATAATAAAAATTTTAATCGGTAAGGTTATTTTAGAACAGTTATGTATGAGGTATATAATATCACAATCCCCGCGAGGTAAGGATCAGCTGATGTCGACAGCTGTCTTCTTCTGCCCACCTGAAATATAGAAATTGGTGCGTATTTCTAGTTTGTGATTGAAAAGTGTGCTTATTTCTGTTCTACTGCAAATTTAAATTAGTTTTGGTTTCAAAAAAATATTTTTTTTCCTGATGACAACACCAATTAATATTACTTCTTTAAAATTAGAGGTTTTTAAAACGGGCTTAATAACAAGCTTTATGTTTACGGCTTCAAGGGGGGCAAAAATAGTCAATTGAAAACGTCAGTTGATGACGTACTTTAAACCTGAATCTCGCGTCTACATTTTGCATGAAATACCGTTAAAAGTTAAATTCCTTAAAAAAAGTCTTTGTTTTATAAATAAAATATTCACATTTATGATGGGCACTAATTAATACTAATGTGTTCATAGCTTTTTCTAATGTTTCACTTAATATTATTTCTAATAGTAAATTTAATTATTATGAACTAATGTCTTTTTTTTTATGTATTTTTCAGTCATACAAAGTATTTTCATCAAAATGAACATTATCGGAATTAAAAATACTAATTATTTCAGCCATTTTCACTTCCAGTTATTTTAGAACAGCAATGGTGCGACTTTAAGCTATCTATCATCTTACCAAAATAAACTTGATTAAGTTGCGATCAATTATTCTCAAATAGACAGACGAAGATAATCTTGTAATTGGCTTACGAGGGAATGAAGTGAATCTGTTCCAGAAAGCTTCTTCATTCTCTTTAGTTTCAGCAAGCAGCTTACATGTACTAGATTGAATTGATATCGATACAAAAGGCGTACAACTAGCTGCGACATGCTGAAACAGCTATTGTCCCGAAATTTACATTAGCTAAATCTTCACTGATAAAATTTTTCACTCAAGAGGAAACTGATTAGGTAAGATATTTCAAACACTTCAGAAAAGGTATTACAATAGACAAGAAATGTTATAAAACAGTTTTCATGAGTAATATTTAGTCCTATGAAATAATACACGCACAAAAGGAAAACATAGATCTTATACTTGGGTTATGAAATTATTAGTAGAGTACTTATACTTTAAATTCATAATTTTATATTCGATGTTATGTAAACGTCAGTTCGAATACTTTAGGTTGCAATTTCGATACTCTGAATCATGCGAACTTCAATTTTAATTTTATAGATTCTTAATTGGATTCCTTATCCTTGGTATCATGATAAACTTTAATATTTACACTATAAATTCGATGACTTACAATTTAATGGTTTACACAGTAAATTTGATAATTTAGACTTGGTGACACTCACACTTACACTTGAATTCTTTGTACTCCATATCTGAATTTGTTACACTGTAAATTTGAATACATCTTACTATAACTTTAAACACTTCACACTATATGTTTGATATTTTTACAACTTTAATTTACGAATTATACTTAATAAACTTCTTACTTTACACTTGTAGGCGTATAAACTATAATATTTTACACTATTAGTATGATTAATTTGCACCTGGTATTAATCAAACTTTTGTCCGAATCATTGATATGAGCGTTGTTTCACCATACGTTGTTCATCTTTATGAGATAAATAAAACTATTGTTCGTATTTGTCCTTACACCTTTAAAATGCCAATCATCTCATATTATATTGCAAAATATTATTTTTATAGTGGGTTGTATCGTCTTATTTATGAAGATATTAACTCGCGATACGATTTTTTTCAATTACGTACATTACTAAATTTTATATTAAATATTTTTTTTCTGTTATATAAATTTTGTTATTGAGGAATTGTTTTTTACACAGAACAATGCTGATATGCTATTCACGTCTGGAAAATATTTCAAGCTAATCACTGCTCATACTTCCATATCTCTTACACGACAGCCAATATCGAGTGCTTGAATGTATGAGACGCATATTCACGGGTTCAGTAGTTTCAATTATGTGAACATAAATCAAAACTCTTTGGAGATTTTTCTTAATTTCAATGTTTAAATTTAGAATTAAATGCCCTCCGAACTCAATGAATAAGTAAAGTAGACAAAATTTACTGTAAAAAACGCATATAGGTATAAAAGTAAACCAAATATTGAAGCAGTTGTGTGTTTTCGCTGAAATAAACAAAGATTGTGTGCATGTGAGGCCGTCACATTGCCGTACTGCAAGTGAATTCTAGGTATGAAGAGGAAGTAGCAATATCCTTGAGCAATATTAAATGGAATATTGAAGATCAAACAGCTCTTTTCCACAATGGCATCACACTGCCGTTCTGCCCCTAGTATTCTATGCGTGAAGGCATCCATGACTGATATTAAATGGGACATTGAAGATCAAGAAGCATTACTCTGGATTGCTGCACAGTAGTGCTCTTTGCAGCCCTTCTTTACAAATCCATGACACTGCCAAGCTGCACGAGTATTCTAGGCATAAAAAGGCATCCATGATTAATACTAAACGGAATATTTAGGATCAAACAGCACTACTCAACAATGTTGTGCCATCAATATACAGCACACCGTTATCTCTATATCTGCAATCAAAGCAAATCAAACCGACAAAACGTGGTTTTGTGTAAGCATCATAATCCATACAAAGATATACAAGTAGAGGAAATAATAATATCATTCATTCAAGAACAAACTGTTCAATCTAGTTCCGAAGAGAAAGTAAGCACATCACACTCAGAGAAGTTTCTGCAACTCTACAATTGTACCATCAAGTTGCACATCAGCATATTTGGTCTCAGGAGAACTACAGGAATGAATGTATCATCCAGTTGTATCTCATTGATATATTTTTGGTTATGTGCGTTCTCATGCATGGTCTTTTAGCTCAATTTTTCACTCAATGAGGTAATGGTAGATATTCTTACGCTTTACGTTATTTTTCGTAAGCATATGAGAATCAATTCTATAAATTATCTCTACAATAATTTCTGAACAGTTGACAATTTTTTAAAGTGATTTAAACTTAAACAGGTTTGTTTTGTGAAAAAAATCTCCAAAGGTAAAATGTTTCTCGCCGCTCAAAACAACGGTCAGTTTTTTTTCCAGTAAAGTAATTGATATTTGTTGTGAGAAGGCATAAAAGGGATTTTTCTCCGTCTATGTAAGCAGCTATAGTACATAAGGGGAAAAAATTCCCCACTCAAGTCTAGATGTATAAAAGTAAGGCTAAAATATATGTTCTTCTCGGTTTTTACGATTCCCAAACGTCCGATTCAAATAATCTGGCGAAGATTTATGTACAAACGTTATAAGGAAAAGGTCTATAATAAATCATAGGTGCTTTTATTTTTCCCACCTTGAATAGGAAAAATAGAGCTGCATGCATGCAAAAAGATACTGAGTTACTTTCTCTGCAGCATCATATGCATCACTGGAGAATAAAAAAAATAAAAAAGCAACGTCCGGGCAATGAACAAGAGGCACAAAATGGCCGTGACTATGCAATGGACGCCTCAGATATTCCATTCCATAAACAGACTGTTACGTAATAGGATGGCGAAAAATGAGATGGAAGTTAAAGTTGATAACGCGGGATCGTTTGGAAAAGTGGAGAGAAAAATCCTTCTCTGCAAATGAAGCATGCTATGATAGAAGAATAGGTTTTCCGGCCTTTTTCTACTGTCTGATTTTATTTACTCTCTTATGTTTATTTCCTGGGATAAGTTCTTTTTCGTTTTCTTTTTTTTTTTTGTAATAGGGCGCAAAGATGTTTCGTCCTTTTATTTTGTTTGAAGCGACAGCTGGAATTTGGAGAAGTAGTTTTGGCTCAAGCCTAGTTGCCGAAAGCAAATGTGCTGCTGCTTCGATGGTAATGTTATTACTTTCAGAATTTAGAAACAAGTATTAAAGTTTTCAGTTCTTTTTCTTAAGAAAACAAGAAGTTATCTTGTAAAGTTTAGATTTTCTTAAAAAGAAATTTGATTGAACTACTGGTCAGTGCTTTGCCAGAACTGATTAAATATTTCAAAAAATGTTCCTTAAAAATTCTTCGAAGACTGTACTATTATAATTAAATTTAAAATGTGCCATTTTCTTTTGTTTTGCTCCTCAGCTGGTATTCAGTTTTTTTCATTTAATTACTTAAACATTAATTTTAACATCATTAAAAATTTATAAATGTACTTAATTAAACATTAATTTAAGTTTTATCTGACAAGGAAATGGCATCAAGTGTAAAAAAAACTTTATTCCAAACAAACATTTTCGTTGAGGTATTAAATTTAAATTCAGTCTGTTTGGCACAAAAATAACATTTGAAGAAAGATCCCCCCCCCTATAAATACATGGTTAATAAAATGAATAAAGATAAAGATTGAACTAATGCTGGTTTCGAACCTAGTTCCTTCACTCAGCACACCAGCGATTCTTCTTGCAAGTTTTTCCTTGCGTTAATGAAGAATTGACATTTTTGGTAAGCATTTTGGATTACTATTTGTGGGTTGAAACGATTTTTCAAAACGAAGACTTTGCTCTGAGATCGTTTTTATAATATATTTAGCATATTTTCAATAATAAATTCAAAAATATAAAAAATTGTGAAATGAGGTGAACAAAACAAAACTATTCAAGTTTAATTTAAGTTTTTCACCATGCAGAAGCAGAATAAAAGCGTATTATGGGACGATCTATGAAATAAATTTAAAAAGATAAGAAACTTCAACAAAAAGAGCAAAGCTATTACGTTTCCCAAACTGTTTAACATTTCACTTTGATAAAGAACTATAGTTTACCATTACTTCCTTTCCAGAAATCTTCTGTTTTAATTTCAGTTGCTTCATTACGCTATTTTGCGTCAGCATGACAAAAAGATCTCCCTATTCCTCTGTTTTCATTGCGACAATTTCGAATATACAGGATTCATCCACACATCCTATCTTGCACCAAACATTACCTAGCTTGATACCTACTACTACGCTTTTTGCAAAATATTTTATGGAGTGGTCGACAATTAAAAACAAAAGCTTTCTGATTTTTTAGTAGTTTCGCCGACATTTCAAAAGCCTCACCGCGAAAGAACTAGACTCCTTTGTAAGTTGAGAAAAAAACCATTGCGGTATAGCATTTGAGTAATCATCCGCGTTTGCGCATCATTCCGTTTTATTTCGTTATCAAATTGTACAAATATGTCTTCAAAACAATATAAAAGATTTTGAAGGTTAAACACGTCAGACAGAAATTTAAATCGTTCTAACTTTTATTACATATATCTTAGAATTATTAAAAAAAAAAGGTTTTAATTTTGTAGTCTTACTGAAATCCTTGACTTGGTGACATACACCGAAGAACCACAATTCTATGACCTCCCTGCTAATAACATGTAGGACCACCTTTAGCCTTAAAACTGCTAGCATCCGCCGTGGTATTGATTCCACAAGGTGCTGATAGGTAGTCTGAGGAATCTGGTACCAAGCGCTCACCAACTGGTCCTGCAATTCCCTCACATTGCGAGGGGATAGCGTGGCAGCACGAATTTGGTTTTCCTAGTAGGACCACAAATGCTCTATTGGATTAAGGTCAGGTGAATTTGGGGGCCAAGACATGACTTGAAAGTCACTGAAATGTTCCCCATCCATGACGATTCGACCCTTATGAAATGGTGTATTATCCAGTTGGTAAACACACCATCCCCCCCGCAAGAAAAACTGTTGCTATGAATGGGTGAACCTGGTCTGCAACTATGTTTAAGTAGCCTACAGACGTCAAGGATTGTTCTATGAGGATTATGGGTCCTAATGTGCCCCATGAAAACATTGTTCCTGGGCGAGAAACCATGGAAACCTGGGCGAGCCCATTGTTATAGATGGAGGGTGATCATAATGTAATGGCTCTTCGGTGTATTTCAATGAATATGGAGAAGATTCGTTTTTGAAAAAGAAACAACTATATCACATAGCAAGAGTTTTGGATTTGGTAGGATCACTGAAAATGTCTCGTCTTAACAAATCAAACGCGGGACAAACAATTTTTATTTTTGTTCAAACAAAAATCGTCAGCAGGAAACAATATCTATGATTCTTTCATCAGGTTCTTTAAATGCAAACAGAAAGTAATATTTAAATATGATGCAACTCTCTAATTATACGTGAAAAAAAACAATCGTTTTTATTCACTAAGTTTTGTTTACCTCATTTCGCACGCATATATACATCCATACGCCAAAAAATAAGCTTAGCAAGTGCTAAAAAATTTACCAAAAGGCGTAGAAAGTTGGCTACCCTGCAAATGAAATGTTTTGATGCGTTAAAACACAGTTTCAAAAGAACGATTTTATTCAGATTTAGGCAGGGAATTTTGTACCAGCCTATATCGAGTTTGATACGAAAGTAACTAATCCAGATATTCAGAATAGTAGGAGTCATGTCACATCAAAAGATGCACTGAACTTAAAAACAGTGTCTGAGTTTCCACTTTTGTCATGAGTTTCAGGAGTAACAAAGCGATTTTTTTTTACACTGAACAGCTCTATTCTTCCGAAGTAAATATTGGCAAATAGGAGTGATTATAATTAAAAATGGAAGTGATATGAATAGTGATAACAGATAATGTTAAATGTTATGAATGTAGTGGGTAACAAAAATTTTAGGAATAGTGATAAAGGGTAACGGAAATGCTAGGAGTAGGAATAACAGTAACAACAGCTGTGTCAAAAATCTGCAGACAATACCGTACATGAAATTAAAAAAAAAAAAAGAAAACGATGCACTGATAAAAACACGCTCAACTTCAAAAAGCTAATAGTGTTCAGAGTGCAAAATAAAAACGAAACAATCGAATAACTTTTAATCTAATGATTGGGTTTGCAGAAATTATTAGGGTTAAATATGTTTATGAATTAGTACAGACAAGTTATGACATTTGACGCACAAGCACACACCTTTCCCGAATGTAAACTTTTTTTAACGACTTCTTATTTTTTTCCCTCAAAATGTGACGGATATCCGTAAGTTTGAAAATATAATTCCTAATTTTAATCAGGGAAACTGTCAAAAGTTATTTAAAATTATTTGTTAGGTGTTTTTTTCAGATCTATTAAACTTTTCAAGTGCATAAAAAACAAGAAAAAGCTTTCCCCCTATTATAGTAACATTTATGTATTTAATCCTTTCAAAAATATTTAACTATAAATATTAATTAATTTTTATCACATAATTTTTATTACATAATTCATAATAACCATTAAGAAATTTTGAAATTATCGCAAATCTATATCAAATATATCAAATCCTGAAAAAACTTGTAACACTGATTTTACCGCTATAATACAAATAATTTTATTTTGGACATTGTAACTTTGTTTTAGCACTGTATTCGCAATCATAATTCACAATTTACTGCATTACATATTTTTAAAAAATATATTGCTTTAAATAAACATTATTACAGTACTTTTTTATGTTTAAAAATTTCCGAAAGGAAAATAAAGGCAAAGGAAGAATACTAAGGAAATACATACTTCTCAAAAAAGTATAGGGTAAGCCTCAAAAATAAATGGACGAATAAATGCGCATGTTTATGAAACAGATCTGGCAGCTAGAAAGAATGAAATTCAGAACAGGAGGAAAAGATCGTCTGCCAAGGTAAAATATACGATACAGGTAGAAAATATTATTCTTTTTTGCTAGCAAAAGAAGAGCCTGCTGGATATGGTTTCCGAATATCGTTTAGAAAAAAAAGGGAGAAAACAGAAATGAAGAAAAATGGAAGTAATAAAAAAAGTATGAAATATGATTTCTTTTGCCTTAAACCTCTGTCAGAATTCACCTGTTTTTTTTCCTTCAACAATTTTTATAAGTTTAACTATTTTGAAAAAAAAAAATAGGAACACTTTCTTTCCTTTTTTTGCTAGTTTATTTATGTGTTTTGAAATGTGAAAGATATAAATGTCATGTCCAGCGCTGCATGGGTTTACATTACAATTTTAAAATTTCGACTTTCCATCTATACGAAATGAAATTTTTTTTAAAAAGAATGAAATATGTAGTTAGATTGTAACTCTTGGCTAAAATAGTATGTTAGCGAAATTGTGAATAAAAAACATTCTAAACTCTAGATTTTTTTACATTGTGTAGAGCAGTTAGAAGCTTAAGGGTATGGGTACTACACAACGAGCAGGTGATGTTACATTGCATAATTTACAAGCATTTAGTAGCTTAGAATTTCAGTCGTAATTAATAATTCACTAATACTGCAAGCTAGGTCTGAATTTTTAGTAACTTCTATTCGTAGTATGCCATGGTTGCCAGTAACAGATTGATGTTGTTATTGTTAGTTTGCATAACGAAACAGCGTGCAGTAATTCAATTTCAAAGGCAGCAGAATTGCTTAAAAGAATTCCGTAACGAATGCGATTAATACACTAAATAATTATTATAAGGAAATTATTGTCATTGATATTAAAGTTGTTAATTTGGAATTTCAGCTGTAATTTGAATTATCAATAATAGGCTGGTGTTGTCATTATTACCTAGCATTATGTAGTAGCATACAGTAATTTACAATTTTACATGCAATAAAATTGCTTAACAGCATTTCCTAACCAATGCTATCGATCTTTTAAATAATTATAATAAGGCAATTATTGTTGTTGAAATTAGAATTTTTAATTCAGAATTTCAGCTGTAATTCAATAATGCACTCATGTTGCCAGCAAGGCTTACATTTACAGCGACTTCTATTCATAGTATGCCTTGGTTGCTAGTATTAGATTGATGTTGTTATTGTTACTTCGCATAATGAAACAGCATGCAGTAATTTACAATTTTTAAGGCAATAGAATTGTATAAAAGAATTCCCTAGAGACTGTGATTAATCCATTAAATAATTATCTTAAGGAAATTATTGTTGTTGAAATTAGAATTTCAACTGTAATTCAATAATGCACTCATGTTTGCCAGCAAGGCCTACATTTATAGCGATTTCTATTCATAGTATGCCTTGGTTGCCAGTATTAGATTGATGTTGTTATTGTTACTTTGCATAATGAAACAGCATGCAGTAATTTACAATTTTAAAGGCAATAGAATTGTATAAAAGAATTCCCTAGAGACTGTGATTAATCTATTAAATAATTATCTTAAGAAAATTATCGTTGTTGAAATTAGAATTTTTAATTTAGAATTTCAACTGTAATTCAATAATGCACTCATGTTTGCCAGCAAGGCCTACATTTATAGCAACTTCTATTCGTAGTATACCTTGGTTGTCAGTATTAGATTGGTGTTGTTATTGTTACTTCGCATAATGAAACAGCATGCAGTGATTTACAATTTTAAAGGCAATAGAATTGTATAAAATAATTCCCTAGAGACTGTGATTAATCCATTAAATAATTATCTTAAGGAAATTATTGTTGTTGAAATCGGAATTTTTAATTCAGAATTTCAACTGTAATCTAATAATATACTAGTGTTGTCAATAATAGGCTAGTGTTGCTATTATTACCTAACATTATCTAGCAGCCTACAGTAATTTACAATTTATTTTACTAACTATAAAATTGTGTAGCTGTATTCCGTAATTAATGCGCTAGTGTTGTCAATAAGACTAGTGTTGTTATTGTTTCATTGCATATTTTAAAAACATACAACAATTTATAAATTCAGAAGCAATACAATTATTCAAAAGCATTACATAGAGAATGGGACTGATATCTTAAAAATTATTATAAGGCAATTATTTTTTGTATGAAAAATTATACTTTTTTCTCGCATAAACAACAATAATTGTTGCACAGTATTATTAACAATGATTAAAATTAGGAAGCAAAATCATTGAATATCTTAATCCCTAGTATTTTTTCTTCTACATAAATAACGTCTAGATAAGAAAATTGCAAAAAACCATTATAATAAGAAATATGCTTCAAAATACAAACACATTTTTTTTCTGTGAAATCATTTAATTGGAGTGAAAGAATAGGATTAAACAACAATTTATTTAAAGCACCAAAATTTTATCATGTTCATAAAGTCGTATGTTTCAGACAATGCTCGTTCAGTTAAATACTAAGCTTACGTGCTTAAGTGTAAGCATACTTTAATTTAACTATCGACTTGAGCTTTGATAGTTTTTAGAACAGAAACGATCTAATAATTAATTTGTATCCCTATCGCAAATATTTTAAAATTTTGAATTTTCACTAGTAGTACAAATATTTTTCTCTCGGAACTTAATCCTATTAATCCTTGAAAGCTTTGGTAAGTTTCATTTCTAATGTATTTTGTTCTTCACTCATACAATAAAAAAGGCATTTAAAGCTTTTATTCCGAATAAAAATACAAATTTAAATCTGATTGTGCTTCAATAACAAGAAAATATCATTAAATGTAACAGTGCAAAGGTTTAAACTACATTTGAATAAATTTAATGAAAATTTAGTAAACAAATAATAATCTAAAAGATCTTGCAGACAAACGTATTTTGAGCACGGAGTTTAAATATTTGAATCATAAAGGCACTACTTTAACCCTCATACCTACTCGTAAAAACTCTCTGTAGCATTTGTTCTTCTCGTCTATAAGAACACATGAGCTTTGAAGGGCAATAGGAAATTTGAATGGCAAAAAAGAATTAAGTGAGTTACATTGAATGGTCCCATGAGTTTTGAAGGAAGA
This sequence comes from Parasteatoda tepidariorum, assembly GCF_982258835.1. NCBI lineage: Eukaryota > Metazoa > Arthropoda > Arachnida > Araneae > Theridiidae > Parasteatoda > Parasteatoda tepidariorum. The sequence goes on from NC_141756.1 coordinate 69,098,806, forward strand.
AAGGGGTAATGTGAACTACATTGAATGGTCGCATGAGTTTTGAAGGGTGAAAGGGGTAACGTGAGCTACATTGAATGGTCCCATAAGTTTTGAAGGGTGAAAGGGGTAACGTGAGCTACATTGAATGGTCACACGAGTTTTGAAGGGTAAAAGGGGTAACGTGAGCTACATTGAATGGTCACATGAGTTTTGAAGGGTGAAAGGGGTAACGTGAGCTACTTAGAAGGGTAATGTGAGACTTGAAGGGGAGAAAGAGCAAATTTTTAGCATAATTTTTTATATAAATAAACTAAATGACCCTTAAACCACCACGGGGGACAGAACCTAGGTTCATGATGACAATGACAGCTCAAAGTCTTAACACTTGTGCCATCACAGCTATATTCAATATTGCTTGAATCTTAATGTTTTATCTTTTATTTATTTATTTATTTCGAACAGTAATTGGAATAACTGATATTAGATATAAATATATAAATTGAAGAATGAACGAAAAATATTTGAATGATCAAAATAATTAGCTCTCTTTAAATTATTATTTCTTGAAACTACTCCACCGATTTCTTTTAAAAAGTTTATATTTGCGCGTAAATGATGCGAAAATATATAAGAAAAACTTATGTTGTGTTCTATATATTAAAAAGATCAGACAATTTTAACAGTTATTATTTGAAATTTAATAAAATTTATAGTCATAAAATTTAATAAAAATCATGCAGTTGGACAAGTGACGTCATCCTTGGTAAATCGTGGCATTCGTCGATTCAGAAACAAATCAGGTTCAAAGCATACGCGTGACGTCACTTTCAAGTATCCAGTTAAATCTGATTTAAATCTGGTTAGACATAATTACTTCACTTCTTATCGAGTTGGAAGTACTCAATTCAAATTTGTTTATGCAAAAACCTGTATTTACGTTAATTCATATTTTAAAATTATTGCAAAATTTCATAATATTATATGTAATAATCAAATACATTTGCACAGAAATTTTTTTATTTAATGTATGTTTAATAGTTTAAATTTAGTTTATTAAAAAAATTCTAATTTTTATACTCACTATATCATATCACCGCAGTTATACTAACTATATATATAACTATATCATCACAAAATGAAAAAACCATTATAGCGCATTTACTCCTTTCTCAAGAATAAAAATATACATTGTTTCAAAGCGGTTATGTTCTTTTAAAACTCAAGTGACAGTGATAGATTAGATAGAAAAATGTCTTTCTATTTGCATAAGGAACAAAAAATATAAAATGCTTTATTATATACAGAGTAACTGACTTCGACATTTCAAGAAAATGAATTCTAACAAGTTATGAACATTATGCATGATGAATGAATTCAAATCGCATAAATCACATGTAGCATTAAGACATTAACAATTGTTTTAAGATCTTTCTAAAGAATAGGACATTTAAAGCTATTTTATAAACCAGTAGTTTATGAATTCGCACTTTTACGTTACATTCTATACGCTCCCGTTACGTAAGATTTGAAGTAATTGCGCATGCGCTTCTGATGTTAGTGATTCGCGCTTTATTAGACTTCGTGCTTTATTAGAATTATTACATCACTTCTAATCACTTAAATGTTAAGTAAATTAATTTTTGATTAATTTTATTACTCTTTAGAAATCCTTTAAAAAATATGCAATACACTTTCTTAGAAAACGTCACTTAAAATATGAAAGTTAGTATTGTATTCCAAAATTCGTAGGTTATTTGTCGTATATATTAATGTCAGCGCGCATCACACTTTTTTGTTGACTAAGGGAAAAAAATATAGTTTTTTTTATAAATTTTTTATCTCGAAAACATTATGGTGTTTTTTTTCACTATTAGCTGCTCTCGATGAAAATACCAATGTCATTAGATTGAAACTCAAGACTTAATTATAATTGTTTATTTACAAATTACTCTAAGTAAGACGCAAGGAATTTAATTTTAAAATAATTAATTCTAAAATGCAATTTAAAAGCAAAACTCGAGAGAATATCACTTAAACAAATACTTATTTGAATTTTTAGGTAATTATTATTCATTTAGTCTTTAATTGGTAAAAATTTAAGAGAATAATTATTTTCTCAAAATAGCATCATTTTAAAAGCATTATTTAAAACACTTAACTCAAGAGATTTAATCAAGACCTAGAATGTATACTGCTGCATTTACTGGAGTACATTAAATTAATCTTTGATCACAGAAAGCTTAATTTCAGAAATAATATTTATCAGATATAATAATAATTTATTTTAATATACAACATTTTTTGAATTGTTAAAAATCAAATCATAACTTTTAATTTCAGAATGAGAGTTATTAAATAGTTATAAGTCATGAATTTTAAGTGTAAAATTTTCGGGAAAAACGACAAAATATGAAAATTAACGAAAAGATGCCAACTTTAATAAAATTGCCCACTTCCACAATAATTTTATAAAATTTCTTAATCCATTTTCATAATAATTCTATAAAAAATTTTACATTTTCAAATTTAAATTTTTTTTTCTTACACAATTTAATCCGTTGCGTAATTGAGCTTACAAACGAGAATTGTGTATTTTTATTTACATTATTGGGTAGACGACAACAATCAAGTTTTTTTCTTTGTATATTAAAAAATCTGTTTTGGATATTCAAATTTACGTAACATTTTGCTCAGCTGCGTAAAAAAAAATTCTTATCATAAAGGTAACGGTAAAAAACTTGAAATCATAAAGGTAAATATACACATGGGAATAAATATACACAGGGAGTTACATGAAATAAAAAAACAACAACATTCGATTATTAATAAAAATTATTAACTGTTCAAGAAATATTAAATGTTGAACTTGTCGTGAAAAACATCATATGGGCCTCTCTCCACTGCAGACTTTAGAAATACAACTATTGCGGAGTAAAAATTTGACATATTGGTAGTTTTTTTGTGTGTATAATTTGACATACTGGTAATAATAATTGTAATCGAAAATACCATCCTACAGACCACATTAAAGCAACCACTGAATTGAAATTCATCGTATTAAACGGGACATACTGGTAATATTAATTGTATTCGAAAATACCATCCTACAGACCACATTAAAGCAACCATTGAATTGAAATTCATCGTATTAAACGGGACATACTGGTAATATTAATTGTAATCGAAAATACCATCCTACAGACCACATTAAAGCAACCATTGAATTGAAATTCATCGTATTAAACGGGACATACTGATAATATTAATTGTAATCGAAAATACCATCCTACAGACCACATTAAAGCAACCACTGAATTGAAATTCATCGTATTAAACGGGACATACTGGTAATATTAATTGTAATCGAAAATACCATCCTACAGACCACATTAAAGCAACCACTGAATTGAAATTCATCGTATTAAACGGGACATACTGGTAATATTAATTGTAATCGAAAATACCATCCTACAGACCACATTAAAGCAACCACTGAATTGAAATTCATCGTATTAAACGGGACATACTGGTAATATTAATTGTAATCGAAAATACCATCCTACAGACCACATTAAAGCAACCATTGAATTGAAATTCATCGTATTAAACGGGACATACTGGTAATATTAATTGTAATCGAAAATACCATCCTACAGACCACATTAAAGCAACCACTGAATTGAAATTCATCGTATTAAACGGGACATACTGGTAATATTAATTGTAATCGAAAATACCATCCTACAGACCACATTAAAGCAACCACTGAATTGAAATTCATCGTATTAAACGGGACATACTGGTAATATTAATTGTAATCGAAAATACCATCCTACAGATCACATTAAAGCAACCATTGAATTGAAATTCATCGTATTAAACGGGACATACTGGTAATATTAATTGTAATCGAAAATACCATCCTACAGACCACATTAAAGCAACCATTGAATTGAAATTCATCGTATTAAACGGGACATACTGGTAATATTAATTGTATTCGAAAATACCATCCTACAGATCACATTAAAGCAACCACTGAATTGAAAAATTCATCGTATTAAATGGGCAAATTTTATTTACAAACTTACCAAGAATGTTTATTTATTTATTCATTTCTGAAAAATTCTATTACCTCTGAAAAGTATTGCAATTTTTGCTGATTTTTATCAGAAAATATTTCTTTCTTTTTTGATTTAACTAATGATTATTTATCTATTGTTGTACGAAATTTTATTTAACTCTCTCTAGCAATGGCCTTATGTTTTTGATTTTAATTATGACATAAATAAAAATATCTTCTCCTTTTTATTCACTTTGAAAGGTAGATTTTATAAAAATATATTTTATTATTTATCCCTAAATTTTAAGTTTAAAAAATAATATCTGATTAAAAGAACCTGGTCAGTTACCAAAATATTTTCCCCAGACCCTTTTATACTATACTTCATTCGCACATGTTCAATACACCTTAACTACTACAGTTAAACACGTGGAATTCAATTTTAACTCTGGACTACATAATCAATAGCGTTGTGGACCTAAGTCTCTCTGGTTTCATTGAAATGTCTACAACAACCGCAAATCTTTCGTGGTACCAACCTATGTATCGCTGAATGTTGTAGGCGTAATTAACGGCGACGTTTGTATAAGCAACCCCCTTCTCCCACACTCAAAAGCTAGTGGCGTTTTGGAATAGCTACTCAGCTAGCATTAACCGCCACTGCAATTCAGGAAGAACGCAGGTGCTTTCTCCGACATATCGATCCCTCTGGCCAATCAGATTATGGGGACAGTCAATACCCGAAATGCTTTTGGCATTATGGAGTTGGATTCTCTTGTCGATATATAGCTTTGGAGGATTTTCTAAGTGCATAATATTTTCCTTGAAGTGAGAGCTATAAGAGTACTAACTCTATTAGCAGAAAAAGAATTAAAGCGAGTATTGTTTATCGTCAGATTTAACAATTGATTAAATTGTTTGATAGGTTTGGTTATCAATAACTCATGATAATTTGGTCACTTTTCTAATCATTTACAATTCAGGTAATTTTCATTTTAAGTTATTTATGGATGGTCATAAGGTTATGGCATTTTATTATTGGTTTTTCAAAACAATTCCAGTACATGAAATAACACATTTTACCATTGTATTTCAGTTAATGTTATACAGATATATGCAGGCTTGTTAGCTCAATGTATAGAGCGGATTATAAACCCTTGTCAATGGGAAGAACATATACCACAAAACATAACTGGAACAGAGTGGAACCTCTTAATTGTTTCGTTTTTAATATAAATATTTGTCTCATTTTGAGATGATCACCGAAGCCATGAAAGAGGTTTAATAGGTTCTGTAACGAAACGATCGCCGACCAGCCTGTGTAGGGGACAGGGAACTGTCCTTGCATCAGAAAGGTTCTGGGTTCGAATTTCGGGCAAGACATGGATGTTTCTTTCTCTCTGTGTGTGTTCTATGTCCTTTCTCCTTTGTGTGTGAATGTGACTCGCCCTATAAACGGGTTGTGGCTGTGTGAATGGCGTGGCAGAAGTCGAATTTCTGGCCATAGATGGCGCCACTGAAACACAGGAATAATCGCACCCCCACTGCCTAAAACAGGCATACGACAAACAAAAAAAAAAAAACAAAAAAAAATAAACTGAACGATCTCTGCTTTGTGTATGCTTGAGTGACGGAAATTTTAGCCTGTTTCAGAATCGCTTGTTTATATTCACGGCAAAGCTGAGGCAAATATTTGCCTTTTGACTATAAGATCAATTGAGAGTTAACTAAGCTACGTCACAAAATGAAAGGTTGACTTGTTGCCGATTTCGAGGAGGACAGCATGAAGATTCATAGAAGGTTATGACGGGATTCGAATCGGCTACTGAGTGTTTGGGGGATGGAAAATATCCTTCGCAAACGAATATGCCTCTGAAGTTTAGCAAACAATATGATATCTCTATTTTTGAAGAATTTGTAACAATTGCATGTAAATAAAAAGCCGAACGTGAGAAGCACAGTCATAGTAATTTTCAGTAAATGAAATTTAAATTTCTAATAGGAAATAAAGAATCCGAGATGCCTTTATTTCTTGTTTACAAGCTTTTATTTAGGGAAATTCCTTAACACTCTTTTTAAATATTTGTATAACGGTATTCGCTCTTATGGAGTTTTATTATTATTATTTTATTATTTTGGCAGATGAGAAACTTTCTGGGGTAGATTATTCATAGGTTAAGGAATCTTCCTGTGCTCTTATAATACTCTACGATTATGTCTTTAAGGTAAATAAATTGTTATAGGTATTTCTTTTTTTTTCGATTCTGACTTGTTCGGAGCCTGGCTTCTCACTTGACAAAGACGATATTTTGAGTTCTTCATAGACGAATAAAATAGTGTTGGCGTTTTCGCGGGAAAAATATTATTGTATTTAATTAAAATTTATTAAAATATCTGGTGGGGAAGAAAATCTATCGAATAAATTATTTGGTTGCATTTACCTTGCTCGGAGAACAGCTTAACTTTTGACAAGGTTAAACATTGTAAAAGAACGTTGTAACAGGCGAATTTATTCATTCTAAAATAACAGATAACTTTCAGTTTTTCGTTGAAAAATAAAATGGTTAAAAATAAAATGCCGAAAATAGAATGGTGAAAAATAAAATAAATAACACATGTGGCTATTGGCGAAATGAACGGAGATTGTATTCTTAAATAAAGCTAAAATAAGACATTTCGTTAAAAAAAAATCTCAAATATTTTCTGAAATATCACTTAAAACTTGCAAAACAAGCCATTTTCGCTATCAACTTAGAGAGTGTCAGTAATCTCAACATTGAAATATCTAATGCCTCTATGTCTAAAGTTTTACAGTGAGCAGTAGTGGTTTTGTATCATGAGAAAGTTTGCAAAGTAAATTTGGAGATTTGTGGTGTAGAACTATATATTTTTACTATTACTACTATTTAAGGTAGCAAGATACTTTTTAAGATTTAACAGCTTTGAGATATATCCCTTTTCAGAACAGCTAATATCTCTTCGATTTTTTTCAAAAGTAAATTTTCATATACTGTTACGATTAGGGACAACTTGGATTGAATGCCGTGTTTGTTGAAAAGCCAAGTTCAAATGACATTACTTACTTACGTTAATGAAGGTAAATGATATTATGAGCGAAAATGGTGCACAAACCAAAAAAAAAGGGATAAATTACAAGTAAATAAATAAATAAATAAAAATCTATTATATATAATTCTCTTACGTGGCTCCCAAATTTTGGTTGTATTTCTTTTCCGCCGGTGGCAACGTTTGCTTTGTTTTGAAAACAAAGCATTCTGCCTTTTAATGATGTGTTTCTGATCTAATATATATAATTCTCTTACGTGGCTCCCATATTTTGACTGAAGTACTTTACAACTAAATAAGATTCTTTTCACAACAGTTAAATGTTTACTTTATTTTCTTTATTCATAGAGAAAACAGTCGGCAAAGAATTCTGTTAGGTTAAAAAACATTTCGCTAAAAAAATAGCGAATTCTAAAAGAAATAAAAATAAACAACTTAAAAAATAAAAATGCTGTTGCCAGCCATAGAATTTTTTGTAAGTTAACTTAGCAACATAAATCAAAATGACATCGAAGCGCAACTAGATCAAAATTATGATACCTGAGCGCTTGACGTAACAAATCCTTCAATTCTAAAAGTTTTGTATCGCCAAATGTCCAAATTAACAATTGTGCTCTTAAAGAAATTCTATAAAAAGTTTTAAATAAACAACCTACTTCTACAACTGCTTCTTGAAGAACTTGGCTCATTGATTAAAAATATTGTTTTAATTTTACAGCACTAACTTTACTTCTACTTTCATTATTGCTATGACCCTCTTTCATTACATTTTACAAATTCATGCTAAATTTGAGGATTTTAAGTTGTTTTGTGGTTGAATACTGACATTTAGAAATGTGTACATAAAAAAAATAATATTTAAAGGTTAAGAGTTGCCTCAGAAAAATTTGAATTGTTGACATTGAACTTAACAATGGAAACAATCGTTTTTGTGAAAAACTGAATTCTATTGTTGACATCAAAACTAAAAATTTTGTGTTTCAACTTTACTACCTTAATTTATACTTTAGAATTGCCTCGGAGAAATTTGAATTGTTAGCACTGACTTAAACAAAAAGTTTTATTTTAACTGACAAATACTATATTATAATTTTAACTTTTTCTATGACTATACTCATTTTCTTACTATTTTCTTTGTTTTTTATACATTATATTTTTTTGTGATAAAATAAAAAACTTATAGTTGCTCTGCTTCTGAACACTTATGAAAACACAAAATGATGGGCTTCATCAACAATCAAAAATATATACATTTATTTTACTAAATTCCATATTATTAAGGTGGCGCCCTTCAGAGAATTAAAAATACAAAATTATCTTCATCAAAGCCGATGCTTTACATCCGGCGTTCAGTGGCAGACTACTATTTCATATTGTTTTACAACATATGACTTTAACCCTCTGGTGGGAAAGACTTTAAAACAAAACTTACAGCAGTTACTTTTCTCAACAATTGAAAGTTAGAATAGTGTAATTAAGAAAAATATGTGATCTGTTTGCAATTTCAAATTAATATTGAAATGTACAGGTTTAGAATTTTCTACAGTGAAAAGTTTTCGGAACTTCAGTATTCAAAAAATTATACAGAAACTAGACGTTAAGAACGTATCCAATGAGCGAGCAAAGCGAGCATTGGATTGCGAAGCAATCCGAAATGAACTGAGAAAGCAGTTCCGGGGGTTGGTGAGCGCCAGCGAGCAGGGGGCGAAGCCTCCTAGTAATAAATAATAAATAAAAGGAAAGATGATCACTTGAGCGTTTGGTTTCTGCCAATTCTGAATTGAAAAAGGCAAGTACCCTGAAATTCCCAGACGTACGCTACCCAGATATCAGTGTAATAAGGTTGATTTTAGTGTCCGCAATAACTTTTATCACAATTTTCCAACAAGGTTTATAAATTATTAGCAAATAATCCACGCAAGCTTGAAAAAATGCTAAGTTTAATTATGATGTTTTAAGCACATTAAAATTCGTATTCATCTTACAATTTTTTTTTTACCCTTTTATACCAAAATTGAATCTGCTTTTACAAAACAAGGCTACAAAAATTTTCTGAAATCGAGGATGAATTATGATTGGCGAATCAAAAGTAGAAAGCTTTCCAAAACCGAGGATAAATTCACCTTCTCAAGATTTATTTTAGATTTTATAGCCATCACTGAAACAAGGTTTATTTGCACAGGCTTCGATATAACTTTAAAGGAGAAGGTTGGCAGAATCCCACAGAAACAAAATATTACATTTAGGAGCCTGGTCAAAGCTAGAATGCAAAAAAAAGAGGTGAAAACAAGATTTACATTACCTGTAAATAAGTTTTAAAAAAAACAATATTTAGATTTTTTTAACGGCTTTTGCATACCTTTATTCAATTCTTAAGGCAACAAGTTTTGCATACTAATATTTTTACTGGATTTAAAAAATGAAAATAAAACGCTTGCCGTAAGATTGCACGCTATCTGGGTAGGTGTTTGAACTCTCTATAACTAGAAAAACTACATCATCAAACTTCACCTGATATCATAAATATTTTCATTCAAGACGGTTGGACATTTTTGAAAAATTTGCAAAACATGTTCAAAAATAAATTAAAATCAAAAAACAATATATAAATTTTTTCGAATGAAAATTTTCAACGAATTTTCGGCATGATCTAATGAGATATGTTACGTATATAAATTTGATTGAATGTAATCTAGTAAGTTCCCTCTTATATAACAGCTATAGGCTAGTTTTCTAATCAGGTAATAAAAAATTTCAGTGTTAGATAGCGTCACACTAACAAAATATGTTTCTGAGCTATAGTTTACGAATATTTTTTAATATTTATTTTTTAATATTTTCCTTGGGGAAAACCTTCGAAGAAGCATTATATAATGAGAAAATATAAATATAAGCATAAAAGCGATTAACATCACCAATATCATAGCAATAGTATATTTTTAAAAGGTGTTTTTTTAATACTTCAGTTGCTAAAACAGAGCCATGGTGGCTTAGGGGATAGAGCACTTGCCTCACTATCAAGTGCCACAGGTTCGAATCCCAGCGATGGCTAATCGATACGAATTTTGCATCCGCCTCGCACCAACCACAGTGTTGACACAAAATATTATCAGTAGAAGACGGATCAGGACTTGATTCAAAAGTTACCTTGTCTTCTGGATTGGGTTCAATACGAGGCTACGGAGTTGAATATTTGTAGTTGAAAACTCAAATTTTGGTCGGTGGTCCAACAACGGGTATAAAATAAAATTCCAAGTTTTTTATTTTTAGTTACGTATTTTATTTATTTTTTATTCATTTTTTATCTATTAATTTTTTTGAATGTATAATAATATACGTAAGTCTTGAAATTAAAATATTCCTTCGAAACTAATATTAATTGATTTGTTTCTTTTTTTAATTTATTGCGCACGAAGAATTTTGCTCTTTAAACTGAAATTTCCATGAGCATAGCTTTTCTTTGACCAATATCTTAAATTTCCGTAATTGCTTAAATTTAACGTCTTACAGATAGTTTGCAAATAATCAGGAAGACATATATTAATTTTTCTCCATATTGATATAATATTGCTAGGAAATAAATATTTATAAAATTATTAAATAAATACATAAAAAACAGCAACAAGGAAAAATATTAAACAGAAATAATAACAAATACAACAAAACGGTAACAACAAAAGCATAAACAGAAATAGTATTAAGTATATCTAAATAGTAACAGAAGTAAATAGAGTTAAACAGCTTTAACAGTAAATAGAATTCAGTAGAAGCAACAAAGAATGAATTAATAACAATGAAACAGAGGTAACAGTGAGTGGAATTAAGCAGTAATAGAAGTAAGTATAATTAAAAATTAATATTAATGATTAATTAAGCTGATCAGTAATGCAAGTAAAAAAAAAGAACAATCTGTAATAATAGTAAATAGAGTTAAATAGTTCTTTAGAATGAAAAAACTTCATTTCTTTTCAAAATTATAACGATAGAAAATGTCTAATAAAAAGTGTATTAGTGATAATAGTTAATAAAAATATGTAGAAATAACAGTATAATATCAGTAAAAACGAAATAATTGTTAATATACGTTAGAAACAACAGCAATATCAAAAGTTTGAAAGAAAAAATGTTGAGTGATAATGAATAGTGATATTAAAATACAATTTTATGCAGTAAAATATTTTTAAATATTTCCTGTTACAAAAATTGAGTACGTTTTTTTCTTTATTTGTAAGCAGAATCTTGCAGTTAACCATACTTTTAATACTATTGATCTTTTTCCCCATAATACTGTGTTATAGATAGAAGTATCTGTGCACACTTAAAATTCAGCAAATCGAAGCGTTTCCAACGGTTCCAAAAGATTTCAAATTCAAATTATTTCATCGAAACGAAAGCTTCAAGTTACCAACAGATCAAAAGCTTCAATAGGAAAATAAGAAACTTTTTTTTAACTTCAATTCAAAACAGAAATCGTCTATTTCAAAAATTTAACTTTCAAAACAGATGAATTTAAAAAGAGTTTTTCGGGTATCGAATTCGAAAATGAAACAGAAAAATTCTAATCCAAGCAGTAAACTACAAAGAATAAAAGGGGTAAAAAAGTAAAGAAGAAAAAATTCAGAAAAGTTAAACGAAAAAAGAATTCAGTGCACTTTAGAAACGGAAACAAATTTACCCCGTCTTTTTACAACAATACATAACTAAAACGCAGCGTAATCCTAGAAAGTTATTTCTTACTTTGCATCAGCTGGCTTTTTCGAGAAATGGCGTTAATGTAAGTTACATACAAATTTATGTTAGAAAGAATATCTTAGATAAGCATTGCCATTTTCAATTTCCAAACTTCGCCTGACAAAATCTGTTATTATCTTCAAAAGTGTTTGAGTTAAATAAAAAGCAAAGAAAAGAAGAAGTAGACTCCCAAAAATTGTAAGAAACCAACAAATTTAAAATTCGAAGCATTTTTTCCCCCGCCTGATCTTTCAATGCACTTCCAATAAATACAATAAAGTGTTTTTTTTCCCTCGAAAATGGCAACACCAATTTATTTTTCAATGAAAAACTCAAAATTATCGTCTGTCATTTCAGAATGAATAAAATCGTCTGTCTTTCTTTTACAGTGTTTAACTTTGTTAAAAGATAAGCCAGTCTCCGAGCAATGTAGATGCAACCAGCTTATTTAAAATTCGATAGATTTTCTTCCCCACCTGATCTTTTAAAGCACTTCCAATCAATACTATTTTTTTCCTCAAGGAAATGGCAACACCATTTCATTTTTCTATGAAAAACTCAAAATTATCGTCTGTCATTTTAGAAAGAATAAAATCGTCTGTCCTTCTTTTACAGTGTTTAACTTTGTCAAATGATAAGCTGGTCTCCAAGCAAGTTAGATGCAAAAACTAAGAAATACCTATTACAATTTATTTACTTTAGAGACAGTTATGTCAGCGTCCGGAAATTGCTTCTCTTTTCACGATATAAGGTATCCTTTCCCCTTTACAAATCTATTTCTCCTATGTGTATTCTTCTGTTAATAATTTTGATGAAGTGTTAGACGATGAAATAAGCGTTTGGAAACGATCGAAAGATTTTTTCCTAGATTTATCAAAAGAATTCCACACGTTGTATTATTTCTGCTGAGGTACGTAAGTTGGAAAGGTTAGGAAGGTAATTTTCGAATCTAAGCTACTGTTTGTCTGGAACTTAGTATTGCTAATGGAAAGATAACTTAGAAAAAAAAATGATTAAGATAGGAGTAGTTGTATAGCAAAGATAATGTTATTTTATACTATTTCAAATATATTTTCTTATTAAACAAACAAAGAAACATTTTAAGCAAAAAAAATCTTTTATTATCTTAGAACTGAATTATAAATTTTGTGTGCCTATTTTTAAATTATCTAATAGAAATGATGCTATGAAGTAGTTGAATACTCAATTCCAAAACATATATTTTAAAATTCTTATCAAGTTAAATATATATATTAGGAGTTTCATTTTTGTCTTTAAATAATGTATTTGTCTGAAGCACATGATTAGTCAATAAAATTACTCTAGAAGTTATATTATTTAAGCAGAAACTGTATGTTATGTCAAATTAAGATTATTGCGAATGATATTTCAAGTTATTTCATTTTGTTTCTGCAAGCCAATTGCAATCTTTATAAATTATAACTAACTTACAAGTGCCTCTAACCCTAAATAAAAATTATTTGCCACTAAACTTTTAATCAAGTTTTTATGTTTTTTAGTCTATAGTTTTATTTTACTATTTTAGTTGGATAAGTTAAAAAAAAAGTAATGTTTCCTTAGAAATCATGGAAGAACTAGACCAAAATACCCAATAACAAACCGCATAACAGAACAAAAAGAACATGGTTAGTCAATAAAACTTCTCTGCAGTTCGTACGGTCATTTTATGTTTTATGAGACAAATATCATTACAGGAAGAAAAAAAATATTAAAGACATTTTGTTTTATTTTTGAAATGCAGTCGCGATATTTATAATTTATGATAATCCTACAAGTGCCTCCAAACCTAGAGAGAAATTATTTCTGACTAAACTTTCAAAGAAGAAACACGACTTAAAAATCCAATAACGAACGAACCATTTGCGTGTGAATGGCGATGAAAAATGCGCGCCAAATATCATCAGCAAAAAGAATTTTTGTCATGGTGCTTGTAATTAAACACGAGGTAGATAACAGGCAAAATAATCGATTAAGAACCAAACTGGGGCGGACTAATTTCATCGATATTATCCAACAACGGTATATCGATCACTCAAAGAGACGGTTTGCATCGATGGATCCGATTAATGATGAGGCTATCTCTGACTTTTATCGCCGAAAATTAAATGCCATTGCCAAAGTTCCAAAGTGAAAATCGGGTCTTTTTCCTATCCGCCAGCTCTCATCCAAGACCAATATTAATTGCCATAAATATTTTGGTTATTAGAAGTAGTAATTAGTAGTAGTTCCTCCAGAGCTCTTTGGCTGAAATTTTTTTTAATGAAAGTGAATTTGGCGTTTTCGTTACGAGACACTACCATTTTAGAGAAACAGCTATGATCACGCAGAAGCTATCAATATTATTATGTTTAACCGTTAAAAGGGAAGCTATTAAATTACTAACAACAGCAAATTATTCCCGGGGTATTATTACGCTAAATTTAAAGGCATGTTCGCATCGATAAATCAACCCCTGGAAAAGTTATTTTCATTAAATTTTTAATTAATTGCAACTTTACGTTAATTTTGTCTAGTCATTTCATTTCTGTATGAAATAATTGCACTTATCTTTCGAAAATAAAACTTCAACTATAAATGAAATAGATTATTTAACGAAAATGTTTAGTTTAATAATTGTAGAAATGTACTCATTAAAATTTATTGCGTGTATTAGTAGCGGACACGCATATCTCAACCAATTTCGCTGTTCTTTTGTAGCTCTTAATTGCGCTGAAGAATAGTACATATTAAAAATGTTTTTAAATGATTTTCACATTGCTATTTGACTTATTGTGCTGATTTAAAATTGGAAATCTTTGTTTGTGATATGCTGCGTTAAACAGATTTTGGACAAACAGCAGTTGTTAAATTTCATTTAGAAGTTTAATAACTTACTGAATATTTTTTAACAATTTGTATGATTGACTGACTACCGTAGATAACAATCATAGGTTAAAGTTCTGAGGTAACAATTGTAATTATACTTTAAATTTAAATGATCTACTAAAGTAGATTGGATAAAGAAAGAAAATGGTATATTCAAAGTATCACTCCGAATTTAGTAAAAGTCAACTAATAAATTTTCGGTTTAAAAAAATATGACTGCATATTTCGTAAATTAGTCCCACAAAATCTCTAATAGTAAACAATAAGGTGTGGTCAAAATCAGTTTAAAAATCAGAGGTAGTAATAAATATTTTTCGTATCTTCTGTACATTGCATATTTTAGGACTTCGTTCCACAGAATCATCAAAAGTAGATCCGATAGGGAAAAAAAAGTTGTAATTAAAATCAGAGTATTAAATGTCAATACTAGTTCCTACAGCTGTGGGTTGCATTAGCTTCGTAATTTGCTATTTTCCCAGCTCTAAATAGCATTTATGCTAGTTACTTGTGGTTTTCCAGATTCCAGAACTCCAGATTTACATAGAGTATGTAGCTTTTTAATATACAGGGATTATATTTAAATCCCAATATTTAAATAAGTAGTCAAAATCTTTATCCCCCTTCCTTCTGATACAAATATATTTTTATATAAAGAATAATTGAACTTTTTTAATTGTTCTAAAGAGCTATGAAATTGAAATGTATTAAGTGAAATTCCGCTAATTATGTCAAAAGTTATTCAAAGAAAATAGTTACATTCAATCCAAAGAAAGAAATACGAAATTCATCTTGTTGACATTTGTCTTAATTCCGCTGCCTTTTAAACATAACTCACAGGCAATTAATTTATTCCGAGCAGTTGAAAGATCGCCAAATCCATCCTATATCCCTTGAATAGCTTGTTTAACAATCTGTGCCAATCTTAACTACCATACACACACGCTGACATTTCCTTTTCGATCCATATCCCTTAATCCTTGGAACCGTTAAAGTTGAAAATCTGCAGTCCAAATCGTTACCCTCTCCTCCTGGCGCACTAATACGTACCTAACCCAGAAATCTTAGTAATATCTTCATGACTTAGCACACGCATAATCTTAAGAAAAGCTGAACTTTAATGGGGGGCCATTCAGACCTGGAAGTTAATGTGGATAGGGTTTGGCGGGACAAATTATACTGCTTATAATAAAGGGAGGAGTGTCTTAAAGAGGTTCTAAAACTTTCAGGAAAAGTCCTGGAAAGCCGTTTGCCAAACCTCTTCGCCTGACGACCTTCGGAGCTAAATACTATTACTTCTTGCCACATTAAAGATGGTTTTGGGTACCGTTAAGAGAAATTTCTAATGCCTGTTCTTTGCCCTTTGATGCATGAAAAGGGAATGTATTAAAATTGCATAATTCATGAATGGATATTCTCCCTACGGTACTGTCAATGTGTGGACGAGCCCCTTGATGGTTAGAGAATTTTGGTTTCTTGATGTTGAAAATCAGACTTGGTGAACTCAATGATGACATTAGCATCTTAATTAATTGCCGTAATTATACACCAAATTTTATACTTAGAAAATACGAGTCTATTTCGTTTCAGGGAAGTACCACTTTAATTACTCATCTTTGATCTAATTAATTAATATGCGATATATTTGATTGTTTGTTGATAAATATTCACACTTTTTGCGTATTAGATTTTGCATTAATTTCAAAGTAGGCGGAATAATAGAAATAAATAGAATTTAATTTTGAATGCTGAATACTTTGTCATTATTACGAATTAAATACTTACTTTGATACAACGCTATCAATTATATTCCAGAATGGGAATAATAATAATGCTGCTTACATGCAATCAATAAATAAGTGTATTGCATATTAAAGATTGTTAAAATATAGTATTTAAAATTATAGTAGAAAAAATATTATTTTTAGTTTGTTCTAAACGTTAAGTACAGATTATCAAACCATACAGCAATTACCAAATCGGGTTCTGTGATCGGTAGCGGTCTGTTCGTCTCGAAATTGTGGAGATAAACCTCCGTGACCACTAACCTAACAATTGGTTGTTGCTGGAGTTCTTTCCTTTTTTTAAACATTAAGCGTATGTTGAATGTTGTAAACAAATACCCATTTTAAAAATATGAATCAGCTGTAAATTAAAATTAAAACCATAAATAAATTTTTAAAAAAACATCTATGATAGCTTGAAATTAAAATGTAGACAAAAAATAACTTACTAAAATAAATATTTTGATACAGAAGGATTGAATTAAATTAAAATTTGGTTAAATAATAATAAACAAATATCTAGATTGAAACTCTCGAAAATTAAAACTTTAAAACAATTTCTTTCGCATCCAGTTTCCTTAATGTTCTAGTTTATTTAAAATTCATAATAATTGCATAATGTTAAAATTGTCAACACAGTTGAAAATATCTGTGAATCAGGTGATCCAGGTTCGAATCAGGGAGATAGCTAATCGATTCGTATACTGCTCGCTTTTACCACAATTCTTGCACCTAGCTCTTATCATAAAAACTGTCATCAGATGGCGCTGCTGGTGGGAAAATATTACTTTTTTTTCCTCAAGAACTATTATGTTAGTTTGAAACGAGATAAAGATGTGCTGCAATTGAATGTTAATAAAATTCACCACTTAGTAAATAAACGGAATGTAAGTGTTATCTTTTCCCATATTATACATCTTTTTTTTAATTGTAGAATAGCAACAATGAATGTTTACTCACATATATATACTCGCATACGTACTCACGTAATATATATTACTCATATATCACTCACATAAGTAATAAGATATGTACGTAATACCCCCAGCCTCATCTAAACACTATTTAGCTCAATAAAGGAAAACCGTCGGTTCACAGAAAAGGTAAATGAACTTACTCTTACTTCATTTTGTATAAATATTAAGAAACAAGAATACATAAGATTGGACATTGCTAACGTTAACAAAAAGAAATATCTATCGTGGATTAAAGTTCTTTCTCATCGTCGAGCTAAGTATGGGAGAATTTAGTGGT
The DNA here is from genome assembly GCF_982258835.1 of Parasteatoda tepidariorum. Lineage (NCBI taxonomy): Eukaryota > Metazoa > Arthropoda > Arachnida > Araneae > Theridiidae > Parasteatoda > Parasteatoda tepidariorum. The sequence continues at coordinate 69,116,566 of NC_141756.1, forward strand.
TTTCTTCGTTAGTTAACGTAAGTGCAGGCTGATTGTATTTATAAAACCTTCTCCGGTGTTTATTGGGTTGCGTTCAAAACTGCGAGGTTTTGGTGTTGAAAACGTATTAACTATTTAAATTTGATTCTTAAAAATAAAAGTTACAACATACATGCTTAAGTAAGAAAATAAGTGAAATAAAAAAAAGCAATAACGTTTATATATTTTATTTTATTTATTTGTTTATTTTTATTCTTTAATGAAAACTGGATTAGTTACCAGAATTGTTTTTAAAGTTAAATATCAGAAGTGCCCATAAAGATGAAATAAAACTTTTTATATTTTCAAATCCATATCTATACGATACTTTTCACACAACATAAAAACACTTGTCTTAATTAAAACTATCTTGTGCTAAAAATCAAACTTGTTCGGCTTCTTTATATTTTAACTCTGTTAACTTCCACTCGGCCAGAAAACAAAGAAACTAGATGTTCCATAACAAATATTTAATAACGCCTGGCTAATTTCAGACAAAGACTTGACAAAGTAAGGGAAAAAGGAAATTTTTTCGATAAATTGGGTGAATAATCCTATTATTTTTCTTCAGTTTTAAAAATGTTGCACGCTATCTTTCTTCGCCATTTTTTTTATACCTTCTCCTTTTGTTATATTCCTGTTTATGACCAATAAACATGTTAAAAATTAAAGAAAGAAGAACTTCAAAATCCCGCCGACTTAAAGTAACGCCAAGGAGATAAGTGGTCGTTCAGAAACAAAGTTATTATTTTT